>NC_090838.1:84053203-84356233 GCF_028021215.1 Eschrichtius robustus
ATCCTAATATAAAACAAAAAAAGACTAAATACACTACTGCTTAATCCCTACTTGCTACCACCAAGCTGGTTATATATCTTACAAAGAATTATTTAAAATTTTATTTTTAATTTCTAATTCAGTGTTTTAAAATTTCAAATTCTTTTTAAAGTTTGGCATCACAGTTCCTTACTAGAAAATTAATTCGATATCTGAATTTGGCAACATGGTTGCTTCCTTATGTATAATACATAATTCTACATATTGACGTTGCTCTGTGAACTAACAGGAGAACAGATTTCCTTCTTTCACACAAAAGAATGAGTTTTAGGTTGCATTAGCAAAACCCCATCACTGGTTTGTCCACAGATAGAGTGGGAAACTTCGCAGGTTATTAGTTAACCCATTCCAAGAATTTTCGCATTTTAATAACAGGATAATGTAAAATAATCATGAAAAATGTGTCAAGTGCAAGCGTACGTACCCATAATTTTTTTTAAGAGCATTTTTGACTTTCTAAAAATTACGACACGTTTAATTAACTTGCCTTCTGGCCGTCTACATTTATTATTACGGTACCAAGATTGTTAAAATAACATTTTTATCCCTCTCAAAGTTGCCAGATATTTCGATATTTCAAATTTCAGTAATGTTTGTGATTTCTGCTTTTGGATTAAAAAAAAAAAAAAAAAAGTGTTTGGTATACTTTACCAAAACAGGTCACATTACTCCACAGGTAAAACTTCAGCAATTTGTATACAGCCTAGAGTACAATGTATACTTTTGATTAATGCTATTCACAAGGGAGTAACTGCCGGGTTCTGGATCTTTTAAATTTTCTAAATAAGAATCAGATGCAATGGATTTTGTTCCCAGCAATTTTAATGAATGAAAGCCCACCCTTTCTTTTTTAACGATTAAGATGGATATCAATATGAATTCAAAACCTAACCTTAAGGATGCTACTTGCGCTATTTAAAATAGTAAATATCCGCAAACCGTTAAACGGAACGAAGAATGGGCCTCTTAAGCCATAGTAAAGATAAAAAATCAGAATCTCAGTTAAATGTTCAAATGATACATCACAGTATTTAGAAAATCGGGCTAGACTGGACGATCCGTGGAGTTTTTACTTTAGGAGAGATCTGTGCTACACTCAGGTTTGCAAACTCTCTAACTATTTTGTGTTAACATTTGAAACTTGCCATTTCAAATTGCGAGGGGTAAGCCTGTACAGATACACGGCCTTTAGGAGCTGCTTAAAATTTTCCTAGAAAAAGACCAAAAAACCACACATGTTTATTTTTAGGAGTGTACTAGGGTAGTAGTCAAATAAATCACCAGTTATTGACAATTCTTGGCGGGTCCTCGTCGGACGGGGACGCCGGGCCCCGCACCGGGAACCGCTTCCTCCGAGCGCGGGCTGGACCGCAGCCCCGAGCCGGCGCGCGGGAGCCGCCCGGCGCCGCCGAGCCCGCCCGGGGGCGGGGGGCTCGCACATGCGGCCGGGGGCGGGGCCGGCCGGGAAGGACCCCGCGCGGGGAGGCGGGCGCGGCCGGGCCGGCCTCCCCGCGGCCGCGGGCCCCGGGCTCTCCATCCGGGCGCACGTCATGGGACGGATGGAGCCACACAGAGACGTCTAAGTCATGCAGGAGGCGCGCGGCCCCGGCCCGCTCCCGCCGCCCCAGACCCCTCCTCTCAGCCGACAGAAAGACAGACAAGAAGGGTTCCCGACCTGTCGTGCCCTGCATGTTCAGAGTCTGTCATGTTTGGTCAAGAACGGGGCGGGGCTGGAGGGCAGGTCTGCGAGGCCGGCGGCGGCGGGGCGCGGGGAGGATCCCTGCGCCGCCTGCGGGTACCTGCTCCCGGCCGCCGCCGGGAGGTGACGAAGTGGTAAAAACTCACGGTTACTAGTGAGCGACACAGACACAGACTTTCCAGTCTATTAACAACCACGCCACAGAGGTGGGGCTCTAACTGCAAACACTGGGCCACGGCCCCGCGCTGCCGGCGCTGCCGCTTTAGTCTCTATTCGCCGCCGGTGGCTGAGGCTTGGGAGCGGGCGGGCGGCGCGCAGCGACGCGGGGATTTGGACAGTGGCCGTAACGGTGATTTCTCCTCACCAACATGGCGGCACCCGCGACAGGCGACTCGGTAAAATGGCGCCTGCCGCAACACCTAGCCCGGGACTAAAGGGCAGGAGAGATTCCTCCGCGTGCCGCGGCCCTTGCCCAGCCCGCCGGGGCCGAGCGCGCCGCCCATTGGAGGAGACGCCCCGTCAATCACCTCCGGGGGCGAGCTCTCACGCTTCCCCTGCGAAGCGGCGGAGGAGGCAGTCTCTGATGGCGGTGCCGGGCGGCGCCTGGAGTAGTTCAGGGAGGGGGTGGCGTCCCGCGGGACCTGCAGTGCTTCCGCGCCTCCAGGGCTGGTCCGCGGCGGTCCGCGGTTTTCCCTGCAAGACGCCGCCTCCCAGTGATGGGGAGTTTCAGACGTGCCCTAACAGACGGGCCCTTAAAGCCATGAGCGGGTGTGAGCCCGGGTGGGGTAATAACTCGCGGCTGCTGAGTCGTCATTTATTCTTTTTTTTGAGTCGTCATTAAAAAAAAAAAAAAACAAAAACAAACCTTGGTTGCTTAAATAATGGGGAAATGTACTTTCTCGTTCAAGGTTGTAGCGAATGTCTCTTTTTGTAATGTTTAATACTCAGAATCACGTTGTGAGGAAAACTTGGCATGTAACTTTTTCTGATATTTAATACTAAATTTACCTACCCGGTTATTAGTTAATAATGACAGAAAAATCGTTAAAAGAATCATATAGGTTTTGAATTATTTCATGAAAACGTTGATATTTTATATGCAAAATACATACGAATATTTTATAAATAAAAACAACTAGCTCTTACATTTCTTTACACTTATGAACGTGATCTTTAGAAAAAGAATTTTTAATGACAACATTTTGGCCTGTTTAGTGTGCTACTTAGTTTTGAAGGAAGGTCCTTGTTTTTTATTAACGTGATGGATTGATTAATCCTCTCAAATATCTTACTTCTTTTGAGTAAATGTGTTTTGCTGATGCATAAGTGCAGTGCATTTAGAAGCAATTGCAATTAGATTAAATTTTCAATTAAAAAATGTGAATATGTGTATTGAAAAAAAAAATCGCACTTTTTTCTTTTTTTCCAAGTTGAATGCAGCCGTTGACAGGAGATGTACACTGATGGATAATTCTGGAGGCACTTGCCACGTTTGGACATAATACATTTCTAGGAAACTTTCAAAGGCAGCTATATGAGCGTTTGGAGTTACATTAGAATCTCTACTTTGTCTCTATTGTAGCTATGTTACTTAGATCTTACTGTAGCTAATTAGGAGAGACATTTCTTTGCAGTTTTCCGAGGACGTCTGAGGTAAACAGTTGCTGTTCCTTCTTGGCACTTCAGTTTTTCCTTTCCCCTATATCTGGGGGCATCAGGATCTCTTTGGAACTTTCTTTAGGGTCTTTGGTTTGCCGTGGTGTGGAACAATGAATACAGTTCTCACTACATGAAAAGCCTCCTTCCTAACCCTTGATGCACACCACTTAATAGGGCGTCAGGCCCTGGTCTTTTCCCTTGGGTAACTGAAAGGGAGTGACAATGTGGGTGGTATGGAGGGCAGGAGGTGGTGTTCCTTTGAAGCTATGTGCTTCGAATCTAAAAGTGCTCAGAGATGTTAGATAAAATATATTTAAGTTGAGGGCTAATCCAAGCTCAGCATTCCTCACCTTTTCTTTAACTGCCTAAATTAAGAAGGCATGCATTCATCACACAGATTAAACGAGATCATTAGTTTTCAACCTCGTAAATGTTACCTAACGTTGAAAGATGGACCATAAGAACTGCAGAACTCTCTGCACATAACCCCAGGGAAACCTCTGCCCCAAGAGACAGCTATATTCTAGCATGACTTCTAGCAGCATAAGACCAGACCCTTAGGAGGACTCTCACCTCCCATTAAAACGCCCATCTGAGAAAGCTCAATGCTGCCAGGAGAATTACTGTTTGTTCTAGCCAACACCTGACACAGGCCCCTAACCCCCCCTGTACCTTTGTATCTCCTACAATTCAGGAGTGTCTTTCTCAAGGACCTAAAAGCCATTCCTTTGAAATGTAATCATCAGGAAGATAAGCCCCTGTCTCCCAGTCTCTGGCGGGGGGCTTTACAAATAAATACCTGTTTTAATCACATTCTTTGGAAATTTTCCAAAGAAAAACAAGCACCTGGATATTAGCCCAGGCTTTGCAAAAGTGCTTTCAAAATGTTGCCTCCCAATGAGATTAAGATACTGACACAGATGGCAGGCTCCATCTCCGGGAAAGACGGCGGTGGTCTCTTCTCTAGTTCATGCTCTCTGATAGCCTCAGATGGAAAAGGTCAGGATTGGTCCGTAGTACACTTCAGGTGTCTGTCTCAAACGTAGAATTCAGAGGTCAATAAATCATATCAGGGGAATTCCCTGGCTGTCCAGTGGTTAGGACTCCCAGCTTTCACTGCTAAGAGCGAGGGTTCAATCCCTGGTGGGGGGACTAAGATCCCCAAGCTCCACAGTGCGGCCAAAAAAAAAAAAAAGTCATCAGAACTTCCTTAAGCCTGTTTCTTAAATACTTTCCTCCGAATTCTTTATTATTCTTCCCCAAAGATATTGAACTCAGAGGAAGCTCTCAGCAGTTGTGAAAGCATTTTCTGATGCAAAAAACAAAAAACAAACAAAAAAAATAGTCTTTATTTTAGGATATCACTTATGTACACCTGCAGTAGAAATGTGGGTTTGTTTGTTTGTTTTTTCCATTAGTAGGAATGGGATGTGCTGAGCTCTATATATCCCTGACCCCCACCTTTTAATCTTAGGAGAATTGATTCACTGATTTGTTTATTCAGCAAGGATTTATTGATCATGTCACTATGCTTTAGATATTGTGCTATTTTCTGAGCACAAAGTTGTGGATAAACTACTTGGGATGTCTGTTCTCATGGAGCTTAGAGTCTAATAATTTGCACTTGTGAAGTTTGCATTTATCAAAATACTAATTGGGGTCAAGGGTGCTTACTCAGTTAAAATTGAACTTGACTGCATATAATGAAAACTCAGCTATATGGCTTAACTAAAAACAGGTTTTAAGTTTCTTTAATAACAAGATATCTGGAGGTAGGAGTCCAAGACTGATGCAGATGCTCACAGAAGTCATTATAAACACAGGCTCCTGTTGGCTTCTTGCTCTGAAATTCATAGCCCAAAGCTTTCATCCTTAACTTCTAGCTCAACTATCATGTGTTCTAGGGCATGGTCTATATAATATCTATTCTTTAAAATGTATTGATGCTTTATGTACATGATTAATTTTTATAAATATTCCATGCTTGCTTAAGAAAATATAAATTCTCTCAAATGCCCGTGATTCTGTTTCAAAAAAGTTTATTTTTTATTTTCTCCTCCCACGAACCTCCCAAGCTGCCCCCATCCCAAGCCCAAGACACCCACCATGGACAACATTTCAAAGTAGCACCTCCTCCCGCAAACTCCACCATTACCCTTGGATCCCCAGTGGTTTCTCACAATTTTCTGTTTCTTGTTACTTTGTTAATATTTTACTCTATTTGCTTTAGTGTACTACTAGTTATCTATAGTTCCCTCTATCCATCCATCAATCCATCTAACTTTTTGACACATTTACTTGTTTTTTTCTGTGGCTGATTTAAAATTTTTCTCTGCTTTTCTGCAGTTTCACTATGATGTGTCGAGGCGTAAATTTCATTTAATTATTTTGCTTGGTATTTGTTGAGTGTCTTGATGTGTGCATTGGTATGTTTCATCAAGTCTGGAAAATCTTAGCCTTTTCTCTTCAAGCATTTCCTCTGCCTTGTTCTCTTTCTCTTCTCGTGATTAAAGTTAATTATATTTAGACATTCTGATTTATTATTGCTATTTCTAATAGTCCCTTTTGTAGATTCTTTTTTTAAAGAGGGGGGGGGTCTCTCTGGATAGTTTCTTCTGACTTGTCTTCCAGTTCACTAATTTCCTCTTCTACCCTGTCTAGTTTTCTATTAAAGACTGTCTTATTAATCAAGGTTCAGTCAGAGAAGCAGAATCACTAAGAGATAGATAGATTTACAGGCAATTTGTCTAATGCAATTGTGGGAACCGTTTAAAATAATCTCTGTAAAGTTTTTGTCTGAGTCTAGAACTTAAGATCTTCAAGGCAAGGGTTCAGGAAGGGAAGTTGGATGTAAAGAAGGAGAGTAGAAATGAACTGGAATCCTTAAGGACAAACTAGAACCTGTATTAGTCTCTCACCACATCCAACTTTTATAATGTGGGTGCTTTGAAGGAGAATCTTGTGCCTTTTATCATGGAGCTAAACATACCTTGCCCAGAATTTGGAGAAGCTGAAGGAAGGTCTGTGGGAAGGTGTGTCAGCTGAAGGTCTGATTGTTGCCCCATTTCAGCAGGGTGAACTAGCCGATAAATGATAATGTGCATGTGTTGCACCAGCATCTGTCACCCCTGCAGTAACTTCCTGAGTATAAAAACAATATGACTGCTGTTTCACTTCCACCTTCCAAATTTTGTGCAAAAATCTCTCTGATAGCCCATTCTAACTGGAAACATGCAAGGATAGGAATCCTGCAAAACGTAGAGCAGCCCAGCTGAGGTGACACACTAGAAAACCACCACGTACACACTTTTCAACCAGGCACCCATGTGTACCACTTTAACTCATACTTAACTTCCATCCAGAATAAAAACAATGGCAAAGTCATGCCTTTGCCTATTATGATGCAGCTACACGATGTTCAGCCAAAAACATGTTAACCCTTTCCCCTAAAAAGGATAAAAACTCTTTTCCATCTTTGAGTGATGTTTATTCTTCTAGTTTTTCCTTTAGCTCAGTCACACTCCTTTCATATCAAATAACTTGAGTAATGAGATATAAAGGTAACTGCTATTAATATATCATGTGTTAGTAGGAGAATGGGAGAGGGGAAGATTTCATATATTATATAAAATATATATTTATATTTCACACACATGTATGTGTACACATACACATTTATATCAAATTGAGGATGAAATATTCATAACCACTACAATCATTTTTGTTACTGGCCATTTGGGAATCAATCTACCACAAACATATGCATAGCTTTTTATAGTCTTTATCTGAAAAGGCTAGTATCTGATGCCTTTGCAGGTCAGTTTTTCTTGCTTGCTGATTTTGCTGTGCCTTTTTTTTTTTTTTTTAACCTATCACTTTAATTTCCTTTGGTTGCCTGGTTATCTTTTGCTGTATGCTGGACATTTTAAGTGAAAAAGTATGTATGGTAATAATTTTTTTTTTTAACTTGGGATCTTAGCTCCCCGACTGGGGATGGAACCCGCACCCCGTGCAGTGGAAGCGTGGAGTCTCAACCGCTGGACCGCCAGGAAGTCCTATAATGTGAGCTTTGAAATACAGCACTTTCCTCCAATGAAAGGATACTAAAGGTAGCTTAATTCAATTTTCCTCTTAATTTTTAGTAATGATTCATGTACAAAGGAAGGTGACTGCCAATAATATAAACAACAGGGGAAAGTACAACTTCTCTGGGGAAGATGTCTGGCTTCAAAGAACTTCCCTTGTCTTGTCTGTGAAGTGGACCCTGATACCTGCCAGGAGTCAAACAGTCCTTCACTAAGAGAAGCAAGTCAGGCTCTCTATCGTTGGTCCAACCTACCTTTTGAGGTTTTTTTCCCACGATTCCCTTATACTGGCATTATATTAAGCAAAAGTAAACAATTCCCCATTTTTCAAACGTGTACTTTATTTTCCTGCCTTGATACGTTTCTCTTCACGTGTGATGCCCATTTAACTTCATCTCTTCTAAAGGAAATTACCTCAAGACCAAGCTCAAATATACCCCTTTTAAGAAGCCTTCCCAACCATGTGCTTTTTTCTCTTCTGAATCCTCTTGGCACTTAGTACCCACTCTTTTTTCCCCCAACTAACCCTGGGCATCTTCATTTCACAAAAGCCCCCTATCAACTGTTTTTTAATAGACTTTGTTTTAGAGCAGTTTTAGGTTTATACAAATATTGAGAAGTACAAAGTTTCCTTGCCCCCGCAAAACACAGTTTCCCCTGTTATTTACATCTTATGTTAGTTTGGTATATTTGTTACAATTGATGAACCAATATTGATACATTAACATCCATAGTTTACACTGGATTCACTCTGTGTTGTACATACTATGGGTTTTGACAAATACATAATAACACGTGTCCCTCATTACTGTATAGTTTCATTAATAGTTTCATTGCTCTAAAAATCTGCTGTGCTCTACCTATTCGTTCCTCCTTCCCTACCCTACCCCCAACCCAACATTTGGCAACTGCTGATTCCAAATAATTGACCAAAAATCCTGGAACTAACAAGCAATTAAAGCAAGGTTAATATACAAAAGTCAATTGCTTTCCTACATACTAGCCATGAACAACTGAAATGTGAACTTGATATCAGTTACATTAGCACCAAAAAAAAAACAAAACAAAACCCTCAAGTGTAACTCTAACAAAATATGTACATAATCTATATGAGGAAAACTACAAACCTCTGATGAAAGAAATGAAAGAAAATCTAAATAAATGGATATTCCTTCATTGCATTTTAAAAGCAAACTCTCCACTCAGTGAGAATCAGTGACCGGCAGGGCAGAGGGGCAACCACTCATTACAGCCCTTGATTGGCTTGGGCTGGCTACACAGGACCCACCTCTTAAATCAGAGATTTAGAAATGCCTTCCTTCACAATGATGGTTAACCAAAACAAATCCCGCAAACAAAGGTAGCCCCGCAGGTGTGCAGCTTCCAGTGAAAAGCCCAGGGCCCTCACCTTGTTGCAGCAGGCAAAGAGGCGACAAGATAAAATACAAACAAGCGTTTCGTATTTATGTATAAGTCCTAAATATTGCCTGGAGCGTACTCATACTAAAATGTAACAAAGTTATTTGTAGCTTAGCCAAAATTCAAATGTAACTGTGTCTCCGGTATTTTTATTTGTGATATCTGACAACCCTACTCCAAGGCCTCACTGTGGCAGAGACTTAGAACACGGAAAAACAACAAATATCTTAGGTGTATTCTGTGCTTGACAGTTTTCAAAGCCTTTCAACTCTTTTCTCTCAGGATCTTACTACAAGTCTGAGAGGAAAGCAGAACAAGCATTTCCATTCTCATTAACCAGATGGGAAAAAAACCCCAGACACCATCCCACCCCCACCACCACCCCCCCCCCCAAAAAAAAAAACCTCACACAGCAAAAAAAAAAAAACAGAACAGGGAACAAGAAATGGAGGGACGCTTACCCAGGTCAGGAACACAGCTGGCTCTGATCATTCTTAAGCCCACCTGTTGAATTAGCCCAGGTTCAACCTTGGAATCACCTAGGGAACTGCCCAAAACCCGCTGATGCCCGGACCCCACTCCTAAAGTCTGGACGTCTTTTAAAAACATTTTACCTATCTACTTATTAATTTAAATCAATTTTTTTTTTTTTTAACCTTTGGACCCTCTTCACCCATTTCTCTTAGCACGTGGTACTTTCAGTGGACTTTTCGGCCTTAAAGGCATCTCTATTTTAATCTCATTAGATTGTAAAGAGTCTGCAAGTCGCAAAATCAGTCCACCGCTCCGGTTACTCATCTGAAAATGTGGGAGGTAACAGTGTATTTCTTAAAGGGCTGTTGTTAAGATTAGGTGAGCGAAAATGTGAAATGATGCCTGGTACAAAGTGAGCGCTCAAATAAACGTCAGCTACCATGCCTTAGAAACACCGTGACTTCGATCGAAGAGTTTTCACTAAAGGGAAATAAAGGAGGACTAACTTTTACAATTCTACTAAATACTTGAGATAACGTGTCGAGAAGTACACACGCCAACGACCGGAAGGAGAACGGCGCCTGCGCAGGGCCGCGGGGGCGGGGGCGAGAGCGGGCGTGCGCAGAGCCGGGGACGGAAAAGCGCATGCGCGGGGCGTCCTGCCCGTGGTGCGCGGCGTCCTCCTCTTGGTGCGCGGCGCTCTCCTCACGCCGTGCCTGTTCGTCGGTAGCTGCTGGGCTCTGACGAGAATGATGGATTTTGAGAATCTTTTCTCCAAACCCCCCAACCCGGCTCTCGGCAAGAAGCCCGCCACGGACTCTGACCAAAGGTGACCCCCGGTCTTTTCATGCTTTGAATGCAGGGGATGCAGTTAGGTTCCGCCCCTTTGTTCCTTCGGGAGGCTGCGCGGGCAGGGCCGGCCAGGTCCCAAGGGGAGCGCGTCGGGCCGGCCGGGCCGGTGCGACGGCCGGGCGCCCACAGGTCGTTCCCGGGCAGGGGTTAGAAGCCGGGGATGGGGCCCGGTTCATAGGCCGCCAGAGCCAGCGGTGCCGGGAGCCTGGGCCGGGGGGAGCGGCGGGGCCCAGGCGGCGAGGGAGGCCCGGGATGCTCCTCTTTCTCTGCGCCCCGGCCCCTCCGGCCAGGTGGGAACCCGCCTGCGGCCCCATAGCGCTTTGCACTTGCAGGCACTCAGCTCCTAGGGGACGGAGATCATTTGTCATTCTCACTGCACGTGTTAGGCGCTTTTGGGTAGAAAAGACGTGCGGTGAAGGATAAGGAGTCTCCTGATTTACATCGGAAGATCCTACAGACCATAATAGAGCAGCGAACTCCATAGGGATATAATAGTTCCTTTAGGTTGAAAAAGGCACTGAGACTGCCACGGAGGAAATGGAAGCAGGTTAGGGAGGGAAGAGAGGATGGGATGGTAGGGAGGAGGTAGATCTTTTAAGGACGGGAGGTGAGGAAAGCCTCACTAATAAATAACATGGATAATTAATATTTGAGTAGGGACCTGAAGGAGGTGAGAGAGGTTGATTATCTAGTGGGAAGAGTATTCCATATAAAGGTCCTGAGGTGGAGTGAGCTAGCTGTGATGGGGTGTTGGGAGCGAAGTGGCCAGAAGGACAATTGGCGTGGAGTAAGAATAGTGGGGCTGGAAGAGAGGAACTCGAGAGGTATTGGGATGGGGGGCGGAGGGGGAGGCAGCTTGTGTAGGGACTTGTAGGTGCCGTAGTAAGGACTCTGGCTCCTACCCTGAGTGAGGTGAGAGGTCTTGGAGGGTTTTTAGCCGAGAGTGACATATTAGCAGGACCATCTGGTTATGTGGAGAGTAGAACGGAGTGGGGGCCAGAGTAGCTTGGATCGTAGTTTTAGCGACAAGAAGTGGTCAGGTAAGGATATATTTGGAATATAAACTATTTTCTCACAGATTGGCTGGGCAATCTGAGAGAGGAGTTAAGGTCAACTTCAAGGTTTTTGGTCTGTATCATTAGAAGGTTAGAGTTGCGTTTCAGATTGCAGGAGGATTAGATCAAGAGTTCAGTTTTGGGGAGTTGCCTGGCGGTCCAGTGGTTAGGACTCGGCGCTTTCACTGCCGTGGTGCAGGTTCAATCCCTGGTCTGGGAACTAAGATCCCGCAAGTTGTGCAGCGCGGCCAAAAAAAAATGTTCAGTTTTGGATATATTAAGATTTTGTCCAGTTGATATCCAGGTGCATATTTGGAATAGGAAGTTGGCTCTGCCTGCCTGGACTCAAATCTCAGCTCCACCATTTGCTAGGTTTGAAGCAGGTTACATAAGCCTTCCGTATTCCGTTTTCTCATCTGTAAAATGGGCTTTTAAACCATAGTGTATATATATGTCATAGGGCTGTTGTGATGTGTGTAATGTGCATGGAACAGCGCCTGGCGCAGAGTCAGCGTAATGCAAGAGTCAGCTGCTGCTGTTACTGCTGCTGTGGTCATTATTGCTCTGCCTAAGGAGAGGTTGCTTCCTACTCCATAAGATGATTCATTACTGCAAACCAGAACAGTGAAAGTCACAGCATTTGGTTTATTGGCTCTTGTAACGCTGGCCTCTGTAGAAGGCGCACACCTTGGTCTCCCGTCTGATGGACGTGACTGAAGCTCTGACTAGGGGCAGATCGGCGTAGTCAACTGTTGGATTGGATGAGGCTGTGAAGCCTGAGCTCCTCCTGTAACTTTGAAAGAAGCACAAAACCACTCTTCACATTCCAGTGCTAGCAGTGCCCTTCCACTCGCAACGTGTTCTTTTGAGAACATACACATCGCCTAGTCCTTGCCTTTATCTGGCGTGCCACTCAGATCTTAAGCTTTTATCTCTTGGTCACTACTTGCTGAGACACAGTTGTCTTCAGACTTCTGTGTCTGTAGCATCAACCATTATTTAGATTTACCTGTACAGTTTATTGACTTGTTTGTTTCTTTTATTTCCCATCTTCATCTTGCTTAGGTTTATTTTTAGTTTTGCTGGAATAACCTCAAGTAGTCATCTCAGATGGTATCTATGCATGTTGAGCTACTCAGTCCTAATGACCCTGAAAACAACTTTTCTTTTTCATCTTCCCACTTGAATATAAGTTTAGTTTTCTCCTGACCTCGGAAGGCACCCTGCATTCTACCTGAAATACTCTTCTCCCTGACATTCCTCTTTGTTTTTAATTCTTACATATCTTTTAGGTTAGGAAAACTTTTGGCCCCCGAATCTAGGTTAAGTGTTCCTCATGTATGCGCTGATACTTAGCACACCATACTGAAGTTGCTTTCTTTTTTTCTCCCAAGTAGATAGAAAGTTCTTAGAAGGCAGGAACAAGGTCTTTTTCATTGTTGTATTCCAGGATTTAAGGTCCAGAGCCTGGTGTATGGTGGTTACTCAGTATTTGTTGAATGAATGGATGATTTATATAGCTGCTAATAGTTGAACATTAAGGTTATGTAATATAAAGTTTCAGCTTTGTGGTTTACTCATAAACATATGTTGACCTTTACTACTCATAATTTTGTACCTTATTTCTCTGGAATATTCGGGGTAGATTTTGAATTTGGAATTTCTTTGTGGGCAAGTTGAAGGTAAACCAAAGCAGTGAATTTTAATGTTATGGTATGAACCCTTTTCAGGTTGAAAAACCCTTTTGTGTTATTTGATATTTTTGCTGCAGAATCGATGGTGAAATAGATGATACAGAAGTTGAAGAAACACGAGAAGAGAAAATAAAATGGAAAGTAAAACTGAAGTGTGAGCAAATTTCCAAAAAAGTAAGATTAAGTTGGTGTATTGAAAAAACAGACAGAAATGGATGTGAGAAGTTGATTAGGGATCCTATTTGTCTCCTTGTAGTTAGCATTTGAGACCAGGTTACTTATATCAAAGGAAACCTAGTTGTTATATTTTAAAAAAAATTTATCATTTAAGAACTTTGTTGTTTTTTAACACGACCTGTTTTTAGTGCATTGTCTTTATTTTGGTTTCCCCTATCTTTGAAATGGTTGTTAACGGTTTCAAAAACTTCTTTCTTTTTCAAATTAGATAAAAAATTTTGTTTTGCTAACTTAACCTTAGTGATTTATAGCTTGAAGCTTGTATTCAGTTGCTAGGACTGCCATAGCAAAGTACCTCATGCTGGGTGATTTAAACAACAGAAATTTATTGTCTTGTGTTTCTTGAGGCTGGAAGTCCAAGAGCAAGCTGTCAGGAGGGTTGGTTCCTTCTGACAGCTGTGAGGAAGAATCTGTTCCATGCCTCTACCCTAGCTTCTGGTTGGTTTGCTGGCAATCTTTGGTCTTCCTTGGCTTGGCTTCCAGAAGCATCATCTTGATCTTTACCTTCGTGTTTGAAGGGCATTCTCCCTGTGTGAATACATGTGTGTCTAAATTTCCCACTTCTATAAGGACACCAGCCATATTGGATTAAAGCCCACCCTGATGACCTCATCTTAACTAATTATACATATAATGGCCCTATTTCCAAATGAGGTCATAATTTAAGGTACTAGGGGTTAGGACTTCAACATAAGAATTTGGGGAGGACACAGTCAACCCACAGCAAAGCCAATATCTGCTCCTTTCTTGCTTTTTCTCTTTTTTGAACTTTTTTTTATTGTGAATTTTAACGCACTGCAAAAGAATGGGTTCAAATTGGCAGTGAGACTCACAAGACAAACATGGGCTTTAATATGATATTCTTTTTTTTTTTTTTTTTTAAAGAAATTCACGTTCTTTTATTTATTTATTTATTTATTTATGACTGTGTTGAGTCTTCGTTTCTGTGCGAGGGCTTTCTCTAGTTGCGGCAAGTGGGGGCCACTCTTCATCGCGGTGCGCGGGCCTCTCACCATCGCGGCCTCTCTTGTTGCGGAGCACAGGCTCCAGACACGCAGGCTCAGTAGTTGTGGCTCACGGGCCCAGTTGCTCCGCGGCATGTGGGATCTTCCCAGACCAGGGCTTGAACCCGTGTCCCCTGCATTGGCAGGCAGATTCTCAACCACTGCGCCACCAGGGAAGCCCTATGATATTCTTATACTCAGCTTTATGAAAGGATACAGGACAGAAAATCCAGCAGGTACAGCATCTTCATCTCCTCAGGAAGCCTCTCAGCTACCCAAGTACATAACTTCTTTTGCCCTTTGGGGCATATATGGCTGCTGTGGACGAGAGCTGTGGTTGACACCAAGAAACTGCAGTTTGGGTTTCCCACACCTTTTTTATGCTATTTTAGTCATGTAGGTCCCAGTCTTTCATGCCCACTTAAAGTTCCCCAGTCCATGTGTAACACCATACAGGAGATGGGCAGGTACAACCTTCTATGATTATCTTAAGGAGTTTCCCAGAAACAATACTGTGAGAAGATGGATACCTAGATTATTTCTAAGTAGGCTTACTCCAGGCCAGGCTCTTTACTTATGAGTGTGTAAAACATGAATGTATAGTATCACAGCTAATTAAAAAGAGAGCACCCAAGTAAACACTATGCAAGTCAAGAAAGCTTTACCCACAGTGCCTCTGATGCCTCCTTTTTCAGTTGCATTCCCTTTTCTCCTCCTGGAGGTAACTACTATCCGAACTTGTGTACTGATCACTTCCTTGTTCTTTACAGTTTTACTACTAATGCTGTCACCCTTCAGAATGCAGTTTTCTCTTGCCTGTTTTTGCACTTTATAGAAATAGAGTAGTGTCGTATGTGCCCTTTGCTGTCTTCTTTTTCTCACCGTTCTGTTTATAAGATTCATAGTATACACGACATATACATGTAGTATATACATAGTATACACAAGTGGCGTATACTGATTTGTTCATTTTCTTAGCTGCATAGCATTCCATTATTTGAATATACTAGGTTCTGGTGTTGGTAGACATTTGGTCTCATGTCCGGTTTTGGGGGTTATGGGCAATGCTGCTACGTCTCTTACTTGTATCCTACTGCACATCTACTCTCCACTTACCGAGGAGTGGAGCTGCTGGGTCTGAGAGTACAAGCATCTTTCCCTTTACCATGATGCCAAACTGTATTCCAGAGTGGTTCTACTGATTTTTATTCCCAAAGGCAGCGTATGAGAGGCTGTATTTCTACTGCTGCTCACTTGATATTTGTTACCTTTCTTATTTTCTGCCATCTGGTGAGATGTCTTCATTGTCATTTAGTTTGCATTTTCTTGATTACTGTTGAGCATCTTTTCATGTTTGTCCAACTTGGATTTGCCTCTTTTGTGTGCCACTTTAAGTCTTTTTTTCATTTTTTTCTTTATTCTGGATATAGGGGATTTTTTTCCCCTTCTTTGTGGATTATGTGTTGCAAGTATCTGCTCATTTTGCGGCTTTCTTTCCAGTCAATGGCAGTTTTTGATAAAAGGTTTATAATTTTAATGTATTCAAGTGTATTAATCTGTTCCTTTATAGTTAATGTTTTATATGTTTTATTTAAATATCCTGAGGTAATAAAAATATTTCCCTACAGTGTCTTCTAAAAGTTTTGTTGTTTTTCTTTCCCATTTATGTTTATAATCACCCAGAATTGATTTTTGTGTATACTGTGAGGTATAGGGGACAAATTTCGTTTTACTTTTTTTTCATCATCATACCCAATTGCTCCAGCACCATTCATTGGGGGGAAAACACTTTCTTTTCCCCCATGAGTCTGCAGTGTCACTGTTGTCAAAAATCAAGTGTTTGTGTTCGGATGGGTCCGTTTCTGGACTCTCTCTTCTCGTCTGCTGGTTTATTTGTCTGTCCCTTCCCCCAAGACCTCACTGTGTTGATTATTACAGTTTTATTATAATAAGTTTGGATATCAAATAAGCAAGTCCTCTCACGTTGTTTTCCTTTAACTGTCTCAGCTATTCTTAGCCCTTTGCATTGCCATATAAACTTTAGAAAGAGTTTGTCAAGTTCCACAAAAAATCCTGTTGGGATTTTCACTTTGGAATGCATTGAATCTTTAGGTCATTTGGGAGAGAATTGACGCCTTTAGAATATTGGATTGTCCAGTCTTTAACTCCTCTTTAATTTATCTCAGTAGTGTTTTATAATTTTCTTTGTAGATGTCTTCCATCTTATATACCTTTTGTTAGATTTATTGCTAGGTGTCTGATGAGGCTATTGTGAATTACATCCTTTCCTTTTTCTTTTTTTTTAAGCACCATTTTCTAACTTGTTTTCTCATTTAGCTGGCATACATTGTTACATAGGAATGCATGGAATTAAACTTTTGAGTTCTTGTAACATTTCTGAAAATATATTGACTTTATTCTCATAGCTGATAGGTAATTTGGCTGAAATAGAATTAGGCTTGAGCTTATTGCCCTGTTTTCTTCTGCTGTCCAGTGTTGCTAGTGTGAAGTCTTGGCAATCTAATTCTAGTTACTTTGTTAAGTATCCTGTTCTCCCTGGAAGCTTTTAGAGTCTTCTCTTTATTCTTGGTGTTGTTAGAGACTGTTCATCTTTTTTCATTCATTGTGCTTAAGTGTTTGGTGAGACTGTTTACTCATACCCTTCATGTACAAGGAATATCTTTTATTTTTATTCTCTTTGCCTTTTTTCTTTATATTCTAAGACATTTCCTCTATTTCTGTTTATCTTCATTTCATAAATCATAATTATCAAGAGCTCTTTCTTGTTCTGTTTTGTTGTTATAGCTTTCTAGCATTTTTAAAAAATATAATACCATCTTGATACCTTTGTGTATTTATTTAAAAATTTTTGTGCTCTTTTCTTTTCCTTGAATTGTATTTGCTTCTTCTGGATCAGGTTTTCTCTTTCTCCTGCTTTTTTGTTTTATTCTCTAGATTGGGAGTCAGTAAATATTTTCTGTAAAGGATAGGCTTTGCAAGCCAAAAGCAAAATTGAGGGTAGAATGTAGCTACTGATATAACAAGTGGGAGAAAACAAATTTCCACAGCATTTTTATTGACAAAATTTAACATATAATAATAATTGAGTTTTTTGTTGTACAGGTTTACTAGTGAGAATGAGGGGATTCTTCTTTTGGGGATAATAATTTGTTTAACTGGAGTTCAAAGTTAGTGTTCCCTATCAAAATGGATTGCAAAGATTCATCTGTTAGTGCTGATCTGTAATTAGACTCTATACGTTTCATCTTTAAAGATGTCTTTTTACTGCAGGTACTGCAGAAAACTCTTATCAGTTCACCAGCATGATTGTTATTGAGTATATTCATTGCTTGGAAGGCATTTTTAAAACTTTATTAGATTTTTCTCTTGAGATTTGTCTTTTAGCATGTCATTACATTGCAGATTAATTACTTCCAGTTGAAGGTTAGGTGATAACTCCTCAGTTGCACAGTTAAATGGATTTTGAAATAGCGATTTCGTTTGCATATACATTAAAATCTGAAAAACACTGCTGGAACTGTAGTTTGGGCCTGGGAGATAAATCTACTGCAAATTTGCTTGAGAATGGAGATCTTGCTTCTTGTTTTAACTTTGGACAGCACAGTGATATGAGCGATGTCAGTAACATCTGTCAACTCATCAAGAGCCAAGGAAAACCACTTGATATCATTTGTCTTATTTTTTTAGTTGTCAAAGTTTCTCCCAGTTTCCTCACGTCTTTGAGAAACTTGTTGCCAAAAGGCCAGTTTTCTTAAACAACTTTTTCTCTGGACAGTTCTTCAGTCGCTGCAATCAAACATGGTTTAATTAACTCACCATCAGCTTTCTTTGGCTAACAAATGAACCACTCAGAAACTTACTTTGATTGCAGCCTCATTTTCATTTTTGGTTTTTGTGAGGAAATAATTTTGTGATGAGATATTTTGCTTAAATTTTCTAATTTTTCTTACCATGGCTTTCCTGTGAGTTGGGATTATTGTGATGAATGCTTAATATTGTCAATAATGTCAACATATATTGTATTCCTTCAGCACTGCTGTAGTATCATTGTATAATAACCGTAATGCTTTGCCACCTAATTTGACAGTAAAATAATCCACACTTTACTGTGTCTTAAATGCATGGCATTCAAAGTCTACTTTTCATGTTTTGACATGGTGGGTGTGCACTGGTAATGAAACAAAAAAGTATCATGACTTGGTGATATGTGACGTATTCAACATGCTGTCAAGTTATAACTGTCAGGGCTTCCCTGGTGGCGCAGTGGTTAAGAATCCGTCTGCCAGTGCAGGGGACACGGGTTCGAGCCCTGGTCCGGGAAGATCCCACATGCCGTGGAGCAGCTAAGCCCGTGCGCCACAACTACTGAGCCTGTGCTCTAGAGCCCACGAGCCACAACTCTGGAAGCCCGCGTGCCTAGAGCCCGTGGTCCACAACAAGAGAAGCCACCGCAATGAGAAGCCCACGCACCGCAACAAAGAGTAGCCCCTGCTCGCAGCAACTAGAGAAAGCCCGCGCGCAGCAACAAAGACCCAACGCAGCCAAAATAAAATAAATAAATAAATAAATAAATTTATTTTTTAAAAAAAGTTATACCTGTCACTGAAATTCATGGTATGCTGAGCATGAGTGTAAAGTGATGAGAGAGCCACAGCCACTTATGGTCTCTTTTGCATCTGCTCAGCTCTGTGAAAGCAGCCAGTGTAATACGTAAATGAATGAGCATGGCTGTATTCTGATAAGACTTTATGGATGCCGAAATTAGAATTGTATATAATTCTCATGTCTCATGAAATGTTATTTCATTTTTTTTCCCCCCAACCATTTAAAAAACGTAAAGACCATTCTTAGCTTGCTGACCATTACAAAAACAGGTGGCAGGATAGATTTGGCCCTTGGTTATATTTTAATGACCACTGCTCTAGATTTCATCACTTGCTTTTGTTTTTCTTTATGTCTCTTGATTGAAGAAAGGCCTGGAGAGCTGATGGATGTTCTTTGCTGGTCTGTTGGTAGGTCTATGTCTCCATAGGCCTTTCTTCTAAATGGGAAGCCTGATCGGGCATTCAGTACGTGAGTGGGCTGTGTGCATCTGTAGATTTCCAGCAGCATAGTAGTTCTTAACCTTCTTTGTGCCATGCACCCCCTTTGGCAGTCTGGTGAAGCCCATGGGCCCCTCCTCATAATAATGTTTTTAAGTGTATAAAATATGTTGGATTATAATGGAAATTGATCTTATTGAAACACAGTTATCAATATATTAAAGAACAAATGTGGTAAGAGTAATATGCTCTTTATAAATGCACTAAATAGTAAGATCCAGCGTTAGGTCTAATTATTGTAATTTTGACATAGTGATGAATATAAAAGATATTTTGAGGTCTGCAATAACTATAATATATGAAAGTGCCTGTGATTTCTAGTGGTGACAGTCGCAGCTGCTGCTAATGCTACTGTGGTTTGTTGCTGGTGTTCAAAACAGAAGAAAATGCCAAATGTCAATTTAGAGGTTGATGAAAATAATGTGTGATTTTTATTACTATCCAAGTTCATTGAATTCTATTTGTAGACCCTTGGCCATGGGCAGGGCAGGCTGGGGCCATCTCTGGACAGCAGGCTAAGAACCCTGATATAGGGTGAGTGGATAGAGTGTTCTTCTGGTGGGAGTTGCTCCCAAATGTCAGAATATGGAGGACTTCACTCTGGGGTCTTAGTACCCATACAAGAAGACTTGGCGTTCATCAGACATTTTAATACATTTCTTTAGCGAATAGCTCTCTTTTTGCCCAGGGTAAATTTTTTTTTTTTTTTAATAAAGTTTTAAAATTTATTTATGGCTGTGTTGGGTCTTTGTTGCTGCGTGCGGGCTTTGTCTAGTTGCGGCGAGCGGGGGCTACTCTTCGTTGCGGTGCACGGGCTTCTCATCGCGGTGGCTTCTCTTGCTGCGGAGCATGGGCTCTAGGCACGCGGGCTCAGTAGTTGTGGCACGTGGGCTCAGTAGTTGTGGCTCGCAGGCTCAGTAGTTGTGGAGCACGGGCCTAGTTGCTCCGCGGCACGTGAGATCTTCCCGGACCAGGGCTCAAACCCGTGTCCCCTGCACTGGCAGGCAGATTCTCAACCACTGCGCCACCAGGGAAGTCCCCTGCCCAGGGTAAATTTTTGTTTGATTGTATTCTGGGTTGGGGGTGGGTGGGCAGAGATAATTTGTTACAATAGCTTTGTTTGTTTTTATGTAGAATTTTAATTCATTCTCATTTATACCCCTATTTCTCACACTGCACCCTAAGCCCAACCTCCAAATTATAACTTGCTTTTTGTTTGTCAAAAATTTGCCAGGAATTTGTTGAACTTTTCTGAATTCCTAATGAGTGTACTTCATTCCCCGTCTCCTGTACACACACTATTTTAGGACTATTAATTTTTATATTTCTGTACTTTTATTTCTGTGGAATTTCAGGAGGCCATATGAGTGCTATATACTATCCTGAATCAAATGCAAGAAAATCTTTTACTTAAAAAAGAAGAAAAATACTTTATGTAGACTCCTTTATAAAACATAAAAAAGTTGTAATATCGTGTTCTTATACTTTCCAAATTATATAGAGAACAACAGACATCAAAGCAATGAGTTTATAGTTAGCTACATGAAGAAAAGTATTTAAGCAATCATTTGTATCCTGTGTATTTTGTTGCCCTCTGAAAAGAATCATATCAATTAGGAATACTTCTCTATAGTAAAACAACATAGTTGATGATTGTCCTGGTTTTATAATGTTGCCAAGTCATCTCATCTCTTCATTTAATACAAATAAGTCAGTTTTGTTACTACTTGTAGTAAAAGGGGTCTGCTTCAGTAGGCTTCCGCATCTTGTGCGGGGGAGGGAGAACACGTAATCACTCATTTGGATCCTCATAATATTTTGATTCAGATGCGCTGAATAGAATTTCACGTTTAATTGAGCTAAAAACTTCTTGTGAACTGTTGCATATTGAATGATTTTTTTGTTCTCCCTGTGCCTACTAAATAAAATTAAAGGCCAGAACCAAGGTAAACATAATAATTATCGCAGGAGTCAGCCAACTTTTTCATAAAGGACCAGATAAGTGCATCTTTTTGACTTTGTGAGCCATATCGTCTCTGTCACAGCTAAGCAGCCATAGAATGAATAAATAAATGAATAGCCATAAATGAATGAATGAGTGTGACTCTTCCAGCAAAATGTTATTTATAAAAGCAGGAGGCCAGGCCTAACCCCTGACCCGAAGCTGTTTACAAGTTTGTTCTATGGTATGCTGGAAAAGGGTGCTCTTTTCTTGAGGACTCGGCGATGAGAAACTTGGAGGCTTGAAGATTGGATTGGTTGGTAGTCTTGTCTGGTGTAATGAAGATAAGATGTACAGTGACGCCCTTGTCAGTTTAGGCAACCTTCTCAGCTTGTTCGGATTCTTTAATCAGGGGGCAAATTCATTTTCTAGGCCACAGTCAACCCTCCAGTGGTGCAGCTCCTAGCTTGGAAGTTAACCATCAAAGGTAAACCGTTAAACTGGACCACCTAATATATTTTGTGATTCTCCTTTGCTGCCTTCATCAGTTATGTGAGGGTGGATGAGACCAGGCCCAAAAGCTCTGGAGCAGGGTAATTGGCCAATTTAATGATAGACATATCATCTCTTCCTGAGATCAGAATAGGAGCCCTTTGGCAGTTGGGCTTTTTAAAAATAAACTTTTTAATTGAAATGTACTGGTTGTAGTTATACAGCTTGATACACCTGTGTCACCAAGTATAGACACCTGTGTAACCAGTACTTGGAAATTTTTATATGCAAAGTGCTTTAAGTTGTCTGCTTTGATCACCTCGGGCTGTTTCAGGGTCAGCTGCCGTACCTGAGTTCCTGTTCCAGTGGATGCCTGTGTTTGTAGCTGTCACCTTGGGGCAGCTCCAACAACAGAGTTAGAAGCCTATTTCTGAAAGTAAAATTAACTTAATTACAGAGAGTGGGGCAGTTCTTCCTTACTTCTCATCATTGCTGCCACATCCTGTGCCACCAGTGCTGTGAGTTATAGGGAAAAAATAGGCTTTGGTATCTGTGATGTATCTTATTACTTAGTATAGCGGATTTTCAATTGGGCCATTACGTGTACTTGTTCTTTTATGAAATGACGAGCTATTGAATTAAACCGTTTAAAAGTGTAGTCTATGCAAAGGGAGAGATAAAATGTGAACTATAATTCTGTAGTTCCTTTGCATCAAATAATTAAGATATGGGGCTTTAGTCTTTCTTTTTTCTTTTCTTTTTTTCTTTTATTGGGGTATAGTTGTTTTACAGTGTTGTGTTAGTTTCTACCGTACAACAAAGTGGAGTTCCCTGTGCTATGCAGCAGGTTCTCATTAGTTATCTATTTTATACAGATTAGTGTATATATGTCAATCCCAATCTCCCAATTCATCCCACCCCCCCCCCCCACGGCTTTAGTCTTTCAATTCAGTAAAGTATACACAGTGTACAAATTCAGAATCTTCCCTCAAACCATCTTTAAGGATATATATATATATATTTTTTTTTTTTAATTCTGGAAAATTTCATATACATAAGAACGCAAAGAATAGCATATGAAACCCCTGTGTACCCATCTCCCAACCTCAACAATGATCAATTCATGGCCAGTCTTTGCTTCTTCTTTATAACCAGATTGTTTTGTTTGTAAACCAGATTGTTTTGAATCATGCTGGGTTTTAAAAATTGAAAATGTAATTTTCACTTAGTTTAGGCACTTTGGAAACTCTACATCACGGAAGAATTTGCAACGTAGAAAATCAAGAAGTAAGGACTATGATGTATATAGTGATAATGATATCTGCAGTCAGGAATCAGAAGATAATTTTGCTAAAGAGCTTCAACAATATATACAAGCTAAAGAGATGGCAAATGTTACTCAATCCTTATCGCTTCCTGAAGAATCTGTGAAGAAAGAGGGAGCAAAGGATACCCAGAAAGGTAAAGGTAAGAGTCCAATTATTTTATCATTTAAAGTTATCTAGAGAAGCAGTCACATTTGTCCATATATGGATGGAGGGGAGGGGTTCGCTTGCATTTTATCTCATGATAAGATCACTTTTCCTGGATCTTTACACCAAATGTGAGCTGGTCACTTGGTGTACAAACGCTCAGTTTGCGGGAGGAGCGGAGAGTGCAGGAGGGTTTTCAAAGGACATGACTACTTTGAAAGGGAGAATGCTGAATCCCTGGCCTCAGCTTGTGTGAAGGACAGGAAATACCTGTTTGCTGTCCTCTAAAGAAGGATGGGTTTAATTAATGTCTGGGATGGTAGTGTATCAGACTAAACTCAGAAATATATTCTTTTAGATTACTAAAATGAAATTAAGCCACAGATATGAGAATAAATGACAATTGTAAATGAAATTCTTAATCTTCTCATTTTATTTTTTTTCCCCTCTTTAAATGTTCTTCTATTTAAAATGGATCTATAGATAAACTTAATATATATAAAATGTTTTCAGTGAGTAATCTGACAGCCATATATGAGTTCATTTAAAACATTTGAAGGTTTTACTGTTACAGTGCTATAGCAGTTCCTACTTAGATCCATTGTACTCTGAACACTTCAAAAGGATCTGGCTGATGGCTAGCAAGATTGATTTCATGAATTATCTTGTTTTTTTCCCCAATAATACCTTATATATTTTCACAAAGAATTAATTTGGGATCTGGAATATATTAATCCAAGAGCTTCTAGAAAGACAGGTCGGCATCATCCTAGTTATTACTCTTTGAGCAGTGGAGAAGTTTTCCTGGATTATTATAGAATATACTTCTTAAGAGTAGACTGCTTTTGTACTGTTATATCATCTTTAAATTTAACTTTCTTGCTTTTAGCTGTTAAACAAAAAAATAAAAATAAAAACCTTAAAGCTGTTCACAAGAATGGTAAACAGAAGAAAATGAAGCGAAAATGGCCTGGCACTGGAGACAAAGGATCAAACGCTTCCCTGAGGAACAATGGCTCACAGGAACAGGTATGAGAATATATGCCTGTCGGAGGACACTGCCTGCCCTTGGATTTTTATCTTGCACCCCAATGGGATCTCCTCTTACCTCCAGTGGGCTCCGTGGGTTCTTTCTCACTGTTGGGCTGCCTTCCCTCACACTCGTTACCTGCCAGCGCCCACTCAAGCTTTAGTGTCGTACCTGTTGCCCCTGTATACATGCACACAAGCCCCCTGATTTCTGAGAGCTGTGCAAAAACAGATTTGGGAGGCAGGGAGAATATAAGATAGCCATGAGGGCATTCCAAAGGCTACAGAGTCTTACAGAATTTCTACTCTTTTTTTTTTTTTTTTTCAGAGCTAAGGGTCTGGCTGGCTATCTATCTATCTATCTATCTATCTATCTATCTATTTATTTATTTATTTATGGGTGTGTTGGGTCTTCGTTTCTGTGCGAGGGCTTTCTCTAGTTGCGGCAAGTGGGGGCCACTCTTCATTGCGGTGCGCGGGCCTCTCACTGTCGCGGCCTCTCTGCTGTGGAGCACAGGCTCCAGACGCGCAGGCTCAGTATTTGTGGCTCACGGGCCCAGTTGCTCCGTGGCATGCGGGATCCCCCCAGACCAGGGCTCGAACCCGTGCCCCCCGCATCGGCAGGCAGATTCTCAACCACTGCGCCACCAGGGAAGCCCCAGAGTTTCTACTATTAAAGTCCCTGGTCTGTT
The DNA here is from genome assembly GCF_028021215.1 of Eschrichtius robustus. Taxonomy (NCBI): domain Eukaryota; kingdom Metazoa; phylum Chordata; class Mammalia; order Artiodactyla; family Eschrichtiidae; genus Eschrichtius; species Eschrichtius robustus. Next base: position 84,078,171 of record NC_090838.1, read on the forward strand.
GGTTTTTGACTCCCTCTGGAAATTAAAAATGAATATTTTTGAGCTTTGACCTTATCAGACACTCCCTACCCTCCTGGAATTTTGATTTTGCTTTGTAGAAGTTCCTCTTCCTTGGTCTGCAGATGTAATCACGGTAGAACAATAAGTGACTCCTCTGGACTCTGCTTTTCTGAGGGCTTCTAAGCTGGATGGCCACCTTTTTTTTTGTTAGGATTGGTTCAGGAGGCAAGAGTTGAGGGTGGTAAAATATTAGAAATACCAAATATTATAGATTGAAATGTATTTATATAAAATCTATTTTACAAGGGAGGAATCCGAAGCCCTAGGGTTTAGGTAACTGCCTGTAGTCACAAGGGCCAAGGTAGGGCTAGACCCAGGCAGTTTCCCTTTCCTTTGTTTTGTTTTGTTTTTTTTTTTTTTAATATATATTTATTTATTTATTTGGCTGCGCCAGGTCTTAGTTGCTTCATGCGGGATCTTTAGTTGCGGCATGTGGGCTCTAGTTCCCTGACAACCTGGGCCCCCTGCACTGGGTGCGTGGAGGCTTAACCACTGGACCACAAGGGAAGTCCCCCCTTGCGTTTGGTTTAGATTGACTCAAATGATTATTCAGCCAAAACTGACAGCCCTGCTACATGAGGAACAAATTGTAAACATATATGTTAGAATTTAATAACATAATCAAAATAAAACCCAGAGTTAAAACTGACATATTTATTAGACACGTAATTTTGATGGTGCTAAGTGGAAGTCTGACATTATTGCAAAGCAGATCACATAAATATACAGCCAGCTCCCTACTTTGTACTTAACTGAATTCCTAAGACTGTATGCGGGTATATGGTACGTAGAAGCTGTAAGTTGTACCACAAGTTAACACATTAAAAGTGATTTATGTTTCTAAAGACCTAAAATGAAATTCCCCTTTTGTTTTCGTACCTTTATTGCCATTTTTGAGGGTATATTTCTAATTATGTTTGTTAATTTGAGCTCATCAGTACACTCTGCTCACACGTAGTGAGCATCTCATTGAAATGAAAGATCACACTACTTTCGGTTTACCTTATGATTTTGAGGTTTGTCCCCATTGTTCTAAAGAGCCCTTTTTAATCAGAAGTAGTGGTACTTTCCTTTTAAAATTTTTTAATTAATTTTTTAAAACAAGGGCAAGGTACAGTAAAATATTCATAATGTTCAGTGATGGAATGCTGTTGAAACTGACAAAACATTCATTTTTTTCAACTGATGTACAAAAGTCCACATCTTACCTGCAGGCCAATTCAGAAGAGTTACTTTTTAATGTTTCTAAAGGTGGTTTAAAATAATTTTGTACGGCCTTCCCTGGTGGCGCAGTGGATAAGAATCTGCCTGCCAATGCAGGGGACACAGGTTTGATCCCTGGTCTGGGAAGATCCCACATGCCGTGGAGCAACTAAGCCCATGCGCCACAACTACTGAGCCTGCGCTCTAGAGCCCGTGAGCTGCAACTGCTGAAGCCCGTGTGCCACAACTGCTGAAGCCCATGTGCCACAACTACTGAAGCCCATGTGCCTAGGGCCTGTGCTGCGCAACAAGAGAAGCCACCGCAATGAGAAGCCCGTGCACTGCAATAGAGAGTAGCCCCCGCTCGACGCAACTAGAGAAAGCCTGCACGCAGCAACGAAGACCCAATGCAGCCAAAAATAAATAAATAATTAATTAATTTTAAAAACACATTTTTTTGTACAATGGAATAAAATATTTAACTTTTTATTTCTCACATTTAGTTTTTTGTTTTTGTTTTCAAAGGATGGTAAACCTAAAGAGAAGCAGCAGCCTGTGAGAATGAGTCAGGGATTCATCAACCAACATACGGTGCAACGCCAGGGAAAACAAATTTGTAAATATTTTCTTGAAAGGAAATGTATTAAGGTATAAAAAATGTGTAAGCAAAAATATACTGAAATGTAAGATATAGCAAAAATGTACTAAAACCAACTCCTCTTTCCATTAGACACTCCAAAAGCATACCTGTACAATTCTAGAACCGTTTCCTTCTGGGAAAGTTTCAATTAGAAAATTTTACTGAAATATTCTTTTATGTTTAGGAAAGTAGATAATTTTTTTAAAATGCTTTGTGTTAAAAATATTAAGGACTTGACAGATTTTTAAGCAGATATATATATGTGATGTGGTTATGATAGCTCGTTAAGAATTAGACTGTACTGCTTCTAAGACTTTGTTTTCTTCTAGAATCATTAAGTTAAGTAGGAATTGTAATGACTTAACTATGAGGAATAATGGTTTTTCCTTGTTCCTTCTTTTGGCACAGGGAGACCAGTGTAAATTTGATCATGCTGCAGAGATAGAGAAGAAAAAGGAAATGTGTAAGTTTTATGTACAAGGATATTGTACCAGAGGTGAAAACTGTCTATATTTGCATAATATCCTTTATCACAGGTACAGTAACTTTACTTTTCATAAACATTTACATGAATGTAAAATTTTGAGTGAAACCAGTGTTTTAGCCATGGCAAAATTACATTATCCAAGCTCAACTCAGTATTGAAGTGATTAAATTGTACAGAGATTTTTTTCTTTTTCCCCCAAGCAGGAGTCTTTAGAAATTCTCTCAAATGCACATCCTCTCAACCTGGGTAGTGTAACAGGTTTGTGAGATCTATTCAGGTCCCAGAAAAACTTTCTCTGAATTTCTGCTGTGACATCCACTAATTGAATCTATATTCATGTAATTTACTTCATAAAAGAGGCAGGAATTGCACAGTTTGGGAGTACTCGTTTTCTGCACATTCTGTACTGTATAGAGGTTAATTGTCCCTTAATTTGAAGAATAACCCTAACTCTTCAGTGTAAATGGTCTAGACATGTTGTAAAAATATGAACATAAACATTTTAGGGTAATTGGATATTTGATCAACACAAAAGTTGTTTTCCTTCAGTCATTCAATACAAGAAATCGCAAATTCTAACTTGAGAAATTTTTCCTAGAAGACAATTTCGAAGCTGTACAAATCGATCCTATTTTATACAAGCCTAATATATGAAGGATCCAGATTTGTAAGACATATCATTGTCATTGACTTTAATCCCCCCACTGCAAAAGAATGCTTTAAAAATAATCCCATTTCTCAAAGTATTTAAAATACACATCCCTCTCTTATATCAGTGAAATATACCTGTAGTTTATTTTTAAAGAATGGATATGAAGGAAAAAAGTGTCCTGTGATAGCCAATAAACTTCATAATCATCCTAAAATTAGATTTTTCTTATAACCCAGTTAATAATTTACTGTTTCATATTTTAAATAGAGAATTTGTTTCTACTAGTAGAAAAGAACTTTACGTAGGAAAAATAAAGTTACTAAATTAATAACAAATTATTTTAGTTGGATTACAGTTGTTCTTTTCCTTAACATTTGGGTTAACATGAGTATCCTTGCAAGTTTTACCATACAGGAGCAAAATGTTATCAGGGAGAATATTGCAAGTTTTCACATGATCCACTGACTGCTGAAACACAAGAACTGTTGGCTAAAGTAAGTACAATTTTAATATTTGTTTTTCTTTTTTAAAGAATGCATTTGAACTAAGGGTGGAATTTGAAAAGACACTCACAGTTCCTTAAGGAGAGTGCCTCATAGGGTAGCATATGGGTTATATTAGGACTGATAATCTAAGGATTTACTTCAGTTTAGAAAATTCATTTGTATATTTTTCCTTATAGCTTAAAGGAAAATTTATACTTACTGCTGGTGTAAATTGGAATGTTCTTAAAACCTTTAGTGTAGTTAGCAACCTTAGTGGCTAAGTTAACCAAAGGAAAACAAAGCAAATAGGAGAAATAGTACTCCTGTTATACTCTTAGAAGGAAAGTTAAGGATCATTGGTTGATAAATATTTTAGGGTTACATCAAAACATACTTAAGTAGTTATTTCAAAGTTTTCTTCAAATATTCTTTCAGATGTAAGAAAAGATAATTGAAAAATAATAGTCGTTTATGTTCTTTCGTTTCCCATGTGTTAGTTGGAGCTAGTCTCTTCAAAATTAAACTGAAATATAAGTGAAAATAAAAGATTCTTTTAAAACCAAACCATTCCTTCTTGCGGCAGAAGTTCCCTTGACTATATGCAAATATTTGAAAGTCAAAGGTCCTTGTTTCTGGATATTTTTAATTGTGAAATATGAAGGGTTACCCTGGAATTAGAAATTATACCAAATATTTGGTTGTTTATTAGCATGAATGTATGTGGAAAAAATGATAAATATAAAAGTCATTTTCCAGTTCCCCTTATAGTAAATATTATTAGATGATTACTAGGATGAATATTATTGGAATCTTTAGAAAATTACAAGAGTATGATGATGTACCTGAATTTAATGCATACAAATGATTGTGTGATTTTTTTTTTCCCCCATATTAGGTTTTGAATCCTGAAAAGAAGTCATCATGAAAATAAGAGACATAAAAAGGTAAAATTAATGATTTAACCTTTTTTCCCCCTCTGAAATGTCTCTAGAAATTGGCATGGGGACATAGGCCTTTTTACATTTCTCAAATAGAAGTCTTTTACTCTCCTACCCCACTAAAAACTTATAAAGTATTTGATACATATAAATAGATACATACGTGGATCTCCATGGACCTGCTTCCGTTTCTGGATTTGTCACTGTCTTTTTGTATTTTTATTCTTCTGTTTTGTTTCTTTGTAAATTTACCAAATGTGTATGATTCACCAAATATTATATTTAGTTTTGCTTGGGTTTGGATATTAAACAGTATCATATTCTATACTTACTGGTGACTTGCTATTTTCACTCAGCATTATGCTTGTAAGATTCATTCATGTATATGCATGCAGCTGTCATTCATTTTTACTCTTGTATAGCATTTATTCTATGAATATGTTACAAATTATTTAGTCATTCTACTATTGACGGACATTGAGGTTATTTTCGATTTTTAAAATATAAACTGTTACTATAAATAACTGTTTTACATGTCTTCTGATGAAAATGTGTGTGAGTTGTCCTGAGTGTACCAAGGAATAGAATTGTTGTATCATCTTAAAACTTAAGATAATACCAATCTTTACTGAAGTACTTATAACAGTTTTTATTGCCATCAACTGTGTAAAAGAATTTCTGTTGCTCCCCACTCACTAATGCTTTATATTGTCGTGACTTTAAATGTTTTGGCCAATTTGGTGGGTGTAAAAATGGTGCCGCGTAGCTTTATTTTCATAAAGTTCAGCATTTTTTCTTATACTTACTGGCTTTTGAGCTTCATCTCCGGTGAAATGCCATTAATGTCTTTTGCCTATGTTTCTATTGGGCTGATTGTCCTTTATAAATTGATTTTTATATATAAATTGTTTGTGACGTATGTGTGACAAGTCTTCTCCCATTTTGTGGGCTGTCTTTTCACTTTTTTAAAGGCGTTTCAGTGAGCAGAATTATTTGTTTTGGCAATCTTTTTCTTTATGGTAGGTTTTGTGTTTTGTGTCTTGCTTAAGAAATCCTTCCCTATCATGAGGCTGTAAAGTACTTAAATTTTTTTTAGGTTTTTGTAGTTTTGCTTTTTACATTTATATTTTAATCCTTTGGAAATTCTATCAGTTAACAGTTGTCACAATAATGGTGTTTAAAACCAACCACAAGACTCTCAGTAGCATATAAAAATAAACATTTCTTTTTCCATGCCTCTGCAGATTGGCTGGGAATAGGCTGATACAGGCTGCCTCTGGCTGGGTTGGTTGTGCTTCATAAAGCAGAACCACTGGGATGATTCTGCCCTACATTTGTCTCACTCTCCTCCTGGGACCAAGGGGCTAGCTGGGGCATGTTTTTCTCATGGCATTGGCAGAAGGACAAGAGGGCAAGGTCCTGTTTGTATCACATCACGTTTACTTACAACCCATTGACCAAAGTAAGTCACATGGCCAAGCCCAAAGTCAGGGAGTAGGAAAGTATACTCTACTTTCTGTACTTTCCATGTGGGAGGAATTGCTAAATTACATGAAAATTTTTCTGAAGGGACCTTGAGGGAATTATGCTAAGCAGAATAAGTCAGAGAAAGACAAATACCGTTATGATTTCACTTATGTCTAAAAAACAAAACAAATGGACAAATAAAACCAAACCAAAATCATAGATACAGAGAACAGAGAGTGGTGGTTACCAGAGGGGATGGGGATTGGGCAGTGGGTGAAACAGGTGAAGAAAGGGGTCAAGAGGTACAGACTTCCAGCAATAAAATAAATAGGTCATGGGGCTGTAGTGTACGGCATGGTGACTATAGTCAGTAATGTTGTAGAGCATACTTGAAAGTTGCTGAGAGAGTAAATCCTAAAAGTTAAGTATGTATGGTGTTAGGTGGTAACTAGTCTTATTGTAACAGTCATTTCTCAATCTATACAAATACTGAGTTATGTTGTACACCTAAAGCCAATGTAATGTTATATGTCAATAATACCTCAATAAAACAAAACAAATTTTTAATGACATGAAAAAGAGGGCAGCTGTGGGTATAGGGAAAAGGGAAGAATTAAGACTAATTGATTTTTTTTTTTTTTTTTAAACAGTGTGCTATAGGGACTTGATTTTCTTTTTTTTCCCCATACGGATAACCAATCTCCCAGAACCATTCAACTGAAAAGACTGCCCTTTCCCCACTGATTTGTAATGCCCCCTCTGGTATATATCGAGTTTCCTTCAAACAGGGGTCTATTTCTGGGGTCTCTGTTCTGTTCCTTTTGTCTTTCGCTCTAGTACTCTGCTGCCTTAATTACTGGAGCTTTGTTGGATTTTGATATAGTTTGATAATTTTTCTAATGTTGTTCTTCAGGAGCACCTTGACTATTTTGGACCCTTTTACTTTGTTAGTTTTTTTAAAAACAGCTTTATTGAGGTATGATTTATATATCACTTGTTTTAAGTGTATAATTCAATATTATTTGGTAAATTTACAGAGTTGCATAGCATCACAAAATCTAGTTTTAGAAGGTTTTTGACACCCCCAAAAGATTCCTTTTACCCATTTGCGGTCACTTCCCAATCCCACTGATGAATTTTCTAGATTTGCCTTTTCTGGGTATTTCATATAAATTTCAACATGTGGTCTTTTTTTGTTTTTGGTTTTGTTTTGCTTTTTTAATTTTTGGCTGAGTTGGGTCTTCTTTGCTGCGCGTGGGCTCTCTATAGTTGCGGTGCGCAGGCTTCTCGTTGCAGTGGCTTCTCTTGTTGCGGAGCATGGTCTCTAGGTGTGTGGGCTTCAGTAGTTGTGGCACACAGGCTCAGTAGTTGTGGCTCACGGGCTTAGTTGCTCTGCGGCACGTGGGATCTTCCCGGACCAGGGCTCAAACCCGTGTCCCCTGCCTTGGCAGGTGGATTCTCAACCACTGCGCCACCAGGGAAGCCCCAGCATGTGGTCTTTTGCTTCTGGCTCTTTTCATATAGTATAATGGTTTTGAGATTCATCAGTGCTTTAGCATATATCAGTGATTTTTTTAAAAAATAATTGCTCCATTATTCCATTGTATGGATATACCACTTTTTTTTTTATCCTTTCACCAATTGATAGATATTTGTGTTATTTCCAATTTTTAGTTATTATGAATAATTCTGCTGTGAGCATTTGTGTGTGAATCTTTGTGTTGTGGACATATTTTTTTTTTTTTTGGAAAATGAGAATTCTAATACATTGTCAAAATATGCCTTGGGGATATCACAGAAAATCGATGTTACGAAGCTACCAAATGCATAAATGAATATTCTCTTGAGGAACTTCTCATGTAAGGACTTTTTTCCCTTTTGGTGGTACAATTAGGAACAAGTGGGTTTTGTGGAACTTTTTGGTGCTGGTGGGGTGGCTGTCAATTCAGGGTAGATTTGGACCTGTGTTAATTTGAAGTACTTTTTCATTTCCTCAAGCAGGGATGACTTATTTCTAGGTCATGGGATCAAGAGGTGACTACTTGAGATCACAGAAAACCTTAGGTTGCATCAAGGAAGTATTGGTAGGAGGAAGAATCAGGATGAGCTTATTATTAGCTGTGCGGACATACATTTTTATTTATCTTGAGTAGGTTACTACTTTAGTGGAATTTCTGGGTCTGACAGTAAATACATGTTTAACTTTTTAAGAACTGCCACATTGTTTTACAAAGTGGATGCATCATTTTACATTCCAGACAGCAATGTAGGAGGGTTTTAGTTTCTTCACATCCTCACCAATGCTTGTTATTGTCAGCTGTTTTGATTATAGCTTTTCTGTTAGGGGTGAGCTGGCATCTCATTGTAGTTGTAATCTGCATTTTTCTAATGACTAATGGTGTTGAGCATCTTTTCATGTGCTGTTAGTGGATTCAGATCTTTGCCCATTTTTTAATTGGGTTGTAAGCTTATAATTGAGTTGTAAGAGTTCTTTATATATGTTGGATACAAATCCTTTATCAGATATATAATTTGCAAATATTTTGCCTCAATCTGTGGCTTTGTCTTTTTGTCCCAATTTGTGCTTGCCTTTTAAAAAGTGTCTATTGAAGCATGAACGTTTTCATTTTGTTGTAGTACACTGTATCAGTTTTTTTTGTCACGGATCATGCTTTTGGTGTTTCATCTAAAAATTCTTTGTCTAATCCAAGGTCACAAGATTCACTTTTATGTTTTCTTCTAAATTTTTTTTAATAGTTTTAGCTCTTATATTTATGTCTGTGATTCATTTTGAGTTAATTTTTGGGAATGGTGTGAGTTAGGATCCAAATTTTTGTTTTGCATATAGATATCCAATTGTTCCAGCAAGCATTTTAAAAAACTACCCTTTCCCCACTGAGTTGCCTTGGCACCTTTGTCAAAAATCAGTTGAACTAAATGTAAGGATTTATTTCTGGGCTCTCAGTTGTGTTCTCTTTTTTTTTTTTTTTAATAATTTTTTTTAAAATTTATTTTTATTTATTTATGGCTGTGTTGGGTCTTCGTTTCTGTGCGAGGACTTTCTCTAGTTGTGGCAAGCGGGGGCCACTCTTCATCGCAGTGCGCGGGCCTCTCACTATCGTGGTCTCTCTTGTTGCGGAGCACAGGCTCCAGATGCGCAGGCTCAGTAGTTGTTGGCTCATGGGCCTAGTTGCTCCACGGCATGTGGGATCTTCCCAGACCAGGGCTCGAACCCATGTCCCCTGCATTGGCAGGCAGATACTCAACCACTGCGCCACCAGGGAAGCCCTCCCCTACAATTTTAAATAAAAGTAGTGATAGTGCACTTTTGTCCTAGATGTTAAAGGGACTGCTGTTAATACTTCCTCAATTGACTGCAATCTTTGCTGTGATTTTCTGGTAGATGCTCTTTATCAGATTAAGGAAATTCTCTTCAAATTGTAGTTTTGATAAAAGTTTTAGAGATTTTTGTTTCTTTGTTTTATAATCGTGAATAGATGTAGATGTTGGATTTTTTGGAATTCTTTTGAGATGAGCACGAGTTTTTCTATTCTGCTGTGACGAATTATATCTATGGATTTAGAAATGTTAAGCTACCCTTGCATTCCTGAGATAAACAAAATTTTCTAATTTAAATTAAAAATTTTTGAATGTTTTGGCATAATCATGATATTCTCTTTTCTTCTTAATATCTGTAGCATCTGAAATTATAGCTGCCTTTTTATTCCTTATATTGATTATTTGTGCCTTTTATTCTTTTTTTTAATAAATTTATTTACTTTTGGCTGCCTTTGTTTCTTTGTTGCTGTGAGCGGGCTTTCTCTAGTTGTGGCAAGCGGGGGCCACTCTATGTTGCAGTGCGCGGGCTTCTTATTGCAGTGGCTTCTCTTGTTGCGGAGCATGGGCTCTAGGCACGAGGGCTTCAGTAGTTGTGGCACACGGGCTCAATAGCTGTGGCTCGCAGGCTCTAGAGTGCAGGTTCAGTAGTTGTGGCACACAGGCTTAGTTGCTCCGCAGCATGTGGGATCTTCCTGAACCAGGGCTCAAACCCGTGTCCCCTGCATTGGCAGGCGGATTCTTAACCACTGCGCCACCAGGGAAGCCCCTTTTATTCTTCTTGATCAACTTCTCTGGAGGTTTAACAGTTCTGTTATCCTTTATAAAGAACCAACTTTGCTTTTGTTAATTCTGTTTTATATTAATCTTCCATTTCATTAATTTCTGTTCTTTATTATAGCATTGATTTTACATTCTTCGAGCTTATTTTGCCCAAAAATTGATTGTTTCCTTTTCTAATACATACATCTAAACCTATAAATTTCTCTCAATGTACTATTTGATTTATATCTTAGAACTTTGTTTCATTAAATATTTTTTATCAAGGTAGTATATTTAGATAGTTTTAAAAGTCATGTAGTTTTACAAGGATTATCATGGAAAAATAGCAAAATGGTAGTCTTTCATTTCATGATTATTTCTGTAGATGCTGAAAAGACTTCCTCCAAAATTCAATGCTTGTTTCTTATTTGAAAATAAATACTTGAGAAGATAGGACTGGATGGATGCTTTTTTTTTCTAAATTGTGGTAAAATACACATAACATATTTACCATCGTAACCATTTTTAAGTGTACGATTCACTGGTATTTGAGTACAGGCATATTGTTGTGCAACCATCGCCACCGTGCATCTTGCAAAACTGAAACTTCATACCCATTGAAGAAGAACTCCCCATTTCACCCTTCCCCAGGCCCTTGGCAATCACCATTTTACTTTCTGTCTTTATGATTTTTGACTACTCAAGGTACCTCTTGTAAGTGGAATCATACAGTATTTATCTTTTCGTGACTGACTTATTTCACTTAATGTGTATCTTCAAGGTTCATCCATGTTGTAGCATATTTCAGAATTCCAATCCTTTTTTAAGGCTGAATAATATTCCATTGTATTGGGACTTCCCTGGCGATCCCGTGGTTAAGACTCTGCACTCCCAACGCAGGGGGTGCGGGTTCGATTCCTGGTCGGGGAACTGAGATCCCACATGCTGCCTGGCGCAGCCAAAAAATTAAAAAAAAAAAAAATTCCATTGTATGTATCTACCACATTTTGCTTAACCACCCATCTGTCAATGGTTACTTGGGTTTCTTCCATTTTTTAACTATTGTGAATAATGCTGCCGTGACCATGGATGTGCAGATATCTTTTTGAAACCTTGCTTTCAATTCTGAGTATATACCCAGAAGCGAAATTGCTGGATCCGTTAGAATAGAATAGAATAGAATGTGATAATTCTATTTTGAATTTTTTGAGGAACCGCCATACTGTTTCCCAAGAGGCTGTACCATTTTTACATTTCCACCAACGGTACACAGGGTTCCAATTTCTCCCATTCTCATCAACACTTGTTATTTTCAGTTGTTTTGATAGTAGCCTACCTAATGGGTATAAAAGGTGATTATCTCATTGTAGTTTTGATTTGCATTTCCCTAATTAGTGATGGTTGAACACCTTTTCATGAATATTCTTTTACATGAAAGAATAACTCAGGGACAGGGACTTCCCTGGTGGTACAGTGGTTAGGAATCCACCTGCCAGTGCAGAGGACACGGGTTTGATCCCTGGTCTGGGAAGATCCCACATGCCGTGGAGCAACTAAGCCCGTGCGCCACAACTACTGAGCCTGTGCTCTAGAGCCCACGAGCCACAACTACTGAGCCCTCACACCTGGAGCCTGTGCTCTGCAACAAGAGAAACCACTGGAATGAGAAGCCCGCACACCACAGTGAAGAGTGGCCCCCGCTCAACAGAACTAGAGAAAGCCCGCGTGCAGCAACGAAGACCCAACACAACCAAAAAAAAAAAGAAAAAAAAAAAACTGAGGGGCAAACTGGTTTTTTCAGATGTGGATGTTTGGCAGGTAGATTTTCACAAATGAATGGAGTGACCCTGTCTTTTCAAGAAAAACAACTGAAAGTATATGTTATTGATGATAAAGTTGTGGCTTTTGAGCAAAAATTACAGTTTAGCAACATTTGATCTGCCTCTGTGAGCCCTAAAGCTTTCCTGTACTTAAAGACTTTTTGGTAAGATTGATTGGTGATGATATTAAAGAATGTGATTCTTAAAATGGTATAGAATGAAGCATTCGAAAGATCTGCATAAATTAGTAAGGTAATATTTTCCAAATAAATAATGCATGATATTATAAAATGTGCTTGTGTAAAATATACATCCAACCTACAATGTATATTAATAGATTTTAATGTAACAGTACAGAAAATTTCTTGATGTGGTTTCAGATTCTACATTGCAGCCAGAGATTTGTTTGCATTTGCTTTTAATATTCATTTGCCCATCATTTTATTTTTAGCTTTTCTGAGTCAGTTTTAGGTTTGTTTCTTTAATAGTGCATATAGTTGGGTTTTGCTCTGTGAGCCAAACCAGAAATCCATTTTTTTCTTTTGGTAAGTGAATTAATCCGTTCACATTTATTGAAATGACAGAATGTTTGATTTATAGTTACTATGTGTATTATGTTATCTCTGTGATGGTTTTTCTTTTTTTTGCTCTTTGTTTTACTTTCTTCATCTAATTTTTATTCTTTTTCTTTTTCCACTTTTGTCCAATTACCCTTATTAAGTTTCCATTCAAATCTGGTCTGTATTGTAGTCTTCATTTTTGATGTGATTACTATTTCTTCTGTCATTTCTGGGGTCAGTCAACTCTTGTTTCATTACTTCCTTTTTTTTTTTTTTAATCTTTATTGGAGTATAATTGCTTTACAATGGTGTGTTAGTTTCTGCTTTATAACAAAGTGAATCAGCTATACATATACATATATCCCCATATCTCCTCCCTCTTGTGTCTCCCTCCCATCCTCCCTATCCCACCCCTCCAGGTGGTCACAAAGCACGGAACAGATCTCCCTGTGCTATGCGGCTGCTTCCCACTAGCTATCTATTTTACATTTGGTAGTGTATATATGTCCATGCCAGTCTCTCACTTCGTCCCAGCTTACCCTTCCCCCTCCCCATGTTCTCAAGTCCATTCTCTATGTATGTCTGTGTCTTTATTCCTGTCCTGCCCCTAGGTTCTTCAGAACCTTTTTTTTTTTAGATTCCATATATACGTGTTAGCGTACGGTGTTTGTTTTTCTCTTTCTGACTTCCACAGACCCTAGGTCCATCCACCTCACTACAAATAACTCAATTTCATTCTTTTTTTTATGGCTACTTCCATTTTTTTTGTTCAGTTTTGGACTTAGTTTTTGAATTTCAATTCAAGTTGTTTTTTTTTTTCATATACCTAAATTGGGATATTTAATTCAGTTTGGATTTTTGTGTTAGTTTTCTTCTGTGCATGTTTTTTTTGGTGGAGTCGGTAGCTAAGTTGGTAATTTTTACCAGCTCATGTGTTTTTGTTTTCTCTTTTCTTCTGTAGCTTTGTATGGATGAAGAGTGCTTGTGTCTGCCTGTTCAAGACTATTCAAGACTTGATTTGGAGTGGTTTACAAGATTCCTCATTTAAAGCGCCCTCTTGTGTCATTACAGTAATGTGCAACTCTTCAGTGGGTGGCGCCGAGGGACAGAATGTAGTGTCTAAGTGAAGGGTTGGTCTTCACCAAGATGGTTCCAGCCATTGAAACATATGTGAAACATATGGAAGGAGCATATGTGACAAGAGATGCTGGCTGGTGCGTAAATGTTGTGGTAGTAAATTGCAGAAGTCTCTTCTGATTGATTGTGTTTTCTCAATAAAATAGGAGAAAGGTTAGGCTGAGTGAGGATGGAAGAGAGAAAACTACTAGGTTCCACTAGGAAGACATTGGGATAATAGACAATGTATATACAGCTAGATCTTTTCATGTCATTAAATACATTCACAACATATTTTTATTGTTTGCTCACAGTTTTATGGCTTAAATTATGGTTCTGTGATTTTTTAAAACCAGTTTCCTATTGTTGAACAAAAAAGTTGTTTCTGATTTCTTACTGTTATAAATAAAATGGAACAGTGTCTCTTGCTATACCATTCCTAAACCTGGAGTTCTTAAGTTTTGTTTTGTTTTTTTTTAATTTTATTTATTTATGGCTGTGTTGGGTCTTCGTTTCCGTGCGAGGGCCCTCTCCAGCCGTGGCAAGCGGGGGCCACTCTTCACTGCGGTGCGCGGGCCTCCCACCATCGCGGCCTCTCTTGTTGCGGAGCACAGGCTCCAGACGCGCAGGCTCAGCAATTGTGGCTCACGGGCCCAGTTGCCCCGCGGCACGCGGGATCCTCCCAGACCAGGGCTCGAACCTGTGTCCCCTGCATTGGCAGGCAGACTCTCAACCACTGCGCCACCAGGGAAGCCTGAGTTCTTAAGTTTTTTGTTGTTAAAATATAAGAATGGTTATCTTTCTCATTGGTTCATAAACTATAGTCAGATTATACACTTGTAGAACATAAATTTTAGGAGTGTGGTAATATCTTTAATATAATATTCCAATACAAAATTTTCTAAGCATGAATAATAAGATTCTAAATATGTACTTTTATATAGTGGTATGATTATTATTAGAAAAATGAAATTGAAACTATTATCATAATATTGTTTTATTGCTGGGAAAAATAATAGCATCACTAACTTGGCTGTATACATTAGAGTCCACCAAAGTTAGTGACGCTTCTTAGCAAAGTCTTGTCTGAAAATATGAGTCAGAATTATTTTGGATGTAACCTAATCCCACAAAAGCAAGAAAGGGAATTGCTTATACTCAAGCAAAGGTATATCAGACAAGACCTGGGAAAGGAAGAAACAATGATGGATCCTGGGCCCTTAGCATCAGGAGTGTGTGAGCTGAGAGTGAGTCATCTCTCAGCGCCCATTGCAGTCTTCCATGTTCACTCCATGGCTGTGATAGGAAGGAGGGAAAGGTAATGCACTAGAATCGTCCAGAGGAAGTCACAGGGGAGAGGGGCTGAGTTGATGCTTTAAGAGGGTTCATTACAAGAAGCTTCAATAATTTAATGAAATTGTGCAAGGGAGTGGTTATACTACCTGTAGAATTGATACTTCATGTCTTCTTTAAAGATCACATACAGTTTAAAGGAATTCAAGATCTTGTCATAGGGCACAATTGTAGAAGGTACATTTTATGGCCAACCTGTACGTAAGCTAACATTGGCTGACATAAAGTTTATGTATAAGAAAAAAGTAATTCTTATATTCCAAGAGGCAGTACCCATCTCACCTGTAAACTTAAAAGACCAAGCAGAGATTTGAGGGAGTGAGAATCAGAGAAGTTTAAATAGCTACAACTATCATTATTTTGAAGAGGCAAACATCGCTGTGTCAGTGAAATCTCTTAACTTGTGTTAAATCAAGTTGAGGGAGAGACGTTTTCCCTCAGATGTGCCCTGTGCACCTAAAGCAGCTATCAGGCTGTGGGTCTCTAGTCTGTGGGTTATTACAGCCCTTTCCAACTGGACTCCAGCCTCCAATTTCCACTTTCTTCTCTACAATTCTCTAAAGAGAGCTTTTCCTTAGAGCAGATTTCCCAATGTCCTGCTTCAGTCATGCCTCCACTGTGTTGTACCTTGAATCAGGATCTGTTTGTCTGCCTGGTTGTAAGTGCTCTGAAGTCTGGCCATCTCGGCCGTACGAGGCTGTAGTGCCCATTGGCCTCTGCTCCTCTCTACTCCCTTGGGTTTCCTCTTGTGAAGTAAATCTCACTGACCCTTGATGCAGCTCCAAGCAAGTATGAGTATAATAATACCATAGTTAAAAAAAAAATCTGAACCAGAGGAAATATAAGCAAGAAAGTTGTAATGGGGAAAGCTGTACATGGATTTACATGTCATCTGGTCGGCATGGTTCTCATGGCTGTATTAAATTTATCTCTGATCTTTTTTTAAATTCTTTTGGCTGCACTGCGTGGCATGCAGGATCTTAGTTCCCCGACCGCGGATTGAACCCATGCTCCCTGCAGTGGGGGCATGGAGTCTTAACCACTGGACCACCAGGGAAGCCCTATCTCTGATCTTTTTTGGAGCCCAAACAAAAAGGATGAAGTGGTTATCTATTTACCTCTCATTTTCAGAAAAGAGGGAGGGTGCAAAGCCTAACTCTTCTAATAATACTTTCATAAAAACGGTTCTTACGTAGGTCTTCATTATGGAAATCACTGAGTAGAATGGAGAGAATTCTTATTTCTAAGATTCTTTGTGACAGGTTTCATATAACTTTTTTACGGTCAGTTACTGAAAGCCACGTGACAGCAAAACTCAATTTTTGTCATTTGGTAAGAGAATATAAGTCAAGTATGTAGTCTTCCAGTGTGTTAACTTGATCTAGTTGTAGACGTCAGGAATTCAGGCGCAGAGGTATTGAATGACCTGCTCCCTGTCTTAATAGGATTCCTGACTTCCAGCACAGGTACCTCAGTTCACTGACTAGTTTTAATAAACATAACCATTGAGAGGTTAAAAAAATATTGATGCCTGAGGCCCACTCCCAGAAATTGTGATTTTGGGGAGTTTGGGGGGAAGCCTGGGATGTGGACATGAGATTTTTTAGTAGTTCCCAGATGATTCTACATACGGCTGTTGAAAACCACTGGTCTCAACAACTAATGGAAGTGCCATTCTTCTTGCCAGTAATTGGTTTAAGCTTGAAATACGAATTCATGTCCTCTGGTGTGCTGGAAAAGCTAACATCTCTTGAGATAGACAAGAAGAGGTTAGACGTTGCCATGTCTAAATAGACTCCCAGAACTGATGCAGCTGTCTTAGGGACCTCAAGGGGAGCCAGCTAAGCAGCTGAAGATGACAGAGAAAAGAGATGGGAAGAAGCTGGGTCCGTGAGAACAGCTGAACCATGGAATTCACCACTCTTAGGAGATAGCCAACCTTCAGATCTCATGTTATGCCACATGAAATCATATATTCTCCTTACTGTTTAAGCCATTTTGATTTGGGCTTTATGTTACTTGCAGCCAAAGGCAGGCTAATACATGTGAGCCAAGAATAAGCTACTTTTGTCCATCCAAAGGCCATGGGTCCCCACTCACTGCCCTCTTCACCGGAGGCTGTATTCACCTTCTGGGCTCCTGCAGGCAGCACACAGTAAGAAACGAGTGTATTTATTTTTGTGGTCGACATCTCTGAAATTGGGACGTACTTTACAGTTGATAGAATATCACATTTTCATTGGCAGGTTATTTTTTCTTATTGGTACATTAAAAATGGTGGCTCTTATTAAGCTACTGACATTTAGATTTGGTTGAATGTAATTTTTAAATGAAATTATATATATAGGCAAAAATTTACTGTGAAATAAAATTTGTTATGGGATTTATTTTGGATTAATGAATTATGAAAACATAAAAAGGTTTTTAATGAAAACGAGTGATTCCCTGTATCCTCCCTTTTTCCCACCCCCTTTGTGGGAGGTAGAATTCTAAGACGGCTCCCAAGATTCCTCGTCCCCAGTGAACACGGCCTGTATAACCTGCTCCCTTTGAGTGTGAGCATTACTGTGAGTAGGATGGACTTCACTCCCATGGTTAACTTAACATTATATGCCAAAGATGAAGTGGTTTTTACCTTTGGTGTAACTAAGATCTCAAATCAGTTGATTCTGAGTTAATCAAAAGGGAGATGATCCCAGGTGGACCCTAACTAATCAGATGAATCCTTAGAAGAGACTGGGCTCTTCCTGAAGTCGAAGATGAGAAGTGTCAGATTCCCCTACTAGCCTTGAAGTAAGCTGCCGTGTTTCGAGAGGGCCGTGTATCCAGAATGACAGGGAAGAAACGGGAGCTTCAGTCTAAAAACCACAAATTACTGAATCCTGCCAACAGCTTTAAGAACTTGGAAGAGGTGCTCCAGGCTTGTTTTGTATGTTCCTACCTCGGCCCTCGAATGGGCCATTTCTCTAAGGAGGCCAGATTCCTTTTAATTGAGAAGACAGTCCCCAACTTAAAATGGTTCCACTTAGTGATTTTCACACACGATGGTGTGAAAGTGTTATGCATTCAGTAGAAACCATGGTTGGGTTTTTGAGTTACGATCTTTTCCCTGGGCTAGTGGTATGTGGTGGGACGCTCTCTCATGATGCTGGGCAGCCCTGCAATCATGAGAGTAAACAACCAAGAACTTAACGACCATTCTGAACCCAGACAACCTCCTGTTTTTCACTTTAAGTACAGTATTCAGTACATTACATGAGATAGTCAACACTTGATTATAAATTAGGCTTTATGTTAGATGATTTTGCCCAACTAACTATAGGCTAATGTAAATGTTCTGAGACATTTCAGGTAAACTAGGCTAAGCTATGATGTTCAGTAGGTTAGGTGTATTAAATGCATTTTCAGCTTATGATATTTTCAACTTAGAGTGGGTTTATTGAGACGGAACCTCATCGTAAGTTGAGGAAAATCTGTAGTAGTTACAATCCAAGATCTGGATGCTGTATGTGCTTATTGCTTTTGAGTCTGGTCAGCTGAAGACAGGCCCTGAGAATGTCGTGTGAACTGTCATACAAATCAAAGACAATTTAGGGAGGAGTGGATTCGGCTTTTGAGGAGCTCCCCATCTCTTCTGCCTGGTCTGGGGACTATGGGTACTGGTTTTCAGTTGTCATTTTGGGGCTCTTGATTTCCAAGGTTGCTGTGGAGCTGGGGAGAGGAGAATGAGATTAGGGCAAGTCATTGTCACGAGGCATTTTACCCAGATGCAGCTGTTTTTCTTGAGTAAATTCTCTTTGAATTGTTGTAAGGCTTTAATTTCCAGAATTCTGAAAAAGTTGATTTTCACTGTTTTTGCCAGTGTTCTCTCATGCCTTTTATGGAGTAGTAGGTTTCAGAGATTCTTACTCTGTCATTCCAGAAGTGGTAACAACAGTTCACTTTTAAGTATTTGACTTTTTTTTTTTTTTTCATGCCTGTACTTTAGAAATATTTATCTTTGATATGAAGACTGAATGTGTGCCATTTTCGTAGTCCTTTTATTTCAGAATCCCCCTTTCCTGCCTGGCGGTCCAGGAACTCATCTTCCTGGCAGGATGCTCTTCATTCCTGAGTATTTAGGGCCTTCGCTCCTGCTCCAAATGTTTAAACTGCCTTTTTCAGGGGTTCCACAGAAGTGGCTTTATTTACCGTTCACATAAGTCTTAAATAAATACAAGTTTTGTATCCCAGCTGTATCCTGCGCAAAAATATTTCCAATTTATTTGCCTGGATGTGTTGCTTGGCAGGTAAGTTTGTTACATAATAATATAAACTGGACTTTAATCTTGGACTTCCTGAACAGATTTGTGATTCAGCCCATATCTGCTGACACACGAGCTCTTTCAGCCTTCTGTGTGCCTGAGAACTGCAAGCCAACTTCAACTTCCTCGCGGAGCTGAGCTCAGTTAGGTGAACCCGGAATCAACAGAAATGCTCCTTATTTCAGCCAGAGGCACATAAAACAGTCATTTCAGTCCATGAAGAAGGAAAACCTGGTCCCGGTGAATTCCTGATTGTCTCGGGGGCTGAATGGCTGTCCTTGTGCAGCTGTGAAGGGTTCTATGTTCTTCCCAAGCTGGGGAGGTGATGCGAGCCGCCCCTCAGGAAACAGAAGCCGCCCAGCCTCCCGCAAGACCGCCAGCAGCTCTGCAGGGCTGTGCTCTTGGGGATGCACCTTCCAGCTAGATCTGCACCAGAAAAAAGAAGGGGGAAAATGACCTTGACTTTTGAATGGGATGTGCAGGCCCCTTCAGCTGGGGGACCAGAAAGCAAGAGGGGAAGGAGGAACAGATGGGGAGACACTGCCCCTGTCCTCAGCCTTTGTTCTGTCAAATTTCAGCAAGATACCGTGGCTGAGGTGCTGGAGCTGCATGAAGGACCATGGAACCGGCCTTCTGGGCCCACCCACGAATTAGCGAGGGTCTGTTCAGAACCGTCCAGGTCAAATTGCAGGAGTGGGAAATGGGGGTTCAGGCCAGCACTTGTGTCCATGGCCTCAGGCCCTCACTGGCCTTTCCTCTTTCCTCTGAGGCCTCACCCACATTTTCCCTGTGTCGGGGGCAGCTTTAGCGAACTTAAGGCAAGGGCATCCCTCGCCCTCCACCCTCCATTGGGCTCAGCAGCCCTCACACCCGTTAAATTGCCCTCCCTGATATTCTGGAACTGTTACAAGGGATGTGCAGTGTCTCTGTCTTGTTGAAGGCTGTATTCCCTGCAAGGATCAGGCACATAAAAGGTCCTCACTCACTAGTCATTAATCATTAAAATATTAATTTCCCCCAACCATAGGAAGAAGGGTGGCCCTTTAGGTGAAAAGAATGAAAGTGATTTCTTAAAATGTTTAAGACTTGAAGTGGTAGAGGCCAAACCATGAAACAACGCCGATGGGGATGATGGGTCCTGCTCAAGTAATTCCCCAGACAGGCAGAAAGGAAGGAGGGTGGCTGACAGCAGGGTTCCCCTGTGTGTCAGCCCGGCGCGCACACCTCCCTGTGTGACGTTCGCGTGTGCGTGTGCACGGGTGAGGGGCCCTCCGGGCTTGGCACGGTTCCTTCTCATTTCCACACTTGGGCCTCTTAACTAGTACCAGTCGCCAGCTACCTAGCACGCGCCTCCCAGCTGGTCACCGCCTACCAGTGTGTGTGGATCTGGGGAGCAGAGGATCCCTGGTTGCTCACGTTGGAGGTTGGTGCCCATCAGAGACCACCCGGCACCCCCTTAGGGTCCACAAAGCAGGTTTATAACTTGCTGCATCAAGACAGAGATTGCATTTCTGGGGACTGGGGGCAGCTCAACAGGAGGGAGTTAGGGAAAGATAAACACAGAGTTTTTGAGTCAGTCCTGGGATGGCCTTGGCGGGAGTGGGGCAGAATTTGTCAGGTACAGAGTTGCTGGAAGAGCCGGTGGTCTTGTCTGCGAGTGAGCAGGTGTTAGGAGTTTACACTTAAGAGTTTGCGATGCTCACGCTCTGAATGGGTGCAGTTTCTGGGTGGTGTGAGTCCCAGAGCAGCCTGTTCTGAAAAGCTGTGGCTTCTGTTTCAATTTTCGGTTTCCCCCTAAGGCTGGCTGGCAGCCGAGCAGTTTTTCGCTCTTATCAAAGTGTGGCAAGTAAGAGATGGAGGGATGCTGGGAAATGACCTTCCTGTCCAGCAGTGGGAGGGCGTTGCGTGCATGATGCCCGAGGACACGGCAGGGTGGTTTCTCAGATTCAGGGAAGGCCCTGACTCTGAAGGAACTTCTGCGGAACTCCTGTCTTTTTTTTTTTTTTTATAAATTTATTTATTTTATATATATATTTTTTATTTTTGGCTGTGTTGGGTCTTTGTTGCTGTGTGTGGGCTTTCTCTATTTCCGGCAAGCGGGGGCTACTCTTTTTTTTTGGGGGGGGTGTATACTATTTTCTTAACATTTAAATTTCACCAAGAGTTCAAGCATATGCTAGCCATTTGTTGAGATTTTTGAAATGAAGACAAAATGGGCAAACAGCTTTGAGGGTGCGATGTGTTTAACACTGCACAATATATTCACCAACTAGACAATCGAAGGGGTGGGATAACTGTACACTTAGGAGCACCAAGTATAGGAACAAGCCCCGGAATTGGAGGAAAAACCCGCCATTCAGGACTGCACAGAGGTCCTTGGTTGCCGATAGAATCTCCCCTTGACTTCAGACTTGAGACAAACCGAGGGAGTCTGACAGTATACAAAAACCACTGCCTTCAGTAACAGGATGGACTGGCCAGAGCCAATTCAGATTGGGGGGGCCAGTCTGAAGCGAGCAGGGTTGGCTGGAGGCTGGAAATGCTGCAGCTGAAGTCCAGTCCAGCATCGGCAGATGAGAGCAGCCATGTTCTAAAAAATCGCTGATTTCTACACAAGTCGGGGCGGGGGTGCTGCTCTTCGTTGCGGTGCGCGGGCTTCTCATTGTGGTGGCTCCTCTTGTTGCGGAGCACGGGCTCTAGGCGCGCGGGCTTCAGTAGTTGTGGCGCACAGGCTCAGTAGTTGTGGCTCGTGGGCTCTAGAGCGCAGGCTCAGTTGTTGTGGCGCACGGGCTTAGTTGCTCTGCGGCATGTGGGATCTTCCCGGACCAGGCATTGAACCCGTGTCCCCTGCATTGGCAGGTGGATTCTCAACCACTGCGCCACCAGGAAGTCCCCTGTCCATTTCTTTTGACTCAATTTTTTATTTTGGCCGCGCCCCACCACATTGGAGATCTTAGTTCCCCCACCAGGGATGGAACCAGTGCTCTCTGCAGTGGAAGTGCAGAGTCCTGACCACTGGACCGGCAGGGAAGTCCCTCGACTCACTTTTGATCTAGCTTATAAATTGTGTTCCCCTTCTGTGTGTGTCAGAGGAAAAGGAAATGCAGGCCTTGCATTCCGGTTTTTAGGGCAGAACCTGACTTTATCTGGTACTTCACTTGCTCCACGATGTCCCCTGCTGTGAACGACAGCAGTTTCATTCACTGTAGACCATGGGGGAGGGGACTTCTGAGGCTGCACTGCGGTGGTGGGTGGAGGGGGGAGATCCGCATCTCCTGCTGCTGCAGGAATCTTGCTGGAGAGGTGGTAAGGGTGCGGGGACCCAGGGTAGGGGCTGTGGGGAGGGGAGGAGCGCTGCGAGAGGAAGCTTTTGATCCTGCAGACCCTGAGGGGAGAATGGTTTTGATTTCGTGTCCAGTCTTCTAGGCTCATAATCCAGGGTTGCGATTAAGAGTCCAAATTCCTTCCTTATCCCTGGACTCAGTGAATCTCTTTATGAAATATGCTGATTGAGCCCCTTGTTTCAGCTCTTACTGCTGAAATAAGTAGAATTATGTCACTGCTGGTTATAAAATTAGTCAACTTCTCTTTCAAAAAAAAAGAAAAAAGGCCACAGTGTTTGAAAATCAGCCTCCTGAATGTCCCCAACATGACTCTGCACTCATTGCAAAATGGGCTTCTTCTCTGACTCTCAACTGAGCAGGAATTACACAAATAAGGTGATCGTTTTTTATCACTTTTAAGTGCTCCAAGATTATTGACAAAGAAAAGGATAACCAGGCTGGGATGTGGGCTTTTGAAGAGAAGAGTGTGCTTGGCACTGGGTGGCTGTCCAAGTTCCCCAGAATGGAGGTGCCCCCTCCCTCGGGGAGGTGGGATGGTTGACCCTCAGCAGATGCTCTGCAGAGGAGACCAGGATACAAGGTGTGTTCATTTGCTGTAACAGAGGACCACAAACTCAGTGCCTAGAACAACGGAAATGTATTCTCTCTCAGTTCTGGAGGCTAGAAGTCTGAAGTCAAGGGGTAGGCATGGCCACGCTCTGAAGGCTCTAAGGGATGATCCTTCCTTGCCTCTGTCTAGTTTCTGGTGGTGACTGGCGATCCTTGGCGTTTCTTGGCTGTGACAGCCTAACTCCAATCTCTTCATCGGTCTTCTCTCCCTGTGTATGTCTGCATCTGTTTTCTCTTCTTATGAGGATACTGGTCATTGGGTTAAGGCCCACCCCAATCCAGTATGACCTCATTTTAATTAACTAATTACATCTGCAAAATCCCTATTTCCAAGCAAGGTCACATTCACAGGTACCAGGTGTTAGGACTCAAACATACCTTTTTGGCGGACACGGTCCCGCCAAAACACAAGGCCTGTTCTGCTCCCGAGGCAAGAGGTTGCAGTAGAGCTAGGGTTGGGCCTTTGGGGCCTCCTAAAACTCCGTGTTGCTGGGAAGCCTAACCTCAACCTTTGAGACATACCACTGTAGCCCAGTTTTGCATTTTAAGATATCACTTGTGTGTGTGGCTTTTTTGTTTGTTTGGTGTTAAGGAGTTGAGTATAAGGAGTTGAGTTCATCCCAGCCCCTCAGCCCATAGCATGATCTCATCATCAGTGATGGAGGGATTCTCCCTTATTTTATTTTTTTCCCTTTCTGCCCTGCATCAGTCAGGATAGTTATGCTGGAGTAACAAACAACTCTAAAATCTCTGTGGCTTGAAACAACCAAGGATGATATTTTGCTCATGCTGTGCACAGCGTGGGCCAGCAGTTCACTGTGTCACACAGGTAGGCACCTAAGCTGTCAGCGCAGCCTCCACCTGAGTGGGGCCAGATGCCGTCAGGGAAGGGAAAGAACTCTGCAATAGTGTGACTGAACCACAAGGGGGCAGAAGTCCCCAGAGGTGGGAGAATAGGAGCGATTTGGCCAGATTGGCCAATGTTTGCCCTGATCGCCAGCTCTTTTATTGGGTTGGCCAATTGGGAAAAACTGGAATGAACTTTTTGGCCAACCCAGTATTTTGCGGCTTGTCTGTCACCTTGTCCGTGGGTTTCCATTAAGGATTTCCATCTTTAGGAGGCTCTCACTACTGTTTCCTTCCTACTCATCTTTCTAATAGTCCCTTTCCCAATCCACTGCCTCAGGGCCCTGATCTTTACAAACTAAATTAAAGCCAAGTTGTTTCTGGATGCGATGGGTGGCCTCTCTTAATGCATTCATGTTGGTCCTCATGATTTAAGGTTCTCCAATCATCAGTCTCTAGACGAGTGTTGAGCACCTGCCAGGGAGAGCAGGTGCTGGGGCTACATCAGCAGGTGTGCAGACACGGTGCCTGCTCTCTCGGGATTTCCCTGGTGGTCCAGTGGTTAAGAATCCGCCTTCCAGTGCAGGGGACACAGGTTCGAGCCCTGGTCGGGGAACTAAGATCCCACATGCCACGGGGCAGCTAAACCCTCGAGCCACAACTACTGAGCCCGTGTGCTCTGGAGCCCACGCACCACAACTAGAGAAGCACTCATGCCGGAACAAAGACCCGGCGCAGCCAAAAAAAAAAAAAAAAAAGATGACTGCTCTCATGGAGCTGGGATTCCAGCCAGTTAGATCCAGGATGCTTTGGGCTACAAACAACAAGAATTCCATCTCAAACCCACTTAAACCATAACCACATTATCTCATATAACAGGAAGTCCAGAGGCAGGAAAGTTTCCAGGGGTATTTTGATTGGGACCCCAGCTCCATTTGGCTCTGCCTTTCACCAGGAGGCTTTTTCCTTATACTAGCTTCTTTCATTGTCCGTAAAATGGTTTCCAGCAGCAACCGTGATGACATATTCCCTCTTATTCAGTGGAAAAGATAGAGACCTTTGCAACCATGTAATAAGAAAGCCCTTCCCTTCATTCTGCCTGGGACATTCACTGTGGTTGCCTTGGAGCCTGGAGGGTGGGTGGTGGGTGATCTCCTTCCCCTGAGTCACAGGCTGGAATGAGGAGTGTATTGGTTTACTAGGGCTGCCATCACAAAGGACCCAAGACACAATTATGGAGGCTAGAAGTCTGAGATCAAGGTGTCAGCAAGGCTGAGTTCTGAGGCCTCTCTCCTTGGCTTGTAGATGGCTGTCTTCTCCTCCCTCTGTGTGTGTCTGTTTCCTAATCTCTTTTTATAAAGACACCAGTCCTGTTGGATTAGAGCCCACCCTAATGGCCTCATGTAAACTTAATTAGCTCTTTAAAGACCCTATTTCCCAATACAGTCACATTGAGGTACTAGGGGTTAGGATTTCAACATCAGAATTGGGGTGTGGGTACCCAGTTCAACTCATAACAAGGAGGGAAGGGGCTCTGAGCAAAACAGGTTTCTTTTTGGAAGGTGGAAAAGGGAAATGGATATTGGATGGGCAACCAACAGGCTTCATGCTATGGGGAGAGACAGAAAACAGGTAAACAAATATGATCATTTCAGATAGTGAAAAGTACTTCTGAAGAAAGCGAAACAGGGAAAGGTAATCAAGAGGGATGGCAGATGGGTGAGCAGCATTGGCGAGGGCAGCTGGGACGGCCTCTCTGGGGAGGGGACTTTTGAACCCACCCAAGTGGAGACCGGAATGAGGAGCAGAGCAAGGAGGAAACGACAGATCCAGAAGCCCCAGGGTAGGAATGAGCTTGGCAGAGTCCAGGGGAAGAAAGGAGGCTGGTGCATCTGGAAGCATCACAAGCAGTGGTCCAGGAGGTCGGCAGGGGCCAGCTCACTCAGGGCTCTGGGATTTGGGGTTGCCCACTAAGATCCGGCTGCCCTCAAGGAAACAGGGATCATGATTGAACATGGAATGTGTTGAATTTCCACGTGGCCAAGTAACTCTGCAGAGATACACCTGTCCCGTGGGCAGACTCCAAACCACTGTAAGACCAGCATTGGAGTGAGAAAGACCCCTTAGAGGATGGTGCCCTTTCTCCAGCTTCCAAGGCCCAGTCCCCAACCAAGTTTGGCACTGCCTGCCAGCTGAAGGCGGGAAGGGAGGAATAAGTACATAGCTCATCTTAGCCCACGGGACTCTGGCAAGGGGTGAGGAACAAAACAAACTCTCCCTATGATGGAACTTGATGGCTTGGGTGGGGAGGACAGATGAGTCTAAGAAACAGAGATCTTTATCTCCAGCACCACGTCTGACCACTCGACCAACTGTAAAGGGAAGGAAGGCGAGAGATACTGTCCAAGGGCCACCACATGACGGTTGTGAATCCTGGCTCAGGTCAGCAAGGTATACATACCATGGAGCCTGTTTTTCCTCTAAAAAGTGTATCTAAAGAGCTTCCTGGAGGTAAAGAACTAGATGGAGAAAATCTGATTTCTCATTTGAAGGTGGTGGTCAGACTCAGAAAATTCTGTCAGCCCAAACCCAGTTTTCACCAAGTCATACTCTCCTGTGTGCATGTCAGCTGACCTTCCCATGGCTTTGCCGATGCTGGATTTTGTTGGAAATGCTCCTTGTGAGAGTGAGTTTACCAGGAGATGGCTTGCATGTCCCACTAGAGTTCCCTAGTAAGAACCATTTCAATGCCAGCTCCTCCATGAACTGGTCCCAGCCCTTCCCTCGACCTCTGAGCTTGGTGAACCTGCAGCACCATGCCTGGGGACTTTAACTCTGTTTCTCCCATTGTCCCTGGTGAGATATGTGAAGATCTTATCTCCCAGCCTGAGTATAAACCCTGTCTTAGGCAGGGATCATCTGTTTGCAGAGAACACCCAAAAGGGCTATCTGATGAAACCCACAGGTCAGAAGCCGATTTCAGGAGGCACTGGAGCCCTAAGCAGGAAAGCAGGAGTGGCACGGTTAGAACATGGCCCTCATGGCCCTAAAATCCTTTGAAACCTCTCAGTTCAACTCAGTGAGGTCACTGGTCCATGTCCACTTCCCTTGACTCAGTGGCTGCTTGCGACTATGTCAGCCAACAGTGTGGCGGAGGTGACCCTACGTGACTTCCGAGGCTGGGTCATAAAGGCCATGCAGCTTCTACCTTGTTTTCTGGGACATGCACTCTAAGAGCCCTGAGCCGCCACGTCAGAAGTCTGTCCACTCTGAGGCCACCACGCTCTGAGAAAGCTAGCCCACAGGGAGAGTCCAAGGACAGCTTTCCCGTTGTTAGTGCTAGTCTCCGAGTCATCCCAGCCAGGGCCAGACATGCAAGTGAGTGAATGACCCTTCAGGTAAGCCCAGCCCCCAGCCCAGGAGTCTTCCCAGCTGAGGGAGGTACAGACATTGTGGAGTAAATACAAACCACCCCGCTGTGCTCTGTCTGAATTCCTGACCCACAGAATTTATGAGCATAATAAAGTAATTGTTTTAAGCTGCTAAGTTTGGGGATATTTTATACAGCAGTAATAGAACACAAAACGAGGCTCCCTCCCTGCAAGTGTCCTTTCTTCCCACGAAGAATCAGCATCATCGTCCTCCTGTGTAGATGAGCCCAAGGTGGTCATCCCAGGCCTTGCTTTACATCACGACTTCCTTCAGACCCTTGAGATTCTGAGTCCTAATTCCAAACACCAGGAAATGAAATCTGATTGTCACCACACACGATCACAGTGTTTGCAACACCTAGGCTACATGGATGATATATCTATGTATACTTATGCATACAGTTAGTATATACTGACCACCCTCTTTTGCTGCCTTTGTTTTCATAGCACTCATCCCTCTTTGAAATCACACACTTTTCTTGTGTATTTATATTATCTTCTCGCTTGCTATAGTGTAAGGGTATCATGAGGTCAGGGTCTCTGTCCGTCTTCTCATCCATTGTATTCTGAACAACTAAAACGGTGCCTGGAACACTGTAGATATCCAGGAATATTTATGCAGCTTATAAACCCCTATAGATTTTCATTGTACAAGGTAAAAGTCGTAGAAGTCCACTTTTCTCTCCCTGCAGTGTGAGCTTGGTGAAAGCTGAGTCAGTGGCTGGTGGACCCATTCAAGGCTGACCATGTCTCTCCTTGGGGCACATGCTCAGATGCCCAATAAACCGTGCAGTGACCATGACCATGCAGTTTATTGTGACCATGCAGGGATATTTTGTTTTCGGCTTATTTTCCTTTTAGTTTGCTAGTGTTGTAAGTATAACATTTTAAAAATAAGATGATTTTTTAAAGTTATCCCAAAACCTAGCTAACTTTCCATCCCTCAGGAGCCCGTGATCCAGTTGGCTTGTCCCTCATGTCTTCCTAGTGAATGTTGATTACTACTCAGAAGTCCAGGACAGGCGGGTGGGCTAGCTGTGGAATAGCCCTCCATTCAGGCTTCTCTGTCCTTCCAAAGGAGAGTCTGGTGGATGCACAGATGTGAGAACTGGGGACACCACTGGGGCCTTCTTTGGTTTTAGGGACACAAACTCTCATACATTGTTCGTGGGGATAGAAGGTAGTATAATCCTTATGGAGGAAAAATTGGCCCTAGAGATAGAAAGGCAAAAATGCAAAAAGACAAGTGCATATTGTTGCAGTATTTTAATAGCAAAGGACTGGAAACAACCCAAATGTCAATCATCAAGGGTGACTGGTTGAATAAACAATGGTATGTCCTCATAATGGAGCATTTTATAGGAGAACATTCTATCTGGTTCTATGGGATAATATTCAATATACTGTTAAGGAAAAAAAGCAAGATCAAGGAAAGTGTGAAATGAATTAGTATGCTATCATTTATCATGTGTTTATATGTTTTTAAATGGAAGGGTAAAATGGAAAAAACTTGATTATCTATGGTAGAAGGAGGACATAGGGTGGAGGGGACTGGGTTAGTATATAGACTTCTCTGATTAGAGCTCATTTTGTGAATTTGACTTTGGAACCATGTAAATAGTTTACACAATTCCTTTTAAAAATTAAAGTAAAAAAAGCAATCTCTAAAAATTTAAGGAAAACAAAGCGAATAACCATAACCCTGATTCAAGCTTGGGGCATAACCACAGAGAGAGGAACTAGTCCAAGTTATTTGATTGTACATCCTTAATAGCATGAACCCTAAGGACAAAAAGAACTGAGAAAGAAAAATCTTAACTGTTTTCAGTAATTTTTCGATGCTAATTTTGTTACCATTGCATTGTTATTCTGAGGATTTAAAACAATGTTTAATTATTTTGGTGATTTTGAGAAGGAGGTCTTCAGAATGAGAGAAAGAAGAGCAGATGTAAGATCAATGAGGTTACATGAAAAACCCTGTACTCCTGAGCTGAATTGGAAGTATCAGTATAAACTCATGTAGTGTTTCTTCTTAAAACAAAACAAAACAAAATGAATAGTACTTATTTCCTAGCTCTTTCCACTAAAACCAAGAAACAATGACCAAACCACTACCAATGAGACCTCCTTACACTCAGATTTTGATCTCTAATGACCATTTCCCACTGAAAGGAACCAGGGATCCCTGGGTAAAAAAACTGATAACTTCAGGGCTGGAGCATAAAATATACAAGATGAGCTTGAAACATCTTGTCATACAAGATCACTACAAAACTCTTAAAGACCACTAGGGTCATGTCAAAAAGAATCAGCCAACTTGAAGCAGTTCACAAGAGCCAAAGAGGACAATTTGAGTGACAGGAAAGATAATAACTGCAATGGATTGAAACATACATATCAAATATGTTTAAACCATGAGTTCATAATGTATCCAATAAGAAAACAACTCTCCCTGGACAGCTTGGAAAGATGCCAGGGAACCACCTTGGAAACTGACAAAGGGGAAAAAGTCAAAAATGTATCCAGTCTTTCCTGTACAAACCAAACCTCAGGGTAACCAAATAACTGATGAAGTTTCTCCTTGTAAGGTATGCCAGCTAATAAACGAAGAAACAGTAGCACTAGAATATTATTTGCAACCCCTAAAGAAGTAGCGGATCTATGGAATAATCATCAATAGTTGCTAACATCAGAAAAGAGAGGCAACTGGAGATGATATGGCTCCCCCTGGAAGTACCTATCACCACCAATAAAGTAGTCTTGCGAAAATAAACCTAACTGGAGTCTGATTGAATTTCTAGATATAACTACTGATATATAAGAAATAAATAGGACAGAGGACCATGTTAAAAGACACTACAGACAATGTAAAGCAATTATACTCCAATAAAAATATTAAAAAAAAAAAAAAAAGAAGACACTACAGAGACAGACTCAGGAAAACCCAGACTGTGAGAAATTCTATAGGACAAAGGACCTTCTAACAAGGACAAAGGAGGTTTCTTCCAACAAGCCTCCAGGTTATCTCAATATATGCTAAACCGTGAGAACCACTGCTACAGATTAGAGATTTAAGAAGTGAATCAACAAATTACAGAGCATGGACCTAATTCAAACAAAAAAATCACAAGCCACTCAGAAACTTGAACAATGACTAAATATTTGACGGTATTAAGGAATTATTGCTGATTTTTTTAGGTATGATTGATTGATATTGAGGTTATGCTTTTTTAAAAGTTCTTAATGGTTTAGAGATAGTGCTGAAATATTTACAGATGAAATGATGTGAGGTCCAGGATCTGCTTCAAAATCATCGTGGGGTGGGGTGAGAGCAGAGATGAAGCAAGATTGGCTGTGAGTTGATTGTTGAAGCTGGTGATTTGGAAATGGGGTTCATTCTATTGTCTGTACTTTGGTATATGTTTGTAGTGGTACCTTATAAAAAGTTTTAGAAGCTCCTTGCCAAATAACATGAAACTGTATTACTTGGAAAGGGCTGCAAATTAATACCTGTTAACTGCTAGCTCTTCTGACCTAGCGCAGATTTGAGCTATGAAAGGACACAGGAGAGGTTGGTTTCCATAGGGGAAAGTTGAGAGAGGCTAGAGAACAAGCTATCCCCCAGGGAGGAAGGGCCAGGCATAATCCACAAGAGGGTGGATTCAGGCAGGCATTCATAGGTGGGTACTGTAAGGGCTGGGGCTCAGCGTGGCATTTCATAAACGGGAAGCAGGTTTGATGATGGCAGATCTCAGTGATGCAAATCATTGGTTTCGCTTGGCCTGTGTGGCATCCAAGTCATCATCCTACACAAGTTTGGGGGGAGGGGCACCTGCTCTGTAGTGCCCCCAAATCACTCCTTACCTGCTGGGAGGTAAGAGACTTGTCCTTCGGCACTACCCACCCTACCCCTGGCAAGAAGGAAGGTCACACACCTGCGACGTACTTTCAGGAGCATGGCCATGCCTTGGGCCCGCCCACCTGGTGTTCTGCACAGGCGACAGGGTGGTGTGTGGGCTTCTGACCCATCACAGCACCATTTGGAAACACGAGGCCATGGATGATAGTTTTAATAACATCCTGTAACAACCCAGAGAAGCAGATGTGCCAGGCCCCTGTTCTGTTGTTGGAGAGATTACAGCTGAGCCCAGAGGAGGAGGAAGCAGAATGTCAGAAGCAACTCTTGACCATGTCTCACTCTGTCTGACATAATAACACAAAGAGAGGTGTCCTAGGAACCACCTTGATGTAGGGCTTGATCACTAAACTGTCAGCATGCTTCCTCTGGCTCCACCTCACACCAAGGCCAATACAAAGAATTTTTCAATAGGATGTCGGTGATGAAATCGCACCTAGATGAATGTGCATCTCCTGACAGCTCAGCTAGCTTCTAAATTGTCACTTAAACGGTCTCCCCCACCCCACTCCCAGCCCCAGCAGGCATTTTTTTCCTCAGTCACCTGGAGGGCGTCACCCCTGGGCTCCTCCATCAGAAGTAGGTGGTCCTGGAATCAATCGCAATTCACAAGCATTTTCTCAAACTCTCCATGGCCAGATGTTGCCTTATCAATCTCCCATGTGGCCAAACCAAATTTCTATTGATGGAGCAATCCCAGCGTCACCTCTGTGTTTTCTTATTCATTTATCCCAGTGGGTCCAGCCTAGACAGGAAGAGGGCCAGTTACCCCCCTCCTAGGAGGAACTGGGCTAGCTCACGGTCAGGGACAGGCCAGGTGGGCAGGGAGGAGCCACAGACTTTATTTCTTCAGTTATAATACCAGGTTACGTTTTGAGATATGATTTCTCAAAAGGGAATTAATTCAGGCAAAATCTACATGTGAACATTGGCTCCTTGATCTGGATGAATCTGCACTGGGGTCCAGGCCCTGCCACGGCTCTCTGATGAGAAGGCTGGCAGGCGTGTCACAGAGGGGAATGCAGACAAGAACGTGCTGGGTCGTGGAAGGGAATCCTGCCCCCCCATCCCATGCCGCGTGCACAGGGGCATGATTTGACCCTCAGCATGACCAGAACTACTTCATAACAAGGCTTGACTATAACAATACAGGAGGCTGGACAATCATCTCAGACACATGCCATAAGCTCTTCCCTCCCTAGCTAGTTCAAGCTCACAATGCCACTCAACACAGCATTTTGAAAAGCTGCCCATTCCTCCGTTAAAAAAAAAAAAAGAAAAATGTGAAAGTGCATAATCTAAGGGGAGGGCGTTATAGCAGAAAAACGTGTGATGGCAGTAGTTTGGGTTTTGGGGCTGCGCTTTGGTGCCACTTCCTGGGACAGAGTGCAGCGCTGCCCTAGGAACGTAGGGGACAGGCAGATGGGCAGTGGGCAGGGTGGGGAGAGATGTCTGTTGCAGTCAACGCCTGCAGCTGAGTCTTTGAGGAAGAGAAATGAGCCCAGATTGCTGCACACTGTGACCCCATGGCACCCTCAGAAGTCATAAGGGGACACAAAGATGGTGACCTTGGACACGTGGTTGGCCTGGAAGGAGCGGTCCAGGTATTCGGACATATCAACATCCACCTCCAGTGTCTGAGGTCCCTCCAGGGTCTGGACCAGGATCAGCTCCCCTGTCTGGCGGTCCGAGCGCTGCATCACAAAGTGGCCGCGGCTGTTCCCACCCACGATCCCAAATCGCAGGCTGTTGGGTCCAGGCCGGCCGGGGGCCGAGGCCGTGGCCATGCGGAAGAGCGTGATGGGCGTCTTCAGGTTGGAGGGCAGAGAGAGGTAATGGAAGGAGATGGTCTTGGGCATGTGGTGGCAGGGCCTGCTGTCCATGGGGCAGGGGTTCCGTTCACACTGGCTGGAACAGAGAGGCAAAACGTAGGGACCCGTCAGCCTTGGGGGAAGTCAGGAGGGGCTGCTCTGACTGGCCCACCCGCCCTCCTGCAGAGGCCACTGGAGTGACCCTTCCAGCCATGGGTCCCTCGCCACGGGTGCTCCAGAGCCACAGGCCAGTGAGTGTGGCTGGCGTCAGGCCTGGCCATGACTCACCTGTATATGTATGTCTGGGTGTGCATGCATGTTTATATATGCTATTACTACCGTTTTTACAGAAAAATAAAGCCGGGGAAGATGAAATAACAGTGGTGCTGGCATTCAAACCAGGTGCCCATCCTACACGTGCTGAGACCCCAGCAGTTAGCTGGCAACGTCCTGGATTGTGGTTCTCCACATGTGGTAGGCTTTCTAAACACCCAGTGTCTGTTCTTTTTTTTGGGGGGGGGGTGCACCCCACAGCTTTTGGGATCTTAGCTCCCTGACCAGGGATCAAACCCGGGTCACGGTAGTGAAAGCGCCAAGTCCTAACCGCTGGACCACCAGGGAGTTCCCCCAGTGTTCACTCTTAAAGCAGGACATCCTGTCTTCCTCAGGCATGTGGAGCCAGGGGTCGTGTGGAAGTGCTTTGATAGTTTTCTACCTTGTCCAACACAAGAGACAGATGCAATTTAGTGATTTTGGTGACTCAGATCGTCACCATTAAGGAGGTCAAATAGCACTTCCAGATGTTAATCAGGGATGTCCCCAAAGGCTCTGACATACAGATGACTACGTGATCCCTTCACTAGATCACTACGTGATCTTCACTCTCAGTGAATAACTGCCACTCTTCAGCGCCACCGACTTTCATGCTGCTTCTAATCTGCTTTAGCCTTAAAAGCAATTCTGGCAGCTAAACGAGTGAGGTCAATGCATTCTAAAGACAATCTAAGGCTCCTGTGATCTCTTTCTCAGAAGAAAACATGTGTACTTTGTGATAGCTGCAGTTATTCTCCTTAAAAGCCTGTCTCCCACCTTTTGAAAAAAAAAAAATAAAGTCTGTTAGGTGCTGAGGTTACTAGAAATCGAACTTCCTAGTAGCAGTGGAAAAGCAGAGTAATATAATGCAAAGTGTACAGTTACCATGTGAACACAGGAAATGATCCTCTCCTGAACCTGTGTAACAGATACCTGCCTCCTGGCCGCCTCACCATGGCCCTCTTGGCCTCCCCGTCAGCAGGGAAGCTCTCAGAACATCATTCTTAAGTGCGCAGGGCAGCAGTGCATTCAATGCAACCTCTAAAGGGAGACGGGAGCTCTGAGAAGCCAGGCTCCTGGCTCCGTGCCGTTCATCAGACATAACTGTACCTTCTCCCAAGACCATCTAGGAAGAATGCAGCCCAGCCCCCCAGGAG
This sequence comes from Eschrichtius robustus, assembly GCF_028021215.1. Classification (NCBI taxonomy): domain Eukaryota; kingdom Metazoa; phylum Chordata; class Mammalia; order Artiodactyla; family Eschrichtiidae; genus Eschrichtius; species Eschrichtius robustus. Next base: position 84,112,780 of record NC_090838.1, read on the forward strand.
GCCTGGGTGAGGGATGTACGTGCTCAGCCATGGGTGGCCCTGGCTATACTCACAATGGAGAGGTCTTCACGTAGCTCACGTTGCCGCTGCCCTCGGGGCACTCGGGGCTGACGCACTGGAAGCCTCCACCCGTGTTGATGCACACGGTACCCCGGGGGCACACGTGCTGCGGGCTCACACACTCATCGACATCTGAAATACCGGACACCCAGTGAGGGTGAAGATCCCCCGACACCCCCTCCATCACTGATGGGACCAAATGAATGGCCGCACAGGCACTGGAATGAGGTGCTCCACACGCAGTGAACTTTCCAAATACCCAATGCTGATTCTTAAAACTGGAAGTCTGGTCATCCTTAACCATTTGAAATCCAGATCTGGTGGAAGTGCTGGGGAACTCCCCTCCCTGGATCCCATCCTCCTCCCCCGGCCATGACAGGTTACGGAGGTGCTGGAGGGCACGGACGAGTGTTACTGGTCACAGCACTTCTCTCAGACCTGCCTCCTCCTCAGCCAGAGGGCCCAGGAGTCTGCCCTCCGTGGCTCATATCATGCCCTTTATATGTTCTCTGCTCCCTTCACACGTGAGTTCCCGGGCTGGAGGCTGGGTTTCTTCCCAACCTCCACATAACCCTACGTGGGCCTTCATGAATACTTGTGGGATGGAAGGATGGATGGATGGATGGATGATGGGTGATGGCTGTCTGGATGCTTTCTCCCTCTAGTCCCAGGTGACCCACTCCTCTGAGCCCCGCAGTGGAGCCCCACTAGGACGTCACTGGGGAGCTGCCTGTTCTCTCAGGTTCCATGTCAGCCCATGGAGGAGCCCTCTGCCCTCTCCTCCTCCCCCCGTAGTTCAGAGCCATAGTCTGGGACCACCTGCCTCTGCCACGGCCTCACTCACCCTCACAGCTCTTGCCATCGGCCAGGGTCCGGTATCCGCTGGGGCAGGCACAGCGGTAGGAGCCAGGGGTGTTCACACAGGCGTGCATGCAGAGCCGGGAGCGCCCCTCCTGTCCGTAGAGCTCGCATTCATTCACATCTGGGGACAGAAATGCCCAGTATGACTCCAGGAGCCACCAGGCGGGCGGCCACTAACCATGACCCAGGATGGCTGCTGTGTCACCATCTCTGTCAGCTGTGGCTAACTGGCTGGGTCGGGTGTGGCCACCAAGCCCTATGCCCGGCAGGGCATGCAGGAGCGCTCCCCTTTCTCCCAAGCCAAGGACCCCGAGGGCTGCAGGGAGGAGTCAGGGAGCTGATGAATTCGACCTTAGGCCAGCTCCTCTAAGGCCGATGACTACCTGGGGAGACCCTGCAGAGGCTGTCAAGTCAGGCCCAGCAGCCCAGGGAGGAAGGCGTGGGGCTGCAGACCTAGACTCCCACCCTGGTTCCCAGCCGCACCTTAACCCTCCTCATCTTTAGGAGTGGTGTAAGAGGGTTTCTGCTGCTGTAAAATGAGGCTGTTGGCACCAAACGGCCAATTCTTAGGTTTGAACCAATGGTTTGAGTTGTTTTCAGAAGGAACTTCGATAATCGGGAGAGGTTTGCAAAAGTGGGCCAGTCAGTAAAGCTAAGCGGAGAGGGGACCAGAGAATGAGCCCAGGCCCCTGCACAGCTCCGGGGGGCGGAGTGCGGGGAGCGAGGGGGCTGTCTACGGTCACAGCGACTCTTAGCTCCTCCCTGCCACCTGCCCTGCGATCCCAGCCAAGAGGGAGCGGATAAGGGACCTGAAGGCTCTTCTAGACGAGTGTGCGTGGCCGAGGGGAGACCGGGGACCCCTAGCTGCTTTCTCTACAGTCTGGTTTTCTTAGGACAGCCCCTAATGTCTTCGCACTAGCTGTGTCCTAGCAACCATCTGCGCCACACTTACCTAAGCCGCAAGGTGGGCGGGCCTTCCTGAGACCACGCCCAGGAAGCCGCCCGCCCGCGCGCACTCGGCCCCTGGGCGAGGGCGGGGTGCGCCCGGGAGGGCTGCAGGTGGGAGCTCCTCTCCCCGCAACCCCAGCGTCCCCCCTTCCGCCTCCCTCCCCGGGCCGAGCCCGCGCCTACCCTGGCAGACGCTGTGGCCGGCGGCGCCGCTCAGGTGGAATCCGGCCTCACAGCTGCAGTGCTGCGTCCGCTCCACCTGCGCGCATCGCGGCGCGCGGCTGAAGGCGGGGTCCCCCTCCTCGCTGCCCTCGACGGCGACTGCGGGGAGAAGACACCCTTAGGGCCGGGCCCGGCGCACCTGGGCCTGACCTTGGAGGAGCCCCGAGATCGGGGCGTGGCCCCTTCTCAGAGCTTACTCTGGAGTAGGGAAAGGAAAGGCACGGAATTAACCGAAACCCAGCCGTCGGTCCAGGGCCCACCGGAAGGGGCGAAGGACAGGGGACGCACCCGAATAGAACGACGCACGAAAAGCAGGCCAGACAACTGCACCCTGAGGGCCGCAGTGCCGTTAAATCCGCGTTTCACTTACAAAGGCTTAAAACACCAAAATTCTAGCCGTGATCACTGTAGTTGAAAACTATGGAGCTTATCGAAATAATGCCATTTGCAGCCACATGGATGGACCTCGAGACTGTCACAGTGAAGTAAGTCAGACACCGAGAGACAAATATCATATGGTATCGCTTATATGTGGAATCTAACAAAAGGGTGCAAATGAACTTATTTACAAAACAGAAATAGAGTGACAGATGTAGAAAACAAACTTCTGGTTACCAAGGGGGAAGGAGGGAGGGATAAATTGGGAGATTGGAATTAACATATACACACTACTATATATAAAACAGATAACTAATAAGGACCTACTGTATAGCACAGGGAACTCTACTCAATACTCTGTAATGGCCTATATGGGAAAAGAATCTAAAAAAGAGTGGATATATGTATATGTATAACTGATTCAGTTTGCTGTACAGCAGAAACTAACACAACATTGTAAATCAACTATACCCCAGTAAAAATTAATTAAAAAAAAAACTATGGAGCTTAAAACACTACTTCTTTTTCAGGGTTCTTTTTTGTATTTTTAAAATACTTTCTTAAAGTGTCTAAGCTTTTTGTTTGTTGTAACGAAGAACATAAATCAATTTTCTTATCAGAAAAAAGTGTTAGTTTTTGAAAGTTTTCAAAGGATTGAGAGCTCTCATATGGTCAGAAGAGACTGCAAAGGAATCGGTGGTAGGGCTTCCCTGGTGGCGCAGTGGTTGAGAGTCTGCCTGCCAATGCAGGGGACACGGGTTCGAGCCCTGGTCTGGGAAGATCCCACATGCCGTGGAGCAACTAGGCCCGTGAGCCACAATTACTGAGCCTGCGCGTCTGGAGCCTGTGCTCCGCAACAAGAGAGGCCGCGATAGTGAGAGACCCGCACACCGCGATGAAGAGTGGCCCCCGCTCGCCGCAACTGGAGAAAGCCCTCGCACAGAAATGAAGACCCAACACAGCCATAAATAAATAATAAATAAATAAATAAATAGGGGGGGAGAAGCCGTGAGGCTGCCAAGAAGGCCCTGTTTCCACATAGGGCAGCCCCAGGGACAGGCGCTGTCAGGGGGCCTCTGGGCTCTTCCTGAGAAAGTGCCCAGCAGGGTGACTCAGCTGAACGGAATCACGACACATTAAGCAGCAGATCTCTGGGGACAACATTTAAACCTGACCTTGAGCTGGGTCCAATGCAAGGATATCAAGTATTGACAAAGCTTGTACTCTCTGGACACCAATTCTTATCCCCCCACCAAGATTCCACTCAGAAATCAAGACAGTCAGACAGGACACTTCAGGCTTTTCTGGCAAAGGAATAAGACATCTTTAGGTTTTGACTTTTTTTTTTTTTTTTGACTTCATGGCATGCAGGCTCTTAGTTCCCTGACCAGGGATCGAACCTGTGCCCCCTGAAGTGGAAGCATGGAGTCTCAACCGCTGGACCGCCAGCGAAGTCCTGGTTTTGATTTTCTTATATAAGAAATGTTGGCTGCAGCATAGTGTAGAACCGCCACCCATCCGCCATAGATTCCTTATCATTGGATTTTCTTGGCACCCGCAAAAACAGCCACAGTGTGACAGCTAGACCTTCAGGCTGGACAAATGTTGAGACTCGAGTGTGGGTCATAACCTCATCACCAGTCGAACGTCTAGTTCATCCAGCTCTGAAAATACTTTGGCCTGTGTCAGTAACTATGAATTTTGCAGGATGTGATGAGAGCGTCTGCAGGAGAAGCTGTTTTGCTGACGTGCAGAGGAAAAGTCAACCATGTGAAGGTGGCAGCAAGGAAGCTTCTCAGGCCAAGTTCCCAATCTGGAGGGTTTTCAGGGTGGGGTCAGTCCTTCCACTTGCATTTTCTTCCATAAGAAGGATCAAAACTCTGGTTCCAAAAAAGAACTAAACTCCATCCCAAATAACCACTTCAGGGAACCAGAGGGATCCTTGGATGTAAAACAGAGAGGACATCCCGCCTAGTCTGCCTTTGGTGACCCATGACCGGGGTCCTACTTCTCTCTCTGCAGCAGACCGTCCTCCCCCAGCCCCACAGCCGCTACGTACCAGTCTGGGCCTCATGCTGACAGCGGCTCCCCGTCCTTCCCGGAGGACAAATGCATTTGTACTGGTTGACACCTTCCACACATGTGCCACCATTCTGACAAGGCTGGCTGGAGCATTCGCTGATATCTAGGAAAATAAGTAAGTTTCAAATACAGGTATGTGAGTTCTAATTCTAAAATGAACAAACAGAAAACAAAGATGGGGTCACTTTCTTTCCATGGCAGGATGACTCCAGTTTGTGACCTCCCCACTCTGCCCATGCCACCGCCCCTCCCAGCAAGAGCAAGAGCTGGGAGGGGGCCAGTGGGGCTGAGATGTATAGCCTACCCTCATTCAGCAGGCCACGGACCCTGGCACACGCTGCGCCCACCTGGAGCTCTACCTGTGGGAGCTGGCCCATCACCCAGCTGTGTTCCACCCAGGGGCACCATTTTCTAATTTGCAGTGTAGACGCTGTAGCGGAGCAGAGGCAACTACCTGTGGCCTGTGCCCACATTGCCTTTGCATCGAGCCTTACAGCCCCCCAACTCTGCCCCTATCAACCAGCACCCAGGTAGAACACCTTCTGAACAAGAACTCAATTCAGAGGGTTATAAGAGAGAGGGGTGGCCCATCAGAATGTCCAGGGATGGGGAAAATGAACTCTTTCCAAATTCCCACCCAGACACCCTCCTGTGCTCATTATTTCCTGTGCGACCAGGGAGGAGTTAATCTTGACCTTGACATTTCCTTAATGTTGGAAAAGGGAAATGTTCTTTGCTTATATACACAACGGTCCTGTGGAAAATATATATAGAGATATATTCAACGTGTTTAAAATTGTAATAGGTTTAGGGACTTCCCTGGCGGTCCAGTAGTTAGGACTCGGCGCTTTCACTGCTGGGGGCCCAGGTTCAATCCCTGGTCAGGGAACTAGGATCCTGCAAGCAGAGTGGCGTGGCCAAAAAATATGATAATAATAAAATAAAATAAAAATTTAATAGGTTTTAATAGATTTTTCTCTGTGTGGTAGATTACAGGTAATTTTTGCTTATTGACAATTTTTTATACTCTTCTGTTTTTCCAAAATAAATTTTCTAATGAGAAAAAATGATTTTTTAAAACCCTCAGCCCACATCTGCTTGTTGTGAGTTCCTGAAGCCCAGTTTTAATACACAGAGCACAGGCCGTTTCCACCAGAGAGGAAAGGTTTGTCAGTTCACTGACTTGACCACAGCATCTTGGGAAAGAAAACTGGAAGCACCTTCTTGTTGGCATAAGAGCATCCTTTCCTGCTGTGTCTATCAAGAGGGAGGAAAAGGTGCTTTGCTCCTGATGAGAACAACAGCCTTCCTGTGGGTGGGTTGGCAGGGACTTTGGCTTCTCTTCAGCCTCCTTGTAATTGGGATGTTACGTAGACGATTACATGGATTCTATTAATCGTGAAAGGACCCAGACCATCCAAATGCTGCTTATCCCTGGAGAAGGAGCCATTCCAATTCCTCAGTAACCTCAGCCTGGGGAGGGGAACCTCAGCGATCCCCCCCTCTACGTTCTGTTTTCAGACGACCGGTTCCCAGGAATGTGTCTGGAACGACACAAATGCCCCAGAGCTTGGAATTTGTTTCTGCCCATTGTCCAGCACCATCATTGCTCCCCAGCAAAGTCTGAAAGTGGGCAGATCACTAGGCCGGGAAGTTACGGGCAGAGAGCCAAAGACCGTGAACCGGAGAATCTTTTGGTTTGGCTCCGGGGCGGCGACCAGCACCATTGTCTGTCCCCTGCTGGGCTTCCAGTGGAAGGCACTGAGTCTAGCCACACCTGGCTGCACCTGGCTGGTGTGGGTGTGGGTGTGCGTAGGGTGGGATGGAATCATTGGCTTGATAGAGAAATGCAGAGGTGCCCCGCTCCCGTCTGGATCTTGTTCCCCAGGATTTTCATTTCTAGACAGGCTCTATTCGACTCTTTATTTCTTATCTTGATACAATGTCAGGCATTCCATGGTCTGATGTCCAGTTCTGGCGCCCCATCTGTGACCTGACTGAGGTACAGTTGTCATCACATTCTTATCTGTCCAAGCTGTGGCATTTAGCTAAATGCATGGCAACTTCAGAGCTATAAAAGAGGGCACTGGCAGACCTAAATAGACATTTCTCCAAGGAAAGCATACAGATGGCCAACAGGCACATGAAAAGATGCTCAACATCGCTAATAATTAGAGAAATGCAAATCAAAACTACCATGAGGTCCCACCTCACACCGGTCAGAATGGCCATCATTAAAAAGCCTACAAATAACAAATGTTTGAGAGGGTGTGGAGAAAAGGGAACGTTCCTACACTTTTGGTGGGAATGTAAATTGGTGCAGCCATTATGGAAAACAGTATGGAGATTCCTTATGGTAGAGTTATCATATGATCAGCAATCCCACTCCTGGGCATGTATCTGGAAAAGACGAAAACTCTAATATGAAAAGATATATGCACCCCAATGTTCATAGCAGCACTATTTTTATTTTAATTTATTTTTATTTTTTTAATTTTTGGCTGCGTCGGGTCTTTGTTGCTGCACGCGGGCTTTCGCTAGTTGCGGGGAGCGGGGGCTACTCTTCGTTGCGGTGCGCGGGCTTCTCATGGTGGTGGCTTCTCTTGTTGTGGAGCATGGGCTCTAGGCGCACGGGCTTCAGTAGTTGTTGTACGCAGGCTCAGTAGTTGTGGCTGGCGGGCTCTAGATTGCAGGCTCAGTAGTTGTGGCGCACGGGCTTAGTTGCTCCGCGGCATGTGGGACCTACCCGGACCAGGGATCGAACCCGTGTCCCCTGCACTGGCAGGCGGATTCCCAACCACTGCGCCACCAGGGAAGTCCCCATAGCAGCACTACTGACAATAGCCAAGGCATGGAAACAACCTAAATGTCCATCGACAGGTGAACTGATAAAGAAGATGTGGGGGCTTCCCTGGTGGCGCAGTGGTTGAGAGTCTGCCTGCCGATGCAGGGGACACGGGTTCGAGCCCTGGTCTGGGAGGATCCCACATGCCGCGGAGCAACTGGGCCCGTGAGCCACAACTACTGAGCCTGCGCGTCTGGAGCCGTGCTCTGCAATGAGAGGCCGCGACAGTGAGAGGCCCGCGCACCGCGATGAAGAGTGGCCCCTGGGCTTCCCTGGTGGTGCAGTGGTTGAGAATTCGCCTGCCAGTGCAGGGGACATGGGTTCGATCCCTGCTCCGGGAAGATCCCACATGCCGCGGAGCAACTAAGCTCGTGTGCCACAACTACTGAGCCTGTGCTCTAGAGCCCGTGAGGCACAACTACTGAGCCCGCGTGCCGCGACTACTGAAGCCCACGCGCCTAGAGACTGTGCTCCACAATGAGAGAAGCCACTGCAATGAGAAGCCCGCGCACTGCAACGAAGAGTAGCCCCCGCTCGCCGCAACTAGAGAAAGCCCGCGTGCAGCAATGAAGACCCAACACAGCCAAAAATAAATAAAAAAAAAAAAAAAAAAAAAAGAGTGGCCCCCGCTCGCCGCAACTGGAGAAAGCCCGCGCGCAGCAACGAAGACCCAACACAGCCAAAAATAAATAAATTTATTAAAAAAAAAAAAAAGATGTGGTATATAAACAATGGAGTATTACTCAACCATAAAGAAGAATGAAATATTGCCATTTGCAGCAAGGCGGATGGACCTAGAGATTATCATACTAAGTGAAGTAAGTCAGACAGAGAAAGACAAACATTATAGGATATCATTTATATGTGGTATCTAAAACAAATAATACACATCAACTCATTTACAAAACAGAAACAGATTCACAGACATAGAAAACAAAATTATGGTTACCAAAGGGGAAAGGGATGGGGGAGAGATAAATTAGGAGTTTGGGATTAACAGAGACACATTACTATGTATAAAATAGATAAACAACTAGGTCCTACTGTATAGCACAGGGGAACTATACTCAATATCTTGTAATAACCTCTAATGGAAAAGAATCTGAAAAAGTATATATATATATATGTATATATATACATATATATATACATACATATATATATATATATATATATATATCTGAATCACTCTGCTGCATACCTGAAACTAATACAATATTGTAAATCAACCCTACTTCAATTTTTAAAAAAAGAGGGTACTGGCAGAGACTATGGAGAGGCTGGAAAGCCAAAAGCATGGATGATAATTCCATTTTAATCTTTTTACTGAGCACTTACTGTTTCCCTGGAACTAAGCTAAGTGTTTTACATGCACGAGCTGATTTTTCCTCTTTTATTTGTTTCCTGTTGTTTTATCATCTTGCTTCAAATTTTCCATTTCTCCAATCACCTCATTTCTAAGGTTTTCTGATTTTTATTTATATTGTCCTTTCATAGTTTTTATCTTTTTAAAATTTCTTTCCACTTGTTTGGAAATACTAGGTTGCAGTTTTCATCTTTTTTTATGGTCATGTCTTTCTGGGATTTCTTCATTGACTGTAGAGAGTTTATTCTCTGTATTTTTAGAATAATTTGTATGGAATTTGGCAAGAGTCCTTTTCTGTTACTCATATTGAGGGGAAATAAGATTTCCCGCATAGCTTTTCTGACTTCCTGACTCTTAATCTCCCCCTTTAGTTGTTTCTCAAGGTGGCTCATGCCTTCTCTGCTCTGCCCCATCCTCTCTCTTACTTTTACCTGGACCATCCCTTTCATTTGCGCCGATTTTCCTTGTTGGGCTCAATTTGGATTCTCCTCCTATTCGAGTCTCCTCCACACTGGAGCTTTGTCCTGAGAAGTTTCCAGAGATCCTCGGGGCCAGATTGCTCCAGCCACTGAAACTTCTTGATGCAAAGGTAAACCCCACACCTGAGAAAACTGACCCAGAAAGGCCAGTACTGAGCCGGATCCCCATACAATTATTGGATTTTCAAGAAAAACTAAAAAATCCTGTGGGCATCCAGGCACAAAGACCAAGGTACTTATGATAGCAACAACAGTATCAGTTAAAACAGGAGACGTGGAAGAACACATTTAAGATACTCAAGAAAATGTGAGACAGGTATTTTATGTCCAATCCAACAGTCGTTGGGTGGTAAAGCTGTACACTTTCAAGAACTCGGGGAATTGCCCCCCTGAGTCCCTCTTCAAGGAACTACTGGAGAGAGGTCAGCAAGAGGACGGTGATGCTTACCAAAGATCAGCATCACAAGAAGAGAGATGACGGACAGCAGGGACTTCCCAGCAGAAGTATGTACCGCCCCTTTGCCCAAACAGTACAAAAATCTCACCAGAATCTGATCAAGCCTCTGGAGTTAGCTACCAGTTTATAAGAAATACAGAGACCCAAAACTTACAAACTTCCAGTCATAAGATAAGTACTAGGCATATAATGTACAATGTGATGACTGTGGTTAACTCTGCCGTGTAGTATATTTGAAAGGGGGTAAACCCTAAGAGTTCTCATCACAAGGGAAAAAAGAAACCATTTTTTTTTTGTATCTGTAGGAGATGATGGATGTTAACTAAACTTCCTGTGGTAATCATTTCACAATCTATGGAAGTCAAGTAGTTATGCTGTACACCTTAAACTTACACAGTGCTGTTATGTCATTATATCTCAGTAAAACTGGACACACAGACAAAAGAAATGCAGGTCATGTTAAATGACCCCACAGGGATGCAGTGAGCAAGACCAAGGCTGTGGGAAACAACCCATTTTCTTCAACAAATAAACTGCAAAGGAATGGGAGACGGGGAGGAGGAGGAGTCGTCTTCTTCAAGACGACTATGGATTAAAAAGGTGTAGGAGACACATCAACCAACTGCGATGTATGGAACTTATTTGGACCCTGGTTCAAACGAAGTGTTAAAAATATGAGAGACAATTGGAGAAACGTTTACCCTGACTAGATATTTCAAGATATTAAGAGATTTGCTGTGTTGATAATTACTGGGCTATGAGTAGCTGAGAACCATTAAACTATTCTTTCTACTTTTGAATGTTTGAATTTTTCCATAATGAAAAATGCTTTAAGATGGCTTGTCTTGATGAATGGATAAAGAAGATGTGGTACATATATATATACACATAATGGAATATTACTCAACCATGAAAAAGAATGAAATAATGCCATTTGCAGCTACATTGATGGACCCAGAGATTATCACACTAAGGGAAGTAAGTCAGACAGAGAAAGACAAATACCACACTGTGGCGGGGGCGGGGGGGGTGATGGAATGAGAGGTTGGAGTTAGCAGATGGAAACTATTACATGTAGAAGGGATAAACAATACAGTCCTACTGTAGGGCACAGGGAACTACATTCAATATCCTGTAATAAACCATAATGGAAAAGAAAAAAAAGCTTGCTTGTCTCGGCATTGGTTATGATTATAGAAGCAACAGAGGAATAGTTAAGTATAGAATAGCCCTTATGAGGAAGTGCTTCATAATCATTAAAAGTTATGTTTAGAAAGAAGAGTTAATGGAGATTAACTTGCGTTAATATCTACACACAGAAGATGTTGAATATGTAAAATTTGCATATATCTGCTTAGATAAAAGTCCGGAAGGAAATTCATAGTTTCTAAATATAATCCCCCATTCATTCATTCACTCACTCAAGCATTTGGTAAATCAACCAGCCAGTCAGTTTCACAGTAACTAATTATCAAGTGGCTACTATATCAAAGGTCTTTCAATTGCTGTTTAAAGGTCTCTGAGGAAAGGTCTCATGATATAAAGGCAAGGGAACTGAAGCTGTGCTCTATTCTGACTTCAAGATAACCTTCCAGACACCAAATCCAGTGCACGACCCTGATTTTCTGCAGTCTCCCTGTGGTTTGCCTCTGCAGGCTCTTCCTGTCTCCTTTGCCCTCCTTTGTCTGGGTCCTGAGCTACTTCTTCTTCTTTTTTTTTTTTAGAGGCAGGATCTGATATGAGTTTATTTATTTATTTATTTTTGGCTGTGTTCGGTCTTCGTTGCTGCACGCGGGCTTTCTCTAGTTGTGGCGAGCGGGGGCTACTCTTCGTTGCGGTGCATGGGCTTCTCATTGTGGTGACTTCTCTTCTTGCAGAGCACGGGCTCTAGGTGCGTGGGCTTCAGTAGTTGCGGCACGTGGGCTCAGTAGTTGTGGCTCGCGGGCTCTAGAGCGCAGGCTCAGTAGTTGTGGCGCACGGGCTTAGTTGCTCCACGGCATGTGGGATCTTCCTGGACCAGGGCTCGAACCTGTGTCCCCTGCATTGGCAGGCGGATTCTTAACCACTGCGCCACCAGGGAAGTCCCCTGAGCTACTTCTTTTCTCTCTCTCCCCTCTCCTCTGGGTGCTCATATCACTGTCCATGGATTTAAACACCATCTTTATGCTAATATTTCCCAACTGCGTCTCTCTGACCCTCCTTTGCCCTTGACACCAGACTTTACATCCAACTGTCCACCTAACTCTATTGGGAAAGGAAGTCTTTGGCCCCCCACTAGGCCTGGCACACTCCCTCAACATGAGATAAAGCATCCCCACGGCCTGTGCTGGGTTTACCACCTCGTGTGGCCATATCTTTCCCTGCTTCCTGCTCCACGAGTGCTCTTGTGTTCTGCTGCAGTTGTATGTGGATGGCCCTCAGGCACGCCCTCAGCTCCAGTGTTTCAGCTTCCTTGGGGAAGTGGAGGGGCGGGGAGGAGGGTCCTTCCACTGCATGCAGGTGAGCTGCCCTGTGCAACTGCTGCTGAGAGAGACCCGCACGCCCTCATCTCCAGTGTTTCAGCTTCCTTGGGGAAGTGGAGGGGCGGGGAGGAGTGTCCTTCCACTGCACACAGGTGAGCTGCCCTGTGCAACTGCTGCTGAGAGAGACCCACCCGCCCTGGGGGGCGGGCGCCCACGGCTGGAGCTGGTCTTGCTCTGTCTACTCTGCGTGAGGACGGCGTTGCTCCAGCCAGGGCCTGACCCCTTTGTGTTTTCCTTGGCGACTCCAACACCGAGATGCCGTGGGCAGAAAGTGCTTGGAGCCTCGCTGGGACTGGTAACCAGGGCACGGTACTGTGCCCGATGGTCTCCGCGGGTTGAATGTATGGATCTCTACTGGGATGTTGCACAGACATGCTAACGTGACCAAAATGGAATTCTGATCAACGACCCACACACAGGTTGTTTAAAACAAACCTACCGGGCTTCCCCGGTGGCGCAGTGGTTGAGAACCTGCCTGCCAATGCAGGGGACACGGGTTCGAGCCCTGGTCTGGGAAGATCCCACATGCCGCGGAGCAACTAGGCCCGTGAGCCACAACTACTGAGCCTGCGCGTCTGGAGCCTGTGCTCCGCAACAAGAGAGGCCGCGATAGTGAGAGGCCCGCGCACCGTGATGAAGAGTGGCCCCCGCTTGCTGCAACTAGAGAAAGCCCTCGCACAGAAACGAAGACCCAACACAGCCAAAAATAAATAAATAAATTAATTAATTAAAAAAAAAAAACCTACCAATTTACATTCCCACCAAGAGAAAAAAGAATAAAATAATGCCAGTTGCAGCCACATGGATGGACCTAGAGATGATCATACAAAGTGAAGTCAGACAGAGAAAGACAAATATTACATGACATCACTTACATGTGGAATCTGAAAAAATAATACAAATCAACTCACAAAACAGAAACAGACTCACAGACATAGAAAACAAAATTATGATTACGAAAGGGGATACGGGAAGGAAAGGGATAAATGAGGAGTTTGGGATTAGCAGATACACATTAGTATATATAAAATAGATAAACAACAAGAATTTACTGTATAACACAGGGAACTGTATTCAGTATCTTGCAATAACCTGTAATGGAAAAGAATCTGAAGCCGTACATCTGAAACTAACACAGTGTTATAAATGAACTATAATGAAATAAAAACAACAACCCAAAACAAACCTACATCTGTCGCTGGGTCTTCATGGTCTCATGCACCCTGTCTGGCAGCCTGGGAGCCCCGCCTTCTCTTCCTGCTCACATCCCACGTGGGATAAGTTCCATCAGTTCTGTCTCCAAGTTTACTTGCAATCTCCCCTGCTGCTTCTCTCCCCTGGACCTGCTAACAGCCACCTAAGTGGTTTCCCAGCGTCCATCTCTTCTCGTCACCTCCAGTGCATCTCTACACAACAGCAACGTGCCCATCCAATCAGCACAGCCCAGTACCCAGTGAAAACTGGTTGAATGAATGGATGAATGACGGTTTAGAAAAAGGGAGGGTGGGGATGACGAATGAAAACAATTCTTTTTTCCCCAGCGTGGCGGTAAGGGACAAGGGTATTTATTTCTCTCGTGTTGTTGTTTGGTTACCCATGTTGTCAAAGGGACGAGGTCTGTGGCTATGATTTCCTCAATTCAGGAAGCTTCAAATCTTAAAAAACATGCTCTTCTGAGTAAGAAGGGAAAAAGGGAACTAATCCAGGAAGCTCAATGGCTGTTTTCCATCCTGGAGTTCTGGAACCTTCCTCTGCCCACTGCGTTTCTTGATGGTATAATTATGTGTCATTTCCTTCCATGCCAACTTGTGTTCATCACCTTCATCCAAGCAGTTGCCCGGATATGGGGTGAGGGGCAATTATTAAAGCACTGCCAAATTCTTCGGTGACACTGACCTTTTGGGTCTTGAGATAAATTCCCTGTAAGTAAGAAGATGATTTCCCCCCTGAGGCCACACCCACAGTGACTACAAGACTCCTGACGTGGACGAGCTGTAGCTGCTGATAGGATTCTGGGGCCGCTCCGAGGCGGGGGAAGGGGAGCCCTGGATTGTTGAACTCCAGCCCGTGTCCTGCCCATGCCCTCAATGCTGTCCCAACTGGTCGCCAAATAGCAGGTAGAAGCACTACTTCTCCTTCTTGACAGGCTTGGGTGGCCCCCCTTTGAGGCTCCTGCTAGAGACAGCATCCATTAATCGAATAAATTCCTGCCCAGAACAGAACTGTCCGTCAGGCACCGTCCACTCACTTGGAGAGCGGTCATGTCCAACAGCTGGTTGGGCACCTTGGTCATGACATATGAGTGTTTTTGTTTCATCACCACCCGACGGTGAACTCCATGCCCAGTTTATACTTAAACTGTAAGATGCAAAATATCCCTCTGAGATCTCAGTGTGGACTGGCCACCGCCTCGTTCCCTGAGCCAGTGCTTCTCAGGTTTTTAGATAGTAAATGTGGCCCTCGTAGAAGTCCAGGGTGGGCTACAGCAAGCCGTCCTCGGGCACGGAGGTCAGGGAAGAAGGACCAGTGGGCAGAGAGGAGGCTGGGGGAGAGGGGAGGCCAAGAACACACGGCGAATCTGGAATGAGCTGGGAAGTTCAAGGTGGAGAATGAGAAGTACCATGTTGGACAATGGGAAAGACCAGTAGACTTGCTGGTCACGCTTGGCAGTGGTCCTCCAGGGAAGGTGACCTCCACATCTCAGGAGAGGGACTGCTCAGTGAGACTGGGTGCCCTGATGTTTGTCAGGGCTGGCTCGACCTTCCCAAAATGTCAGTGCAGGGGAAGGTATCTCACCTGGTCATGCCCTACTGTTGGCTTACACCTGGCAGCCCTTCTGACTGGTTAGGGCCCAAATACATCAGCGCTTCAAAACGTTCAATATCCTTTTTGCTTCTGGCAGTGGCAAAAACCAACAAAGTGGTGTTTCTCAAAATTCAGTTAACGTCAGAATCGTTTGAAAAATGCAGGTTTCCCAAGTCTCATCCATAAAGATCTCACCCAACTCGGTAGACCTGCTGAGGCCTCAGAGCCTGTGTTTTACAAGCTTTCTGGGTGACTCTGGAGCACCTAAAAGTTTGGGAACTGCAGCACACAGGCCACAATGCAGTAGGGCTCTGTTTTCCATCGGGGGGGTCCTGCTGCAGGGAGGTGAGGTGCTAATACATAATTAACATGTGCAAGGTCAAGAGGGCAGCTGGCAGACACACCCAGGATCCTCTGGGAAGGCATCCTAGTCAGGCTGGTAAGATGACCCTGGGCTGCTTTGGGTCCCAACTTTGTCAAGCAACAACGTATTCCTTTGTTCCTGACCCTCTGGTGTTTCTTACTTATCTGCCTAAATATGCATTTTTCAGCTATCTTCTCCTTCGAACCCATCTTTTCATTTAAACCACATGATGCTCACTGTAAATGTGTATCACCACTGTGGGCTGAGTATGGATAAGACCTGAGCAAGAAAGAAAACTTGCACTTGGGTAAAACGTGCTTGCCCACAGCACCGCCGGGGGAGCATGGGCTGGTGCTGCCCTTGTGAAGAGCAGCATGGCAGCACTTGGTCCAAAGGAAGTGAGCGTGCAACCAACTGCCCCCCAACTCCAGCCCCATATACAGGGCCCAGAGACAAACAGAGGGGATCAGAAGACCTTGTCAGCACTGTTTGTGGTGGTGGGGAGGAGACTACCATCTGGGTGTCCATGACAGGAGTACAACAGGTGAGATGTGCCCACACCTCATGGAAGTTGGTGGGGCCATCAGAGGCACCTGGATGCTCCGAGGAAGAAACCAACTGGGGTCAGTAACTCAATCTGTAAGTTAAAAATACAGACACCCAAAGCAATGACAATGAAATGCTGTTGTGGTCCCACCTCTGCTACCATAGTTTAGCACACATAAGGTGCTTTTCTTGGATGGAGATCTTTCAGGGTCAAGGGTAAATCCAGATACTGGCATTTCCCCCTGGTGTGTCTGCAGGTCATGTGGCTTGATTTCCTGGCTGGTTCCCAGATAAGTCTGAGAGCTGGTACCTGTCATCAACCTTTGAATCACTGTTCTTCCCAGGAGGGGGAAACAGAAGTCTAGGTCCATGAATGTGGTGCTGGTCGCCCTGTGCTTCTCATATCAACCTACACTCGTCTTCAGAGATGGCCTCTTTTTTTGTTTTTTAACGTTTAAAAAAATATTTTATTTATTTATTTATTTGGCTGGCCCAGGTCTTAGTTGCGGCAGGCGGGCTCCTTAGTTGCGGCATGTGAACTCTTAGGTACGGCATGCATGTGGGATCTAGTTCCCTGACCAGGGAACGAACTCGGGCCCCCTGCCTTGGGAGTGTGGAGTCTTAACCACTGCACCACGAGGGAAGTCCCGAGATGGTCTGTTTTCTGATGTTCCTTTATATTTTCAAGTTATTTATGCATTTGAAGTCCTCTCCATACTACTCTTGACAACGGACTTATTTATGTAATATTTGCGTTTTCCCCTTCAATGCTTGGGCTAAAATCATGGACATTCTGTCCCAGCAGATGTCCCGTGAATCCTGTTCTGAAAATGAACAGGATATCCGTGACATTTTGACCATATACTTTTAAAAAGCCAACAAATTATGCGTGCCAAGAAAGTACTGTTTTCAAGCTTAGCACAGAGAAAAGAAGCTTTTTCATGCCTCCCTCTCATCCCAATGGTCTCTCCTGGAGCCTGTCTCCACCAAGTCCTAAAGCAGTCACAAAGGACACCTGAGAAATTTCCTCAACCCTACAGATCACCAAGAGGCTCGCCAATAAACTACAGCCCCAGAACAAAGCAGCCCAAAGGAGGAACATTTCTCTGTAGTACCACTTCTTGCCCCTCCCCTAACCCACAGAAGACTTCTTCCCCAACTCTGGGGTCAGAGTGTATGGTATGAATCAGTTCAGCCTGTTCCCCAGCTGTGTGGCCTTGGGCAAGATCCTTCACCTCTCTGTGCCTCAATTTCCCCATATGCAAAACAAGAAGACTGAATCGTTGGGAGGGTCTGGCGAGGGCTTCTGTAGATAGAGGCCAGCCCAAGCCAGGCTGTGGTCATCAGACACGCTGGCTGCTGTTCTGCGGTTGAGGAATCAGGCAGCAAAGTGTCCCCCGGAATGACCCTTCCCATCTGGCAGGCCCCTGGGGAGGAAGGACCGTACCTCTACAGCGGGGCTGCTCTCCTGTCCAGGTGCCGTTGGGAAGACACACCACGCTGCTGGGCCCAACCAGCCGGAAGCCAGCGTTGCAGGTAAAATGGACTTCGTGATCCACTAAGTACTTGCTCCCAAACTTTCTGCCATCCGGAGGGGTGCTCAGAGCAGGGCAGGAAACTGTAAGGAAAAAAAGAAGGCCCACAGCCGTTTAGACATCACTCTGGATTACACGGCTTCTCACCCGCAGTGCCCTGGGGTTGAGTGCCTGCTCCGGGCAGTGCACTGGGCTGCACATTTCATTTTTTCTTATTTTTTTGGCCGCACCGCGCGGCTTGCGGGATCTTAGTTCCCCAAGCAGGGATCGAACCCGGGCCCTCAGCAGTGGAAGCACAGAGTCCTAACCAGTGAACTGCCAGGGAATTCCCTGGGCTGCACATTTTACATACCACGTGTCACCGAACCCTTAAAGCACTCTTGGACACAGGTAGTGCATGCCCGCTTGGTGACAGATGAGGAGACCGCAGCTCACAGACTCCCAGGCTCGTGGGCAGGGCCTGGCAGCCTGGGAGGGTGGGAGCTGGGACCCCCCCCCACAGGGCCCACACTCTCGCTCTGCTCTCTCAGAGCCCCAGACGTCCCCAGGGATTCCTTGGTTCTCCTGAAGGGGCCTCCAGGCCTTGGCTTTTGCCCTTCTCTCTGCCAGGAATGTTCTTTCCCCAGAACTGCCCATCTCTGGCTGCTTCTCACTCTCCAAGTCTTGATCCGAATGCCCTCCACCTCCCAGAGGGTTCTCTAACCACCATGTTCTGCTAAAACCTCCCCTGTGAGCTCACTTTGCTTTCTTCTAGCATGTGTAACTGTTGGCATTATCTTATTGACGCGTTTGTTTCCACGTTTGTTGTCAGTTCTTCCCTCAGAATGCAGCTCCAGAGGGCAGGGACCTCGCCCAGCCTCCTTTCCCTGCTGTATCCCGGCACCAGCCCACTGTCTGGCACATAATGAGTGCCCAGTAAATAATTCTTGACCGAATGAATGAGTGAAAAATTGTTTACTGGGTTCTTACCATCTGCCAGGCACCATGTTAGGAGTTTGACACTTAGTGAACAAAACAGATGAAACCCAGCTCTCGGGAAGCCCCCTTCTAGCAGGGGAGACACGTGATAAGCAAGATCCACAAGCAAATGGCAAGGAGTGACAAGAGGTGACAAGTGTCATGTAGAAAATAAAGTAGGGAATAGTGCTGGGGATGCCAGAGGAGGGCTCAATTTGGGTATGGTGGCCGGGGAGGTCTCCCTGGGACAAAAAGTTGAGTGAGGTGAAGGCATGACCATGCAGATATCTGGGGAGGACAGAGGGATCAAGGTGGTGCAAAGGCCCTGAGGTGGGTGTGTGCCTGGCAGGTCTGAGGAATGTCCAGACCACCGTGGCTGCAATGGAGTGGATGAGCTGGACAGTAGTTGCGGATGAAGCCAGAGAGGCGTCAGGGAGCGACATAGAGCAGTGTCACCTGGCATAGAAAAGGAAAGAAAAGGCCACATAACTGGCTCTCGGCATGAGATGGGGCCGCTGGAGGGTCTGAGGAGAGGCAGAGAGTGACCGACCTGTACGCAAACAGCATCACTCTGGCTGCAGCTTGAGTGCAATGTCCAGTGCGAGAGAGGACAGAGAGGGAGGTAGAAGCCAGGGGCAGGATGAAGGCGGCTCAGCCCAGGGTGGGAGCAGGGAGCCAGGAGAGATGGCTTCAACCCTGGCTGTGCTGTGAAGGCAGAAGCAACCGGATTTCCTGAAGGACCACCGTGGGCTGGAGAGAGAGGGGGGACGCTCCCCGTTCCTCCTCCACCTGCAGCAGAGCGCCACGCGTGGTCCACGCTTGTCTAAAGGGAGAGCGTCCCGAGTTGTGACAGGTTGGGTTTGGATTTAGCTGAGCTGGAAATTCAGAGCCACTTCTAACACGTTTTAAAGTAGGTTCCAAGTGTCATTTGTAAAACTATTTTCAGGGGTTTAGACAGATGAACACGAAGCTATTGCTTCAGCTGTGTAGGTTGTAGTGCGTGATGGAGGATCGCTCAGCATCCCCCTCGAGGGGGGCATCTGCCCACACGTCACTCTGGGGGCACTGGGCAGCCACCTGCGGCTCTGCCCCAAATCCCACCTGTGTCCTGGGAGAAGGGCAGGAGCTGGCCCATCCCCCGAGGACTCTCAGTGCCCTTTGGTTACTGGGGAACACCTGACCATGCTGTGTCACCTTCCTTTATGAACCTCCAAGCGGGCACCCGTGGTAATGACCTTGTGAGCAGGAAGCCAGGATGAGCCCACAATGCAATGCTTGGGTGCTCCCAGCTAGCTGTCTCAGTCCCTGTACATACACGACTTTATATTTCTCTCTGAAAAATCTACTACTGCATTGTGCTGAAAAGGATTCAAAATGCTTTGGGGGAAAGGAGTAGGGTCTCTTTGGGGAAGAGAAATCTTTAAAACCCTCAAAAAAGAAAACCTATCTGCTGGAGCAACTCACAGGTAAGTGGTACCAGACTGGATGGAGTCAACATCTCCACACAGCTCCATAAATGTCAGTAGACTTAATGAAATGGATACATATTAATTAAAAATCAATTTGCAGGGACTTCCCTGGCGGTCCAGTGGTTAAGACTTCGCCTTCCAATGCAGGGCTTGCGGGTTTGATCCCTGGTCGGGGAGCTAAGATCCCACATGCCTCGTGGCCAAAAAAACCAAGACATAAAACAGAAGCAGTATTGTAACAAATTCAATAAAGACTTTAAAAACGGTCCACATCAAAAAATCTTAAAAAAAAAAAAAATAATAGCAAGCACTTCCCAAATGGGAGCCGAAGGTTTCTGTTGGGTGGAAAGACATGCCCCTTGGCTGGTTCATTTCATCATGATCGTGTCTTGGTGAGTCTCCAGGGCCACAGGGAAGCTGTCTACACCTTCCCAAAGGAGGACAACATGTAAGAATGAGCTTGGCAGTGAAGCAATCCTGGCGATTTGGGAACATGATTGGAATGAGGGGCCGAGATAAGCCCTAAAGCTGATGGATTGCGATGTCCCTAGGAAAACAGGAGGGAGAAACTTAGAACACAAGCCAGAAAGAGGAAGGCCAAGAATTTTCCAGGACTAGAAATTATTCTTCCTGACTGCCTGCAAATGCCCTTCTAAAAAAAAGGAAAAGATAATTTTCCCACTACGTGCAGTTTGATCTGGAGCAAGCTTCTGGCTTCCCCCGTCCCCTGTGTGGCGCCCCCCCTCCCCTGCAGGCAGTCCTGACAGCTGCCAGCCCCATGTCCAACACACAAGAGAGACAGAACGCATGACAGCGACTCTTGAAAAAGAGAATTGGCCACTTTGAAAAATCTTGTATGGTTCAGAGAAGAAAGACCTTGAACCTGGTGACAAGAGGATTAGTAATTTAACCATAGCTACCTTTCTGTATATACTCGTGGACAGGGACCTCTAACATGGACAGAGCAGTTGTAGAAATTATCTCCTGCAGATTCTTCTTGGAAACTTCCAGAAACGGCAGGAGCTCTGATCCCATGAAAACAGAAAGGATCTGTGTGGGTGAACCTCTAGCAGAAAACAAAATCACCAGAGCTGGGACCCACTACTGCTAACTCACTTCTCTTGGCCTCAGTTTCCCCATCTGCAGCAGAAGGGAAGGATGCCCTGCCTGCCTCTCGGAGTCCGGCTGCGATGAGCCCCACCAAAGGCTGGGGCCTCTTGGCGCCTTGGAAAGTGTGAGGGCTTTGGCCGGCAGGTCTAGTTCTGCACCCGTGGAGCCAAGGAAAACAGGAGTCGACTCAGGGCTGTGGAGACTCTGGATTTGCTACCACAGTCGCTGAAAAGGTAGGAAATCCGACTCAGGAAACTTCATCTCACACCACAAAGAAGGCCCTTGAGAAATGTGTCTTAAGTGAGTAAATGATGTCAGATATTCCGTAGGTTCACGACTCAGAACAAACATACAACCTTCCCCCGGACCCCCATCAATCATCCTGAGGAGAGGCCAGAGGAAATCCAGCCGCCCACCCCCGGGCCTTGACAGCATGGAAGCCGTCACTGGGACAACCAGGAAAAGACCCAGAGTCTGTCAGTGCCCTACCCCCCAGGGGAAGGGGTCTGGGGGGCCCCCAGTAACCTCACAAGACAAACGGGACTTGCCCTCAGCAGCCCCTCCATCCCACCCCACCGCACTAACGGGGGGCTCCTGGAGGAGGGAGTACTAGTGTTCATGCCGGGAAAACGGAAGCCAGTGTTGGTTCATAGGCTGTACCCGGCGGGTCACAGGAGTGCGGGATATTGATGGTGGGAAGGCCGTGTGGGTTCGGGAGGGCATGTGTGGGACCTCTCCGTGCTTTCCATTCAGTGTTGCCGTGAACTGACAACTGCTCAAAAAAAAAAGTCTATTAAATTAAAAAAAAAAAAAAAAGGAACTACCTAGGGTCCACCTGGATAGGGAAAGGGAAGGGAGAAGCAGCTGATGCTGTGAAAGTGGTGCCTTTCGACAATTCTCTGGAGACGATATGCAGACGTGAGGGTTGCTGAGCCTGGAACGAAAAGGTCTGAGAGGAAATGGGTGCCACGCAGATGATGGGGGCAGACGGCTGACAGATGCCTTCTTCACACTCTCCCACCCTCCAGCCCCAGACAGAAGTGGAGGCAGGGGAAGGCCCGCGACTCAATCCACTGCAAACCCTGGCCAGGCAAGGGAGATCAGGGCGGGGAGAGGACCCCGGGGCCCGGGGTGGGGACTTGGGGACCCACCTGGGGGCGTGTCCGGGCCCGCTCTGCTCACAGAGCTCTGCAGCGCCACCAGCCGGCTCTTCATGTGACGGACGCCCTCAGCGAAGCGTGTCTCCTGGCCCTTCAGCAGCTGCTGCAGCTGGCGGATGGCCGAGAGGAGTTGCTGTTTGTTGGGACAGTTCTGGGGAGAGAGAGAAATCACCACCACCAGCAGTATGGGGGCTGCTTCAGTCCCATCCTCCTTCCGTGGGCTTCCAGAAGTCACCCGGCCCCTGGGCCCAAACACCCTGGAGAGTCACCGAGCACCAGGTAAAAGTGGCCCCATCAGGCGTCCCGACATCTGTCGGGTTAGGTCACCAAAAGGCGGCCTCAAGTGCACGTTAACGGAGGCCCAGTTCCCCCCTCAGCGAAAACAAAAGTCCCACTTTCAGAGCGCAGGGCCGAAGCGATGGCTCTAGTGATTGGGTGGTGGAACAGTTACCTGAACGCAATGTGCCTTGTATCAGCGGTCTTACCCCAAAGAACCCCCGCCCCACCCCCACCCCCCAATTCTTCACTTTAAGTTAATGCTCTGAAATCTGGGCCTCAGGGAACCTTTTTTTTCTTTCTCCCTTGGATTTTTTTTTTTTCTCCCTTGGGTATTTTTCACAGCAGATGGATGATAAAACATATAAAACAGGTAAAACAGGGATCCCCAATCGTTCTTTTTTTATATATATAAATTTATTTATTTATTAATTATTTTATTTTTGGCTGCATTGGGTCTTCGTTTCTGCGCGCGGGCTTTCTCTAGTTGCGGCGAGCGGGGGCTACTCTTCGTTGCGGTGCGTGGGCTTCTCATTGCGGTGGCTTCTCTCGTTGCGGAGCACGGGCTCTAGGCGCGTGGGCTTCAATAGTTGTGGCACACAGGCTCAGTAGTTGTGGCTCACGGGCTCTAGAGCGCAGGCTCAGTAGTTGTGGCGCATGGGCTTAGTTGCTCCCCGGCATGTGGGATCTTCCCGGACCAGGGCTCGAACCCATGTCCCCTGCACTGGCAAGCGGATTCTTAACCACTGCACCACCAGGGAAGCCCCCCAGTGGTTCTTATACTTTCAAAAATCTAACAGGGCAAATAAGAAAAAACTCAGTAGAGTTAAAGAAACATTCACTAGAAGTCAACACCGAGTTCTGACAATTTTTAAAAACCTTAAAAAATAGAAAAAGGAGGCTTGTGTTTATTCTGATAAAGACTAACTTAAAGCAATACCCAGCATCATGCTTAGTGATAAAAATCTGAAGGTTTCTGATGCTAATTGCCTTTAAGAGCCAGGAAATGAACAGGAGGAAAGGAGAGGTGAATACAGTGGGCAGTGATAGGACCATGGCCGTGGCTCACATGGGCGTTGTGTGTTACCTCAGCATAGCCTGGTCCAACCTGACTCATATGACCTGCACAGAACAAAGGAGAGCAGAATGGTGGTTTTCTCTAGGGATAGGCTTGCGGATCCCTTTTTATTTTATTTTTTCTACTTATTTTTTTTCTACAATGATTATTAGTTTTATAATTAGAAAAAAATGTCTAAAAGTCCGCAGGCGGCAGGCAGGCATGTGGCCTCTGCAGCCTGGGTGGCTTCCAGCTTCGCCAGTGGAGCACCGCCATGGCGGTGGAAACAGAGCTGCAGCCTCTCTCCCAGGGAGGCTGCCAGGCCGCTGCACCTTGGAGATCTCACCAAACAGATGACTCATTGGCCTGGTTCAATGGATGCTTTTGACAAAGCTGAATCCCCAGTTGCCCCTGGAGCTCGTTAAACCATGGGGGCTCCTTGGCCTCCACCCTAACCAGGGCCTGACGGCGCCTGGCCCCAAACGCAATTTCTGGGAAGGGAAGTTCTCTTTGTTTTCCTTCTTCTTCCCTTGTTGCGGCCCTTCCCACGCAGGTTCTGGGCACCTGGGCAGTGAGCTCCTGCAGTCCCCTACCTGCCCAGCACAGCACAGCCATCCACCCGGTCCTGATTTCCCACACCCATCTCCCTTCCCTTTATTTATTTAATTCTTTTTTAAAGATTCCTTTTTTTTTTTTTTTTTTTTTTGATGTGGACCATTTTTCAAGTCTTTATTGAATTTGTTACAATATTGCTTCTGTTTTATGTTTTGGTTTTTTTGGCCACGAGGCATGTGGGATCTTACCTCCCTGACCAGGAATTGAATCCGCAACCCCTGCATTGGAAGGTGAAGTCTTAACCACTGGACCGCCAGGGAAGTCCCCTCCCTTCCCTTGAAAAAAATAAAAAAGAGCCGCTTTCAGAGAGATGGCTTTGTGGCTCATGTGTGATTCACATTTCTGAAGTTCCTCATAGTTTACAAAGCTACTTCCTACTTCTAAGAAGACTACTGGCTCGCAGCAACCCTGGGTGAAGAAGGCCTGGGATTGTCTCTATTTCACAGTCAAGGTACAGAGGCTGAAAGTCAGGTGACTTGTCCCAAACCATGTGGCTCATGAGCGGTAGAGCCAGGCTGGGGGACTGCTGACTACCGCCCCAGTGCCCCCGCCAAGCGCTGCCTTATGCCCTAGGGCATTTCACAAATGCCCTTGTGTGGTGAATGGTCTTATTGATTAATCTGCACTAGGGACTGATAACTCTGCAACCCAAGCAAAATATCCCACAGGGGTGGGTTTCTAACTCCCGTCCAGACTTCAGGTTGGGGAGGAAGGGGAAGTGGGGACAGGAAGTGGAGAGGGGTGGAGGAGACAATCTCACACACTGAACCAGGCCAGCAGTTGCCTCCAGGGCGTGATAGCTGGGAGACGGCTGTCCCAGGGGACAGGGGAGGGCTAAGTTTTGAAGTAGGGGACAAGAGATCAATGCCAAGGCCTCTGCCAGGAACCTGGGGTTGGGGACATGGGGCTCCAGTCAGTACAGAAAGAAGGGCAGCGGGAGTGGAGCGAACGGGGCCTCTGGGCAGTCAAGTGAGTCGAACCCCAGTGCTCCTGGGTCCGGGCAAACTGTCTTCTGATTGCGGTGGCAATGCCCCCGAGCCCTCCTTACCCCTGCACCGTGGATGGCAGGCACCAGTGGCTTTTCCTCAAGGTGCTCGTTACAGGTGAGATGTGCTCATCTCTCCAATCACAGTGGAAAAACCTTCCAGATCAAGCACACTAAGGCCACATCCCGGCGGGGAAGGAGGGGGAAGGGTGGTGGGCGGACTTGCTGAGGGAAAGTCAGGAAATCTCCATCCTTGCCTCTGACCTCACTGGAGTGATTCTAACAGAACAAAGTGTTAGAAAATCCTTGTGAGCCCAGAAATAAACCCATGCATATATGGTCAATTAATTTATGACCAAGGAGCCAAGAATATACAATGGCAAAAGGACAGTCTCTTCAATAAATGGTGCTGGGAAAAACTAGACAGTAACAGGCAAAAGAACGAAACTAGACCTCTCTCTTAACATCATACAGAAATCCACTCAAATTAGATGGAAGACTTGAACATAAGACCTGAAACCATAAAACTCCTAGAAGAAAACACAGGCAGTAAGATCTTTGACTTCAGTCTTGGCAATGATTTTTTGGATTTGACACCAAGAGCAAAGGCAACAAAAGAGAAAATAAACAAGTGAAACTAAATCAAACTGAAAAGCTTCTACATAGCGAAGGAAACCATCAGCAAAATGAAAAGGCAACCTACAGAATGGGAGAAAATATTTGCAAGTCATCTGCAAAATATCTGATAAGGGGTTAATATCTAAAAATATACAAAGAACTCATACAACTCGATAACAAAAAATAAGAAACAAACAAACAAACAAAAATCTGATTTAAAAATGGGCAGAGGGGCTTCCCTGGTGGGGCAGTGGTTGAGAATCTGCCTGCCAATGCAGGGGACACGGGTTCGAGCCCTGGTCTGGGAAGATCCCACATGCCGCGGAGCAACTGGGCCCGTGAGCCACACTACTGAGCCTGCGCGTCTGGAGCCTGTGCTCCGCAACAAGAGGCCGCGATAGTGAGAGGCCCGCGCACCGCGATGAAGAGTGGCCCCCACTTGCCACAACTAGAGAAAGCCCTCGCACAGAAACGAAGACCCAACACAGCCCCCCCCCCAAAAAAAACCCATGTCAATTCATTAAATATTTAAAAAAAAAATGGGCAGAGGATCTGAATAGACATTTTTCGAAAGAAGATATTCCAAAGATGGCCAACAGGTACATGAAAAAATGCTCAACATCACTAATCATCAGAGAAATGCAAATCAAAACAACAGTAGGTATCATCTCACAACTGTTAGAATGGCTATTATAGAAAAGACAAGAAATAACAACTGTTGGTGAAGATGTGGAGAAAAGGGAACCCTCGTGCACTATTGGTAGGAATGTAAATTGGTGCAGATACTATGGAAAACAGATTGGAGTTTACTCAAGAAATTAAAAATAGAGCTACCATATGGTCTAGCAATTCCAAAGGAAACAAAATCATATCTCGAAAAGATATATGCACCCCCATGCTCATTGCAGTGTTATTTTCAATAGCTAAGACATGGAAACCACCTAAATGCCCACTGATGGGTGAATGCAAAAAGAAAATGTAGGAAAAGCCATAAAAAAGAATTAAATCCTGCCATTCATGACAACAGGATGGACCTCGAGGACATCATGCTAAGTGAAATAAGACAGAGAAAGATGAGTACTGTATGATCTCAGTTATATGTGGAGTCTGAAAAAAACCCCAACACATAGATACAGAGAACAGATTGGTGGTTGCCAGAGGCAGGGGGTGGGGGGGTTAGAGAAGTGGGTGAAGGGTGTCAAAAGGTCAAAACTTTTGGTTAGGGGCTTCTCTGGTGGCGCAGTGGTTAAGAATCCGCCTGCCAATGCAGGGGACACGGGTTCGAGCCCTGGTCCGGGAAGATCCCACATGCCACGGAGCAACTAAGCCCGTGTGCCACAACTACTGAGCCTGCACTCTAGAGCCAGCGAGCCACAACTACTGAGCCCGCGTGCCACAACTACTGAAGCCCGCGCTCCTAGAGCCCGTGCTCCACAACAAAGAGAAGCCACCGCAATGAGAAGCCCGTGCACCGCAATGAAGAGTAGCCCCCGCTCGCCACAACTAGAGAAAGCCCACGCACAGCAATGAAGACCCAACACAGCCAAAAATAAAAAAATAAAATAAATAAATGTATTAAAAAAACAAAAAACTTTCAGTTATAGGATAAATAAGTTCTGGGCATGTAATGTACAGCATGGCGACTATAATTAACAACAATATATTGCATATGTAAGAGTTGCTAAGAGAGTAGATTTTAAAAGTTCTCATCACGAGAAAAAAATTGCAACTGTGTGCGGTGATGAATGTTAACTAGACTTACTGTGGTGATCATTTCACAATATATACATAGAGCAAATCACTATGTTGTATACCTTGGACTAATACTATTACACATTTATATTATATTATACAATTATATCTCAATAAAACTCAGTGGGGGGGGGGAGACATAAAGTTTGCAAGGAAAAAAAAAAAGGAAGATCCTTGTCTTCTTGGCAAGGCAGCATGGCAGGGGCAGAGCCAGGGTGCCAGGGCAGTGGAAAGAATGACTGCCTCTCGACATGAGGTTTGATGGGTCTGTGCAGCAGCCGCTACTAACAGGGCAGTCCCTTGATCCCAAAGTGCTGGAAATGGAGTCCACAGGAGCCACGCTCAGAATCCATCACCTGCAGTGGACCTCAGCATATGCCTCAGAGGCATAACTGAGTTTATCTGCAGAGATGGATGACAGGCTAGAAAGCTTCGCACCAAGTCAAATGCTCAAGAGGTCTGCACCTTGGGGACATTAGGGGGCATCATGGGGACAAATCACGTCACAGGAGGGGGACTGAGAACCTAAGTGTTTCCCCTTTTCAAACTGAGAAAGCTTTATCGTTTTGCTTGATCATAAAAATAAAGCATGCTTCCTGCAAAACCATTCAAAACGCAGAAAAACACATCAGAACAAAGGACAAGTCCCATGACCGAAGACAACCACTGTTCATTTTTTGTGAGGTTTTAACTTTTGGATTAGATACGCATGCACACACACACACAAGCATCACCTTGCAGGTGCTGGACCAAGGGACGCAGGTCCTACGTTAGCTCTTTACTCTCCACTCTGGGTTGTGGCATCATTTCCACGTCAACGAGCAGAGCAAAAGTTGGACCCTGAGCTTCAATTTCACTTCTGATCCTCTGTGTTCTTTTCTGTCCAAGAAGGGGGTCTCCTTGCCTCCCTCCAGTTGTCTGCCCACTTCCCCTCCCACACCCGCCATCTGCGCTGGCCCAAGAGAAGCCACACATGGGAACGTATCATTTCCTTCTTTATAAACATAGCTCGTCAACGAGGTCGGCCCGAGGGGGCTGCGAGGGGCTGCGAGGGGCTGCGAGGGTCTCAGAGGCTGGGGGACAGGAAACAGGCTGGACCCTCAGGTGTCACCCATCTGAATTTCAGCCTGGCCCTGCCACGGTGAAAGCTGGCTTCCCATCTCAGGGTCCCAGACCCCAACTGTAAAAAGCAACCGCCCACTTGGGCAGGAAGGCTCACAAAGGCTATGACTGGGCAAAGGTCAAATCCAGGCAGTGGGGTCGGGGTGGGGGGGGAGGTGGGGGAAGGGCTGGGAAGAGGAGGGCTCCATACCAGGGGGAAGGAAGGCGTATCTCAGAGGAAGCTGCCAAACCAGGGCCCCCTCGCTAGTTGTGGCGAGCAGGGGCTACTCTTCCTTGCGGTGCTCGGCCTTTTCCTTGCAGTGGCTTCTCTTGTTGTGGAGCATGGGCTCTAGGCGCGTGGGCTTCAGTAGTAGTGGCACACGAGCTTCAGTAGTTGTGGCACGCAGTCTCAGTAGTTGTGGCTCGCGGGCTCTAGAGCGCAGGCTCAGTAGCTGTGGCTCACGGGCTTAGTTGCTCCGCGGCGTGTGGGATCTTCCCGGACCAGGGCTCGAACCTGTGTCCCCTGCATTGGCAGGCAGATTCTTAACCACTGCGCCCCCATGGAAGCCCCTTCCAGGACTCTCATTTTTAATATTTTTCTCAAAGAGAGACCCTCAAATGGTCTAAGTTTGCATCCTTTCAATACTTGGCTCCAAGCCTGGCTTATGCCATTGACAATAAATAATGAAAATTAGTTTCCATTTCTTAGAGTTAATAACGTATTTGTAACGGAACCAGGAAAAGACATGCAGTGAAACTCTTCCATCCTTGAGTAGGAAAAAGATCAAGATTTACCGCTTCTGGTGTCAAACTCTGCCTCAGAGGGCTGGGTGCTTCACTGAACTCAACACCAAGGGCAGTGCTTGCAGAGAAGACCAGAAGCAGAGAGACAAGTAGCAACAGCAGTCACCCCAGCCAGCTCTTCCTGAGCTGGGATGGAGGTGGCAGAGGTGGTTCTAGAACACACCTGCCAGTGCCGAGAGCCAGGCGGGAGGGGGCTGAGTCAGGCTCTTGGGAGCAAGGAGGTCACAGACCTATCCTCCATCCAACCCACCACACCTCCAGGGAAAGTCTTGTCCATCTTCTCTCCAGCCCATTCTCTCACATGGATCTAATGGAGACGCCTCAGAGCTTACAACACCCCTCTTCCGGGGAGGCTGAATAGCTCCCGAGGCCCCACCTGCTGGCCCAGGGGTGGACACAGACAAAGACGATGTGTGTCCCCCAGCTCACCCCATCCCCGTGCCAGAACTCGGTAGGCGGACCTTCCCACCCCATCCAGGCCTCCTTGCCGTCTGGGCTCAGTCTACAAATGAAGCCCAGCTCTCAAAGCCCTGAAGGGCCCAGGCATGGGGGGGCACAAGGATGGGGGGTCCTTGAGGCGCCATTCTCACGTGACCTGGCTCGATGGTCATCCTGACAACGACAGTCTTGGCACAGTGACTACTTCTGAGCGCCATCTCAAGGACAATAGAGCCCCAGACCCCTCCAGGCAGCCACGGATGACCCCTTGGACCTCGGAGGGGCCATCTCACGCTGGTTTCTTCTAAGCCACAGCTATGTGTCATGTCAGCATGTTATTAATGGGAACACAGATGTTTTGATGCCTTTAGATCTATGAAAGGACGGAGCACACTTGCCAAGTGTGTGCCTGCTAGCCAAGGCTCGAGGCCCTCTGCATCTGAGTCATGTAGAATTTGCACATGATTTTTTTTCTCTGGAAGTTTTTTGTTTTGTTTTTTTAATTTTAGACCAAATCAGAAGCAGGTTATAACTCCTCAGCTTCTCTCATCCCAGTGACCTTGACCCAGCACCCACACAGAAGAGTAAAGGAAGGACACTTCTGGGGTAAGTGAGGGAATTTTGTTTGGGGAGGTGCCCAAGGCCCTTGTCTTAGGGTTCTCCAGAGAAACAGAACCAAGAAGAACCAATTGTATCTGTACACACCCTGTAGCGAGAGGGAGAAGGAGAGAGATTTATTTTAAGGAATTGGCTCATGCAAAGTGTGGGCTGGAGACCCAGGGAAGAGTTGGCACTGTAGCTCCAAAGGCCGTCTGGAGGCATAAAGCCCTCCTTCTCTGGGGACCTCAGTCTTTGGGATGAAGCCCACCCACATTATGGACGGCAACCTGCTTTACTCAAAGTCTACCATTTAATGCTAATCAAGTCTAAAAAAATACCTTCACAGAGACTTCCCTGACAACCCAGTGGTTAAGACTCCATGCTTCCACTGCAGGGGGCGCAGGTTCGATCCCTGGTCAGGGAACTAAGATCCTGCATGCCGCACCGTGCGACCGAAAGAAAAAAAAAAAACCTTCACAGCAACATCGAGACTGGTGTTTCACTAAATATCTGGTCTAGCCAAGTGGACAAATAAAATTAGCTATCACAACCCTCCAGCAGAGTCTCCCTTTGTGTACTCAGGGCATTTTGGGTTCTTACGAGGCCGGCTGCCCAAAATTCTATATTTGTGCCCCAACCCAATTCTTGTCTACTTTTTGAAATGGCCACGGGAGCGATGACAACAGTGGGAGCCAAGAGGCAGCACTACCACCACACCGCACACAAGCGAACTCGTTAGATGCTCACGGCAGCCCCGGGATATGGGCACCATTATTACACCCACTTCACAGGCAAGGAAGCCAAGTAGTCACTTGGCCATGGTGACGCATCCAGGATTGAAATCCCAGCAGCCTCCTCCAGACCCTGATGTGACACTTCAGAGAGGGGTCCACGGAGAACCCCCAGGAGCCCTCCTCTGTCCATCTCCCGACTCCTCTCCTTTTCTAGCACCCCCTTGACGGCCACCTCTGGTCACCTCTCTCCTGGCCCCTTTGCATGCCTGAGGGCAGAGAACAAGTTGTAGACAACTTGGAATCCTCATCACTGAGGACAGGACCTGAGTGCACACGAGATGCTCATTTGAGCAAACCAACAAAACAGATGAATGAGGAGCGAAGGAAGATGTAAGTGTGAGCCCAGGGCAGTCTTCCTCATCTTACTCCCCAAATCCACCATATTCTTTCACCTGCCTGCTGCCCAGCCAAGCTTCCAGTGGCCACATTCACCTGCAGACTTGGTTGTGCCTTTAACTGCATCACTTTACCTCCAGCAAATATCTCCCCTAACGCCCAGCCCAGTGGGGAGCTCCGTTCACACACACACACACATACACAATACACATATACACATACCACATAAACATACACACACATACACACATACATATACACCATACACACACATACACAATACACATATACACATACCACATAAACATACACACACATACACACATACATATACACCATACACACACACATACACAATACACATATACACACACATACCACATACACAATACACATATACATACCACATACACATATACACATAGATACACACACACACACACACACACACACACACACACACACACATATAAAACCAGCCACTATCCCCTGTGGAGCCCCCTGGTACTGGGCCTTCCCCTCACCTCTCTCCATAACTTGAGGACTTCCTGGCTGCAGAAATGGGGCATGTTTTGCTTACTTCCTTTTGGGACTTGACCCAATATGAGTAGAGAAGGAGAGAGGAAGTTGAGAAAATAAAGAGGAAAAGAAGAGGAAAAAGAAACTTAGTATATTGCACCTTCTCCTCACTTATTCATTTTTTGTTTGATTTTTCTTCTTTTTTATATTACATTTTTTATTGTGGTATAATTGACATACAACATTCTGTTAGTTTCACATGTACAACAGAATGGTTCCATAATTCATTCATTTATTCATTATTCCACAAATATTCACTAAGCATCCTACTTCTTGCCAGGCACTGACGTAAGAAACGGAGCCATCATTATCTCATTTAGTCCTCCTTGCAGCCCCCCTAGGCAGGCATGGTTATCCCCATTTCACAGCTAGAGAAACTGAGGCTCAGGGCGTCCGGTTGGTCAATGGCAAGGCTACCTTACCAGTCACATTGTGCCCAGTCCACCCACTGGGAAAGTACGTTCTTCTTCTCTCTTCAGCCCGAGGGAACCAGGACGAGGGGCTCAGAGGCCCCAGTTTGCTAGCCGACCCTCTCAGTCCCCCCACCGTCCCCCCCAACACACACGCACGGACCCTTTGGGGAACCTCAGCCCACGTGTGTGCACATTCACACATGACCCAAGATTTCTGCGACTTGTGAAAGTGGACATCTGGATCTGACCGGGTCTCCTGGGGCTGACGCCAAGGAGGCGGAGGGCGCTGGGGGGCCTGGTCCTGGCGGGCAGCGTGGGCAGAATGAAGGGGACTGATGAGGTGAGTGCGGTGGGCGTGGCCATGCGTGAGAGGTGGAGCCTTAGAGTCCTTATTCTTAAAGTGACTCACCTGGATGGTTGTTAAGGCTGAATGACATACGTGGTGCGCTTTCTGATCTTCCTACCTTCGCTAGCGAAAAATCCCAAGCGTTTCTCCGTGAGCAGGCAACGGTGCGACAGAAACTATCCTGCCCTGTACCTGCACCTGCGTCCCACCTGCTCTCCCTGCATCCTCCTGGGCCCTCCTGCAATCTAAGCTTCCCAAAAGACAGAGGTCAGAACCCCGACATGGGACTCACTGGGCTAAAATCAGGGTAAGATTCTCAGGTTTCTGGAATAAGAACATAGATATCTTTGGGCAGAGGCCATTATTCTGCTTACAGAGCCGTATGTGATCAAGCCCTGCCACCTCCAACTGTGTCCAGATCAGGCACCTTCTGTGTCCCAACATTCAGACCTCCTCTGTGTTTCTCCACACACCTCAGCAAGCTTACTTCTACCTCAGGGCCTTTGCACTGGCTGTTTCCTCTGCCCAGATTCTGCCCCTGGTCCTTGAAAGCCAGGCTCCTGTCTTTCCATTTTCCCTTAGAAGCCCCCTTCTCAAAGAGCCCTTACCTGCCTACTGAGTATAGAGCAGCCTCCTGGCCACCCTCCAACACAAGACCCCATTTCCACGGTCTGCCTCCAGATACTTTCAGGTTTGTCTTGTTTTTCTCTGCCTGCTTGGTGAGCCACGTGACAACAGGGTCTGTGTCCAGCTCATCGTTCTCTCCCCTAACACGTACTGAGCCCTCATGTTGGACCTGTTCTTTGAATGTCACTCATTTTCTCCTTCCGACAACCCCATGAGACAGGCATCTCAGAGGAGGAGGCTGACTCACAAGAGGCAGGAACTTGCCCCAGGTCACTCAGCCGGGAAGCATGGGAGCCAGAACACACATCAGGCGCTCAGGGTCTTATCCACTGGCTACACTGCCTCGGGCCCTGCTGCCTTGCCAGACCCAGAAGATCACCCGGCAGGAAAGGCTCTCAGGACATAGTTGTAGAATGAGCACATTACCTTACTGGTTAGGTTCCTTCTGGGAAGGTAAAATCTTGAATTACGCAATCAGAGAAGGCGCTGGGAGGTGATACTGACAAGTTTGTATGTTTTTCACACCACAGTGTAAATGACTGATGGTGTCTGATGCTTCTCTGGAAGAAGCTTTTCTTTTTGTCTTTTTTTAGCCTACAGACACCCGTGGCGCTTTCCCTTTCTTCAAATCAGCCAAGAGTCATCTGATTCTCTCGGCTCCCTGGGCCGTGCACCCAGTGACCGATCACACTCTGCCCCCAACCCCTCCTGCAGAGATGGGAAATCCAGGCTAGGAGAGCAGAGGGAAGGGCATCTCCTGAGCTGGCAGTGCGCCACTTCTGTTGAGGGTCTAGAGGTAACCTAATCCCCGGCATAAAGAGAAATGTCTGAGTCAGGAGCCAACCAGATGACAGCAGTGAGGTCAGGGGGCAGCCTAGGGTCTCCTGAGTCCCTGGAGTTGCCATCCCACCCCCACCCCTCCAGTCTTTGATGTGAATGATGTCACGTCTCAGTCTTACCTGGAAACCCAGCCCCAAGATGAGCTCCCTGGGCTTTGCTTCCCATTTAAGCTGCTTCCCTCTGGAGAGTCTGGCGCCCAGACTGCCAGAGGGACACACGTTTTCCCGCATACAGGGAAAATCGATGGTTACTTCCTCGAGATATAGATTTACTTACTGAAATGGGTAGGTTTGGGTCCTGTCAAATTGTAGGTGCCTATTGTTTTCTTAAATGAAGATGTCTGTGACATCCTTATTTTAGGTTCCAGGCAACTCCAGAGAAGCAGGGAAGACTCAGGCGGAGGGTTTGAAAGGACACAGAAAGTTCTACCCACTCAGGGAGTCTGCCCCATTGTCCCCAGGGCCCCAGGGCTGCACAAGCCTTGGGAAAGTTGGTAGAAGCATGGCAGCCCACCATTGCCCCTATAGATCAGGGGCACCGTCGGGCCTCTGTCAACAGTCAGGGGATGGACACTCCTCCTGGGGCAGCTGGCTGGGAGGCAGGTCGAGGTGGGTGCATGGAGGAAGGGCCCGTGCCCAGATGGTGGGGTGAGCAGCTCCGCAGGCATCTGGCTTGGTCTGCCTGGAATCAAGTCCAGGGTCAGACAGGATCCTCCAGGGGGAGCAGGCCTGGGAGGGCATCGGTTCCTGCCTGAAAGACTCCAGGCCAACCCGAGAACCCAGGGCACTGCCTTCTTCCCCAGCTGTTCACATCCGGTTCACACCCTCAGCACTTGCTGCCCAACGCCCCCGGGGGCCAGAAACTGCCCCACGGAGCAAAGGGGTCTCCACTCTTCTCTGTAATCAGGGCCGTCCTTGACAGGACTTGGAAAGAGTCCCCCTCCTGAAGGTGCCAGGGGAAGGTGGAGGCTGCTGGAGAAAGTGGAAGATGCCAGGACAGCCTCTGGGTCACCCATCCTCACCCTGACCCCACCCATTCATCTGAACACCGTCTCTGGGGGGAGTAAAGCCCTGGATCACTACTGATGAAGGTTTGCAGAATGGCAATCTCTTCCTCCCCACACCCACACCATCTGCAAGGAGGCTCTGCCAGTCTTCCCATCCAGAGGGAGGTCTGTTTTCCCATCTCCGGATATGGGCGGGTCTTGTGACTTGCTTTGGCCAACAGAATGCACTGGAAGCGATATACCAGTTCCAAGGCTGGCTCTGGATTAACCACATTGTCTAGTTTCTGTATGTGATGTTTTGACATCTGGGGCCACGCTGACTTGGCACAGACTGCCCTTCTGTGGCAGGGCCAGCAAATTCCTAGAGGCAGCAAACAACACAACACCCTTCCTGCCCGTGCCCAGCACACCTTTGGTAGCAAACCAACAGAACCAGAGCCCATCCGCCTGCTTATCTGGCTCCGAAGCTTGTGAGACACTAACACCTGTCCAGTCCCCGCCAACAAACCTGGGCTTCAGCATCAGACAACTAGGGGCAGCCCTATACCGCCATCCTGCTACAATTATTCCAACTAGCCAGTCTTAACCCGGTTAGTCCCCTTAACCTGTCTCACCCATTTCTTCCCTCAAAACCCCCAGTAAAGGCTTTCCAGAAGTTTCTCTCCCTCTCTCTCTGCCTGCTGTTCTCTCTGTAGCCCAACTTGGTATGACATGCTCCCTCCTCGAGAGAACTGTAAGTAACACACGATCTTTTCCGGCAGTATCTCCTGATCTGTTGGCCTCACCACACTTGGAGGAAGCCAAAATCCCAGCTTCATTTTAGAACCGCGTCTCAAGAAGTCTTGGGCATTCTGCTAGCCCTGGCCCTTGACCACTTTCTACCATGTGAAAAACCCAGGCTAGCCTGCTGGAGGATGAGAGGTTGCATGGAGCAGAGCCACCCTGGACCAACCAGCCCCAGCTAACCTGGCAGCCGTCCACAGATGAAGAGGAGCCCAGACCCGAACAGCGGAGCCTGGAGCCAGTGAGCAGAAGAATCCAGCTGAGCCCAGCTCAAACTGCCACCCTGATCGGCCAACTCCAGGTCTAGAGCAGCCCTTTCAAAACCGAATGCAGGGTCCTTGTCTGTTTTGTTCCCGGCCTGGGCCATGGCAGTCACCAAATACTTGTTTTATGAAATGCCCCATTTTCAATATGGATGATTCACATGTCCCCGTAGCTTCCGCTCACCCCCGTGTATTCTTATAATACAGGCGCTGGTGTATAAAACCCTGCTGCAGGGTAGCAAATACTCCTGGTGCTGCGAGCACGGCAGATACCTTTAATCAAGCATGGTGGCCTTTTGTGCTGAGTTCTGAAGTAAACATCAATCCATCTCAACCTGGAGTCCAGCCAATCCAACGCAACTGGCAGTAGAATTGACATTGATAAGCTGACCATACTACACCGGGAAGGAACATACTTGGGTTTTCATATTTCCACCCTTCTTCATCTCATTTGTTCTCAGACCAGGGAATAGGTCTCAAACCCTCCCCACCTCCTTCCCTCCCGACTCAGTCAGTGGGGGACACTGGATGGGGGCATTATCCCCCCTCTCGCTCCTTCCTCTGGCTTTGCTCCCAACATGAGGATTCAGCTGCCGCTCCCTCAGGCACATCAGACTCCCCAGCGTGGGGATAATGGTGCTACCGTTGGCTGCTTTCAAGTTTCAGGGTAGAAAAATGGTAACATCCACAATAGGAAAGTGATTTGGGAAGGCCTAAGGATCGCGGATTAAAACATCATTTTCCTGAGAATGTGTTCAAAAAAACAAGGGAATAAGCCAAGAAAGAGGAAGACATATGATCTAGAAAACATAAACTCCAGCTCAGGCCAAAGTCCCTGGGTAGCCACAGGGCCATGAGCCCGGAGAAGGTCAGCAGAACTGGAATCCAGGGGGAAAGCAGCCCGACAGAATATGGACTAGGGAAGAGATTATTGGAAACAACTGTGCTTATGTAGAGGACGAACCAGGCAAAAGAGAAAAATCTTGAGGAAAACCAAAGAGTTACACAAGAAAGGAAATTAATCATAGTAGACTACTTGGCTCTGCAGCGAACAATGGAACAAAGTACTCATCTGTCGTTACAGGAGATCAATTGTTTAGAAATGGGGAGTAATTTCCAGGGCATTTAAAAACAGTTGCCTCAAGAGAGAGTGAGGACTGTGGAACAATTTCTTGAAAGCCACGAGCTACCAAAAGTCACCCAAAGGAAAAAGGCTACCCTAAGTAGTGCTGTATCTGTCAGAGAAATTGAATTCAGAGTTAAAAACCTTCCAGAAAAGAAATCTCCAAGCCCACATGGTTTCATTGGTCAATTCTACCAAAACATTATACGAGGAACTGACACCACCTCTACACAGTTTCTTCCAGAAAACAGAAGAGAAGGGGACAGCTCACAACTCATTTTAGGAAGCTAGCATTACCCTGGTAACAAAACCAGGTAAAGACAGTAGAAGAAATCCATAGATGAGGGATAGCAAACTGTGTCTGTAGAAAGAGGGCCAGAGAGTCAAATTTTTCAACTTTGCAGCCCATAGGGTCTCTGTTGCAACTGCTCACCTCCGCAATTGCAGTGCAAAAAGCAGGTATGGATGACGTGTAAGTAATCAGTGTGGACAGATTTGACCAGCAGTGTACTAGATGTGGCTCATGGACCATAGTTTGCTGACCCCTGCTATACACCAATATCCCTCATGAACAAGATAACAAGAATTCTCACAAAATATTAGCAAGTAGAATCCAGAAATATAGACGATGTATACGATGCCATAATCAATTAGGGTTTATCTGGGAATGCAAGGCTGGTTTCAAAATTAGAAAATCAATCACACAGCATTGTAAATCAACTGTACTTCAATTTAAAAAAATTAAAAATAAATTTAGAAATTCAGTCAAAGTCATCCAATTTAATAACAGACTGAAGAAAAACCACAGGATCATATCAATGGAAGCAGAAAAAGCATGTGATAAAATTCAACATCCATTCATAATGAATACTCTATCAAACTATGGCTAGAAGAGAACCTTAACCTGACAAATGGCATCTGCAAAAACCCACAGCCTAGCATCCCACTTAATATTAAAAAACTGAATGCATTCTTCCCAAGTTCTAGAACAAGGCAAGAATGTCCACTCTCTTACTCAGCACAGTACTGGAAGTTTAAATACGTGTAATAAGGCTAAATAAATAAATAAATGGCGCATGGATTAGAAAGGAAGAAATAAAATTGCCCCTATTCACAGATAACATGATTGTTTATGTAAAAAAGTCTGAGGGAATCTACACACAAAAAAATGCCCTATAACTAATAAGTGAGTTCCACAAAGTCACAGGACACCATGTCAACACAGAAAAGCCCACTGAATTTCCATATACAAGGACTATAGCATTGGAAATGAAAAAATTTAAAACCTAATACCACTTAAAATAGCTCCAAAAATGAAATACTTAGATATAAATCTAACAAAACATGTTTATGTTGGTAACTAAAAAATGCTGATGAGAGAAATCAAGGAAGATCTAAATAAATGGAAAGACATATTGTTTTCACAGACTGGAAGACTCAATATTGTTAAGATGCCAATTCACCCCTAATCGATCAATAGGTTTAGGCAGTTCCAATCAAAATTCCAGTGGAATTTTGTAGATAGAGACAAGCCGATTCTAAAATCTTAATGGAAATACAAGCTATAATAACTGCAACAATTTTGAAAAAGAATAATAAAGTCTTAAAATCTATCCAATTTTAAGTCTTATATAAAATTACAGTAACGGGACTTCCCTGGTGGTGTAGTGGTTAAGAATCCGCCTGCCAATGCAGGGGACAGGGGTTCGATCCCTGGTCTGGGAAGATCCCACATGCCTCTGGAGCAACTAAGCCCGTGTGCCACAACTGCTGAGTCTGCGCTCTAGAGCCCGCAAACCACAACTACTGAGCCTGCGCACCACAACTACTGAAGTCCATGTGCCTAGAGCTCGTGCTCCGCAACGAGAGGCCACCGCAATGAGAAGCCCGTGCACGGCAACAAAGAGTAGACGCCAGCTCGCCCCAACTAGAGAAAGCCCGTGCGCAACGAAGACCCAATGCAGCCAAATAAATAAAATTACAGTAATCAAGATAGTGTGTTACTGGCAGAAATAAACCCATATGATGCACTGATTTTTGACAAAGTTGCTAAGACAATTCAATGGCAATTCAACAGTCTTTTCAACAACTGCTGTTGGAACAACTGGAAATCTACATGCAAAGTATTTATCTCAACATAAACCTCACACTTTACACAAAAATTAACTCAAAATAAATTACAGATCAAAATGTAAAAATGCAAAACTACAAACATTTTAGAAGAAAACATACAAGAAAATTTTCATGATCTGGGGTCAAAGAGTTCTTAGACTTGACACCAAAACCACGATCGATAAAAATAAAAAATCGATCAATTGGACTTCATCAAAATTTTAAATCTTTGCTCTGGGAAAGACACTGTTTAGACAAGCGGCAGTGAATGAAATAATGCCATTTGCAGCAACATGGATGGACCTGGAGATTATCATATGGAGTGAAGTAAGTCAGACAGAGAAAGACATATATCATATGACATCACTTACGTGGAATCTAAAAAAAAAATGATACAAATGAACTTATTTACAAAACAGAAATAGACTCACAGGCTTAGAAAACAAATTTATGGTTACCAAAGGGGAAAGGTGGGGTGGGGAGAGGAATAAATTACAAGTTTGGGATTAACATATACACACTACTATATATAAAATAGATAATCAACAAGGATCTACTGTATAGCACAGGGAACTATACTCAATACTCTGTAATAACCTATATGGGAAAAGAATCTGAAAAAGAATAGATATATGAATATGTATAACTAACTCACTTTGCTGTACACCTGAAACTAACACAACATTGTAAATCAACTATACTCCAATATAAAATTTAAAAAAATTTTTAAAAGACAAGCTGCAGGGCTTTCCTGGTGGCGCAGTGGTTGAGAATCTGCCTGCCAGTGCAGGGGACGCGGGTTCGAGCCCTGGTCTGGGAGGATCCCACATGCCGCGGAGCAACTAGGCCCGTGAGCCACAATCACTGAGCCTGCGCGTCTGGAGCCTGTGCTCCACAACAAGAGAGGCCGCGATAGTGAGAGGCCCGCACACCGCAATGAAGAGTGGCCCCCGCTTGCCACAACTAGAGAAAGCCCTCGCACAGAAACGAAGACTCAACACAGCCATAAATAAATAAATTAATTAATTAAAAAAAAAAGACAAGCTGCAGATAGGGAGAAAATATTGGCAATTCACACATCTGATAAAGGATTTCTATTTAGACTGTATAAAGAATACTCAAAACTTAACAATAAGAAAACAAACCACCCATTTGGAAAATGGGCAGAGGGCCTGAACAGACACTTCACCCAGTAAACTATTCAAATGGCAAATAAGCACGTGAAAAGATGTCAATATTATCAGTTATTAGAGAAATGGAAATTAAAAGCACAATGAGATACCATTCTATATCTATTAGAGTGACTTAGAAACAAACAAACAAACCTGATAATATTAAGTGCTGGTGAGGATGCAGGGCAACTGGGTCTTTTATGTATTGCTGGTGGGAATGCAAAATGATAACAACTGATATGGAATACAGTTTGGCTGCTTCTTACAAAGTTAAAGATACACTTACCATATAACCCAGCAATCCCACTCCTAGATATTTACCCAAGAGAAATGAGTGTTTACATTCACACAAAAGCTGTATGGGAATGTTTATGGCAGCTCTAGTCATAATCACCAAAAACTGGAACTGATACCATGGGTGTCATTCAGTTCAATGGCTGAATTGATTTAAAAAAAGCTGTGATATGTCCACATAATGGAATACTACCCAGCAATAGGAAGGAACTGTGCATCCCCAGAACAACATGGAAGAATCTTAAATGCTTTATGCTAAGTTAAAGAAGTCAGAGTCAAAAGTCCATGTACTTTTTGCTTCCATTTATATGACATTGTGAAGATGAAAAAACTATAATGATGAAGAACGGATCAGTGTGGCCAGGGGCTGGGGTGGCCAGAGGGTGTGACTACATAGGGCATGATGATGTCATTTTGGGGTGGTGGAACTGTTCTGTCTCCTGACTGTGGTGGTGAGTACCACATATAGAACATAGTTCTATGGTTAAAATCACGGAAATGTACACCAAAAACATTTCTTTCCCATTAAACTGTAAAAAGCAATGTATCAACTGGGAGTGGACAACCAAAAGAATGAATCTCTAATGGTGGAATCTGGAACCCTGTGACATGTGATCACAAGGAGAGGTTTTGGAGAAGGGGAAACGTTCTGAAATGCCATAGCCCCCCCTCCCCACAGGCAACGAGGAGGCCGAGAGCCATTGTGGGGGAAGAGGGTGAGGCGTGGGGTGTGTTAAATGTTCTCCCTTTCTTGTCTCCCCAGCAAGGCTGTTTCTCTTCCTGGGGGAAGGCCACAGAGTGGGCAGTAGTGTTGGGAAAGGGCCCCCACTTACGGGATCCCCACATTGCTCAATCTCCCCTCCTTCCCCAGGACCACTGGCTCTCCAACAGCAGGTCACAGAAATCTTGCAAAGTGACCCAGGACAGATGTGCTGAAAAGTCAGACAAGGATTAGGGGTGAGATTCCCCCGACTACATAGGACTTTGGGTGAAGGACAGTTTCACTAGAACTTTTACGGCTTAGGGATGCACCTACCTGTGCTTCTGGCTTTGAGCTCTGGGCCTCAGGTTCTGTTACGTAATCTGCAAAGTGGGTGGGACACCCCACTGTTCTGTTGGGTGGGTTGATTGTGGCCCTAGACTAGGCTTCTGCTGCCTGGTGGCTGAGTGACTTCCTGCAGTGGCAACTCACCGCATTCTGCACTCACACGGGCCCGTGTTTGGTCTGAACTGAGTTCTCCCTGCCTGGAACCCCTTCCTGCGCCCCAAGGGCTTCTAGGTGGCCACGGATGTGCCTGTCAGGTATTCAGTCCATGGGTTGAGAGTCTGCAGGGAAGGGAAAAGGCTTAGAGACCAAGGAGAGAGATTAAATTTACTCCACTCCTTCCTGGTCATGTGAACTTGAGTAAGTCAGAATCTCCCTGGGTCTCAGCTCCCTCATCTGCAAAATGGGGATGACAATAGTTCCCGACTCACAGCGCTGCTCTGAGGATAAAGAGCCTGGAAGATGCTTAGCAAAGAATCCAGCACTCATCACTCAGCGAGCTTTCTTTCCGTCTGCCATTACTATTATTGTTATGGACGGTATTCTTGGGGTAGCTGCCCCACAGCCCACGGGACACGCCGTCACAGAGGGAGGGGTCTCCAATTTCCAGAGCCAGTCTGGTGATAGCTGGCTCTGAATTGAGCAATTCCAGTCTCACCTTTGGAAGATGCATTTTTATCTGCATTCTTATCTTAATTTTAACCATGAGTTTTTACTGCTTAATGTAAAAGTGAATCTGGTCAAGCACATAAGTCCAGTGGGACTCCAACAGACACAAACGTCAGGGAGAGAAAAATTAAACGGCAAGCTGCCTGCAAGTGTGGGAAAGAAATGCAGTCCCAAATCTAAGATCCCCTAGGCTCAGGTGAGGCTGCTTCAGAAACCTCCCACCTGTCTCTGCCTGGGAAACGCGGCGAACTGCTAAGAAAGTTCTGAGCCTTTAAAAGTTGGTGGTGGGGCTTCCCTGCTGGCGCAGTGATTAAGAATCCGCCTGCCAATGCAGGGGACACGCGTTCGAGCCCTGGTCCGGGACGATCCCACATGCCGCGGGAGCAACTAAGCCCGTGCGCCACAACTTACTGA
Source organism: Eschrichtius robustus (assembly GCF_028021215.1). NCBI lineage: Eukaryota > Metazoa > Chordata > Mammalia > Artiodactyla > Eschrichtiidae > Eschrichtius > Eschrichtius robustus. The sequence continues at coordinate 84,156,008 of NC_090838.1, forward strand.
GCCTGCGCTCTAGAGCCCGTGAGCCACAACTACTGAGCCCACCGCCGCATCTACTGAAGCCCGTGCGCCTAGAGCCGGTGCTCCACAACAAGAGAAGCCACCGCAATGAGAAGCCCGCGCACCGCAACGAAGAGTAGCCCCCGCTCGCCACAACTAGAGAAAGCCCGTGCGCAGCAACGAAGACCCAACGCAGCCAAAAATAAAATAAATAAATAAATTTAAAAGTTGGTGGTGGTAAGAATGATATTTCAGTTAGAAATTTAAATGTTGGAAGTTGGAGGGGAGGGGACAACCTCTACCCCTAACTGGGTGAGCAGGGAGCTCTTCTGGAGACCTGAGGAAGACCAGTGTCTCATAAATCCCAGGGCAATCTTTCTGCAACGCTCGGTTCTCACGCGGAGCCCTCTCTCTCCCTCCCCCCAGCGGACCGAGGCTTTCGCACAAACTGCTCGGCTAGACCAGCCCGGGTTCTCCCAGACGCCCGGCCCGCGATGCATCCGATGACAGATGGGGGGGATCTCACGCTTCTCTCTGAAAACTGAACCCCAGCTCCAGCCTCGCTCCAAGCCCCCAGGCCGAGCATTCCGGTGGAATGTGGCGAGCCCAGGTCCTCCGGCCTTGGCGTGGCCTCCCCTGCAAGCGGGACAGCGGAGCGGCGGGAGGGACACTGACCTGGGAAGCCCGCGGTTCGGGGCAGGCGAGGAAAAGCAGCAGGAGGAAGAGCGCGCGGGGACAGTTGGGCACCATCTTGCCAATCGGAACCTTTCTGCTTGGGAAGGGGAAATAACTTTGTCTGCCTTCCCTGCCGAGGTTGTCCCAAGCCGATGCCGCAGCCGCCCCTGCGGGGAGCGGGGCTCCGCGCGGCCCCGAGCGGCTCGGGCAGGGAGGGAGGCGGGAGCCCCGGAGCGCAGCCGGGCCCGCCGCGCTCGGGAGGCGCAGTCCCGGGTCCAGGTGCGCCGCGCGCCGACCTGCAGCCGCAGCGGCCAGGAGCGTCCGCAGCCGCGCGCACGAGACAATCGCTGCGAGGCGGGGAGGCGCCAGCCCCTTGGCCAAGGCCGAGGAGGAGGGGCTGCCCGGCTAGGAATGCGCCTGGGAGCGCGCCCAACCCGCGCGGCTCCCCGAGGAGGCCGGGCGCGACGCCGAGGACGAGCGCGGGCATCCTCAGCGCCCTCGCGGGGGAGGCGGCCGAGGCGGCGCGCACGTGCGTGCGGGAGCCCGGGAGCCCACCCCGCGCCGGGCCGCTGCTGACCCGCCCCTTTCCCGGCTGGAGACACTGAGGCGGACATCACCCAGCCGAAAGTGGAGCTTCAAACCCAGGTGCGTCCAACTTCAGAGCTCACGTGAGGACATCTTCCTCCGCGGCCTTCGGAAGACAGGACTAGAATGGCCAGGAGATGGGCTTCATGAACTTAGACCCAGTTCTCCACCCGAGTAGACTAGTGTCTTTTTCAACAATGCTCTCAGGGTACAAGAACACACACGCACGGTGACTCAGAATCGACAGCCCTCCTCATTTGCTGTCCTCCACTCCCCAAACGGAAGGAGAAACTCAGTTTGGTCTGGAGGCCGGGTTATGGGAACACTGGATGCTTTGCTGAGGTCGGGTGGGAAATGCCGCTGGGAAGGGCAGACATGAGCAGTCTCAGTCGTTGCATCCAGGGGCTGAGGGAGGAACCAGATGGCCTCAGCCCCAAGCTCCTGGAAAACATTATTTAAGTTCTTACTGGAAGAATGTTTTCAGAAGGCAACACTGCAGATGTCATGTTGCACACCAAGTCTGGCCAAGCCTCAAATCTATTTTTCCTTTTCCGAATTTCACTTAGCAGAGCCCACTCAGAGCTCAAGGCACAGAGCTCAGAAGGCTGCAGCCTCAGAGCAGGAACTGTTTTCCTTTGGAAAGGAAAGTTGGGGTCCCCTGGAAAGCGTGGCGCCTGGTGCGGCCTGGCCACCTGGGCAGGAGTTACCCAGGAAATCCTGCTGGGTTGCCCCCTCCACCTTCCTGCCAGAGGAAGGAGAGCAGGTCTGGTACTCTTATCTGCATTCCTGGGGAGATGGCTTGAGAGAGACCTGGGCGGAAGATTGCTTTTCCCTGTCCAGGTGGAGGGCGCTGGGCAGCAGTGACCTGAGCCCGGGCGGCCTGTGGAAATAGAGGTTTTCTGCCTTTGCTGTCTGTGCCAAAGCCCAGCGTCCCCCTCTCTGTCTGCACTCTCCCCACCCCTACCCCCAAGGAAGGATTCCTTCTGGTCACCGTGGCTGTGTTTATTTTGTATTTTATCCTACCTTGTGTTTACATGGCAGCCCCCAAAGCCAAGGCTTCTCAGCCGTGTTCCAGCTGTGCGCTGGAACCAGACATATGTGCACAAGACCTGTTCTCCTCTTGAGCCCTCTGAATGGATTCATAAAGCTGGAAGGCACTCCTGATTTCACCAGTGAAGAAAGTGAAGCTGGGAATGGCTGAGTGACTTGCCCATGGTTTGCAAACCCAAAGGTCTCCAGAGCAGGGCTGGTTCCAGCACAGGCTACCTTCTCCCACATTTTACTTAAATAATGCAATCATAGGATTTCAGGAATTTTATTTACAGGAACAGAGTTTTTCCTGTTTTTTTGTTTGTTTGTTTGTTTTCTTCTTCTTCCCTTCTTCTTCTTCTTCTTCTTTTACTTTTCAAGCATTTCTAAGTTTCAACACAGATTTTTTTTTTCCTATTACCAATTTCCATTTGTTTCCCTTGTCCTATGGCTGACTTCTGTCTAGTGCTCTGGCATCTGCTCTGAATTAACCTTCTAAGGTCCCACTGCCCCAGCAGTACTGTCCCTTCTCTCTCTGTCCTCAACTGCCCTTGACCTGTGGTCATCAAGGCACACCCTCCACAGCCAGACTTGCCAAGGCTGCGAAGAGCAGACAGACCATGAGAATAAGCCAAGTGCCCTCTATTCAGGGCTCCGAAAACTAACCTTTGACTTAATAAGATGGGCCTACCTCGATATTGTTTCTTCTGTTCCTCTATATTTCGTTTTCAAGAGACTATTCTGGAATGTCAGGGGATGAAGGGGGTCTAGATGTCTAAAGAAAATATTGTTAAAGCCTTTTGGCGGAATCAGTTGCCATCTCCTGGGCTCAGTGCTGTCTCTCTGATACACTCACATTCCCTGTGTAAAGTGGAAATACAAAATGGGCGAGGAAGTTATGCTGTAGAAATCTGTTTAAGACCCGATCAGAAGCAGCACCCAGTCTAAATCAACCATTCCAGAGCGGTTTCCTGGGACCCTCACAGTGACTGACACGTCGCTTTTTCTCTTCCGGGTTTCTCGGGCTTCTCTGTGGCTGAATCTTGTCTGTCATCTCATTCTGAGCTGCTTCTCCCTCTTTGTCTCCTTCACTCACCTGTATCTGTGATTCTAAGTGTAATCGACCCCCACTAAGCACCTGCAAAGGGGCCCAGGAACAAAGCCCAGCGTGTGAGCCTGACCCAGGATAACGGGGTAGGATCAGGGGGAGGATGGTCTGGCAGGAGTGCAGTGACTTAGTCCAATTTACTCTTTACACAAATATTTATCAGGTGCCAGCTCCGAGCACGGCCCTTTTGTGAGGGGCTACGGGATGCTTTCACGCTCAATCTCGAGCCCCAGCCAACAAAATCGTGCACTCCTGTGTTGAACTTTGAAGACTGTCGGCTTCTGTATGATGTCATGACAGCTAGAAGAGACTTTCCTCCCTACAAAACCGTTTCCAATTTTATAAAATGAAAATCTGTAGGAAAACAGATTCAATTGTGCCGTGATTAAAGACCAAACGCCAGTTAACGTCTGCCAAAAGGAGGAGATGCTGCAAATGCATGAATGCCGTTCCACAGTGAAATCCAAGTGCCTGCGGGAGGGGCAGAGTATGGATGCAGCCAAGGACACACAGCCCTTGAAATCAGACACACCTGGGCCGGATCTTACCCACTACATGTTGCCAGTGTGACCTTGCAACTCTCCGAAGCTTTGCAGGTCTCAGTTTCCTCAACTATGTATGGAAACAGCATTTATCTGAAGAATTATTAAGGGGTTTCAAAATGATGACTATAAAGTGCCTAACACAGTGCCTAGCGTATAGTGATGCTTAGTTAAAGAGTCGTTGCCTAAACTGACTCATGGTCCTCCACACGGGGACAACATGAGAAGGGAACCAACATTTCCTTAACACCTGCTGTATGCCAGGCCCTCTGTTGAGCGTTTCGTGAATGTTCTTATTTATTCCCTCACAACCCAGCAAAATAGGTCCTATTATTATTCCCATTTTGCAGACTGGGAAACTGAGGCTTAGAATGCTTGATCACCCAAGATCAACATCAGGTTAGTAATCGGGAGAAACAGGATTTACACTTGGGTGTGTCCGATCCCGAGGAGCAGGCTTTCTGCTGCATTAGAAACTAAACACAAGAATTTGCTCATTGTTCTCCTCGGCCAATGTTTGATATCTTCTAAGGCAGATGTATCAAAATTAGCTTCAGGAGTAATTTTTCAGGGATACATTTTTACTGCAAACTGAGATTACACCTATACAATTAGGCCTGATTATAATAACCGTCAAGGAATTGTTGAAATTAATTCCTGGGTCTAGAATTTCATACGTAATATTGTTCAAAACAGGATGGCTTTGCCAGATGACTCTATATTTGTCCCTCCGGATGCACTCTGCACCCGTTCCCACCCTGCCCTCTGCCTCGATGCCAACCTGTAGGGATTGCATCAGCACCCTTGGGTGCTCTGTCCTCTGGCTGTGTGTAGCAGGTGGAGGCGCTCAGTGGGAGGTCCTGAGCTTGACTCAAGCTGGCTGTGTCCCTCGATAGAAGATCACTGCTCCTTTCAAGGCGATCTGTTCCCCATCCCTCTCTTTCCCTGGGATTCCAGCAGCCCCTCTCCCTCTCATCCTCCTGGGTCCAGAGATAGGAAGAGCACCTGCATTAGAAGCCCTGGGATAGGGCACTCCCCTGGTTGGCGTTTGTACATCCTGCTCATATCCTGTAAATAAATCATCTGCAAATTATACTAAGTTGAGCAAGCCATCTCTCGGCCTTTGACTGATGGAGTGACCATTGGCAATAAGTTGAAAATATTTTTTCTCCCCAGAATTGTGGCTCTAACAGGAAATGAGGTGACATATACACATGATCAAGCTTGTGCACACACCCTCTCTGGGCGAGGCACTAAGAGGTTACTGACAATCTTTCCCCTTAGTAATACAATACTATTTTTGTCTAAGGTTGTAATATACCCAGTTAAAAATACCCCTATACCACCTCTTCAGACTCCCTAAATGCAGACTCCCTTGGCTGCGTGACCCAGTTCTGACTGATGAGATATAAGTGAGGTCTGGTGAGTGGGGCTTCCAGGAAAGCCACTTTCTTGATAAATAGAAACAGACTCAACTGGTGTGTGTCCTTCTTCCTCTTGCCTGGAGCATGGGCCCAATGCCTGGAGGTGCAGCAGCCACCCCATGACCATGAGGACCAGATGGAAGTTTAGAAAGAGAAAAGGCATATGTTCATAGTAGCAGTATTCTCAATAGCCAAGACATGGACACAACCTAAATGTCCATCGACAGATGAATGGATAAAGAAGATGTGGTACATATATACAATGGAATACTACTCAGCCATAAAAAAATAAAATAATGGTATTTGCAGCAACATGGATGGACCTAGAGATTATCATACTAAGTGACGTAAGTCAGAAGGAGAAAGACAAATACCATATAGTATCACTTATATGTGGAATCTAAAACATGACGTAAATGAACTTATTTACAAAACAGAAACACAGTCATAGACATAGAGAACAGACTTGTGGTTGCCAAGGGGGGTGGGGTGGGGGAGGGATGGATTGGGAGTTTGCCATTAGCAGATGCAACTATTGTATAGAGAATATATAAACAACAAGGATAAACAACAAGGTCCTACTGTATAGCACAGAGAACTATATTCAACATCCTGTGATAAACCATAATGAAAAAGAATATATATATATGGACTTCCCTGGTGGTGCAGTGGATAAGAATCTGCCTGCCAGTGCAGGGGATACAGGTTCAATCCCTGGTCCAGGAAGATCCCACATGCCGCGGAGCAGCTAAGCCCATGAGCCACAACTACTGAGCCCACGTGCCACAACTACTGAAGCCCACGCGCCTAGAGCCCGTGCTCTGCAACAAGAGAAGCCACCGCAATGAGAAGCCCACACACCACAACGAAGAGTAGCCCCCGCTTGCCACAAATAGAGAAAGTCCGCGCACAGCAACGAAGACCCAACACAGCCAAAAAAAAAAAAAAAAAAGAATATATATATATAAAACTGAATCACTTTGCTGTACACCAGAAATTAACACAACATTGTAAATCAAGTATACTTCAATAAAATAAATTAAAAAAAAAGAAGAAGAAAGAAAGAAAGAGAGAAGGCAGAGGGAGCTTGCTTCCTTAATGATTTCTTTGAGACATGCCAGTCCTGGGCCTCTTACTTCCAGATGTCTTGTTTGCTAAGAAACATAAATCCCTGTTTGGTTAAGCCACTGGTAGCTGGATTTCTGTTTCATGCAGTGGAACCCAAATCTATGAGTCCATTGGGATATAAATGATATAAATATAAATTTATATATAAATTTATTTTTATTTTATTTTTTTATTATTTATATGATATATGTATAAATATATAAATGATTAAATAAATAAAAGGTGGGGGGGGGCAACAACTCTTCCTGACAGAAAAATTATGATCAGTAAAAGTAGAAAAAATGTAAAAAATAGAAAAGTCACCTTTAGAACACTACAGTAATAATTGCTGCAGGTAAGATCCACCAATGAATGCTAAAATTAGTGGGTAAATATTTAAGCAGAAACAGGAGTTTTGCATAGCTTCAAAGTATCTCCCCCAAAATATTTACAAATATTAGAAAGGGAAAAATTTAAATTTACAGTGGATCAATGAGGCATATCAACATCAATATCATGTACCTTCTGACCTGAGGCACAGAGAAAGGCGCATCACTTCTGTGACATTCTTGCCCAAAATGCATAGCATCAATCCAATCATGAGAAAAAAATGAGATAAACCCAAATTGAGAGACATACTACAAAATACCTAACTGGTATTATCAGGCAATGAAAGATCTGGAAGACAAGGAACTGCCCCAGATAAGAGGTGCCTAAGAAGACATAGTAAACGCAGTGTGGTATCCTGGAGTGGGTTCTAGAACGGAATATGGACATTAGTGGAAAAACTGATGAAATATGCATAAATGCTGTGCTTTAGTTAATGGTATTGTATCAAGGTTTCATTCACAGCTTTGACAAGTGTTCTGTGGTTATATGTTAACAAAGGGGGAGGCTGGATGAAAGGTGTAAGGGAACTGGACTAATTCTGCAACTTTTCTGTAAATCTAAAATTACCTCAAAAAGATAAAGAAGCATGTCTGTATGTTATAAAATTTGATTTTAAAATTTCATCTTATATCAATTATGGTAAATTAGGATATTCAAGGACTTTTCCCATTTTATCTAATTTTTCAAATTTATTAGCATAAATTATTGGTATTATTCCCTTATTATCTTCTAAAAATCTGTTGGATATGTAGTGAGAGCCCCTCTTTTATTCCTGATATTGGTAATCAGGGCTCTCTCTCGCTCTTCTCTCTTTTTTTTTTTTTATAAATTTATTTATTTTATTTATTTATTTTTGGCTGCATTGGGTCTTCATTGCTGCGTGCGGGCCTTCTCTAGTTGCGGCGAGCGGGGGCTACTCCTCGTTTCAGTGCATGGGCTTCTCATTGCGGTGGCTTCTCTTGTTCCAGAGCGTGAGCTCTAGGCACACGGGCTCAGTAGTTGTGACTTGCGGGCTCTAGAGCTCAGGCTCAGTAGTTGTGGCGCACGGGCCTAGTTGCTCTGCGGCATGTGGGATCTTCCTGGACCAGGGCTCGAACCCGTGTCCCCTGCATTGGCAGGCGGACTCCCAACCACTGTGCCACCAGGGAAGCCCATCGATCTCTTTTCTTTTTTTTTTTTACTAGTATAGGTAGACATTCATTGATTTTGTTTATCTTTTCAAAGAACAAACTTTTAGCTTTGTTAACTTTATTGTTTGTTTAAATTTCATGGGTTTTGGATTTTTTAAAAAATTGAAGTATAGGGGACTTCCCTGGCAGCGCAGTGGATAAGACTCCGCGGTCCCAATGCAGGGTGCCCAGGTTCAATCCTTGGTCAGGGAACTAGATCCCACACACATGCCGCAACTAAGAGTTCACATGCCACAACTAAGGAGCCTGCCTGCTGCAACTAAGACCCAGCGCAACCAAAAAAAAAAAAAAAATCCTTTAAAAAAAAGTTTGAAATATAGCTGATTTACAATATTAGTTTCAGGTGTACGACATAGTGATTCATTATTTTTACAGATTATATTCCATTTTAAATTATTATAAAATAATGACTATATTTCCCTGTGGTGTACACTATATCCTTGTTGCTTATTTGTTTTATAATTAAGAGTTTGTATCTCTTAATCCCCTACCTCTATCTTGCCCTTGTCTCCTTCCCTCTCCCCACTGATAACCACTTGTTTGTTCTCTATATCTGTGAGCCCATTTTTGTTTTGTTATATTCTTTCATTTGTTTTATTTTTTGGATTCCACCTGTGAGTGATAACAGAGTATTTCTCTTTCTTTGACTTGATATTACACTAAACATAATACCTTCTAGGTCCATCCATGTTGTTGCAAATGGCAGAATTTCATTTTTTTATGGCTGAGTAGTATTCCATTGTATACATGTACCACATCTTCTTTATCCATTCATCTGTTGATGGACACTTAGGTTGCTTCCGTATCTTGGCTATTGTAAATAATGCTGCTATGAACATTGGAGTGCATGTATCTTTTTGAATTATTGTTTTCATTTTCTTCCAATATATATCCAGGAATGGAATAGCTGGATAATATGGCAGTTCTATTTTTAGTTTTTTGAGGAGCCTCAGTACTATTTTCCACAGTGGCTGCACCAATTTACATTCCCAGCAACAGTGCACTAGGGTTCCCTTTTCTTCACATCCTCACCAGCATTTTTTATTTGTGGTATTTTTGATGATAGCCATTCTGACAGGTTATCATTCTGACAATGATATCTCATTGTGGTTTTGATTTGCATTTCTCTGATGATTAGTGATGTTGAGCATCTTTTCATGTGCCTGTTGGCCATCTGCATGTCTTCTTTGGAAAAGTGTCTGTTCTGGTCTTCTCCCCATTTTTTACTCAGGTTTTTTTTTTCTTTTTTTTGATATTGAGATGTATGAGCTGTTTATATATTCTGGATACGAGCCCCTTATTGGTCATATCATTTGCAAATATTTTCTCCCATTCAGTAGGTTGTCTTTTCGTTTTGTTGATGGTTTCCTTTGCTGTGCAAAAGCTTTTAAGTTTAATTAGGCCCCATTTGTTTATTTTTGCCTTCAGAGACTGATCCAAAAAAAATATTGTTACTATTTATGCCAAAGAGTGTTCTGCCTGTGTTCTCTTCTAGGAGTTTTATGGTTTCAGTCTTAACTTAGGTCTTTAATCCATTCTGCCCCCCTGCAGTATTGGGAATGTAGACCCTTAATTGTGAAGGCTACTGCTGAGCTGGGGAACAGAGTATGGTAGTAGGACAAATTAGAACACCACCAAGCTTGATGTTCTTACTGAAATTCAGGAATTTTTCTTGAATAAATGCTCCCTAGGTTGCTGCAAGACAGGTCAATTTCCAGAGTTCTAAAAAGGTTAATTCTGAAAGTTTTCATGAGGATTTCCATTGTTTTTATGATAAATTTTCAGAGGTCCTTAGTCCCCATTTTCTCTGATGTCACCCCACATTATGTTTTTAAGCAGGCAGTTTACAGGGTTGGACTCTAGCCAAACTTTGTCTCTTACGTTAGCAGAAATCTTAGTTTCATTTTTTTAGCCTTAGATGGGTGTATGGAGTCTGTACCAGCATACATGCGTAGCTGAGGGCAAGCCAGTGATTTGGGAGGTTTATACACAGAATACGGTTCTTTCTTTGCTTCTCTCTTTCAGTAATTCTTTCACTTTCCAGCTGTTGTGGTTCTTCTAATTTCTGTCTTCCAGCTCAAGTAAAATTCAGGTTTTATATCTGGGTTTAATCTCCACTTGGCACAAACTGTGGCCTGCCCTGAGTGTAAAAGCCATAAAAATGGGAAATGCACCCAGTACAATTCCCATCATCCAAGTGTTGAGTACCTTCCAGTGTCTCCCTGTTTCTGTCTGTCTCCGATGTCTTCAGAGTAGCTGTTATTTAAATTTTATCTAGAGTTGCTGTCTGCGGGTAAGGTTGGTTCAATAGAAGGTAATTCTCCATTATCAGAACTTGAAATCCACAAATACATTTTATAATAATAAATCCATTATTTAAAAAGCAATTTCTTAGTGAAAAGGCCAGCTTGTTCATTCCCCACTTAATTTTCTTTTTTAAAAAAAGAAAGGGGACTTCCCTGGCAGTCGAGTGCAGGGGAAGTCTCCGCGCTTCCACTGTAAGGGGCGTGGGTTTGATCCCCGGTCAGGGAACAAAGATCTTGCATGCCACGCAGTACGGCCAAAAAAATAAAAATAAAAAAGAAATTGAAAAAACAAAAAGGAAGATAAAATTTAGAATAGAATATTTTATTATCAGTATGTTCAGTAGCATTAAAAATAAAATAGACACTGTCTTTAACTCTCTGGAGTCCACTATGCCTCAAGGAAATGTCCACTTATCAAATTAAGAACCAGAGAATCAGAATTATGACTCTTTATGTAGAGACAAGAATTTCATGGCTAGAGTGAAAGACAACACAGTAATATAAAATGACGTAGCAAGGGATAACCAAATCATAGAAAGTATATTTCAAGTTTTGATGTGCAGTTCAACCTGCCTGTGGCACCTCCCTCCCTCTGACCCTGAGGATCCAGAGTTGAGAAAAGCAATCTAGGAGACAGGCTCCCACTCTGGCCTGAGGGACCTGGGGCCAAGGAAGCTTTCCTGGTTCCTTATTTTCTCATCTGTATAATGAGCTCAGAGGCCCCTTGGAGCTTTCAAGTTCTAATTCTGAGAGAGACTGGAAATATACCAAAAGGAAAAGTTTTTTTTTTTTTTTAACTTATTTTTGGCTGCATGGGGTCTTCGTTGCTGCGCTTGGGCTTTTCTCTAGTTGCGGCGAGCTGGGGCCACTCTTCATTGCCGAGCACGGGCTTCTCATTGCGGTGGCTTCTCTTGTTGCGGAGCACGGGCTCTAGGCTTGTGGACTCAGTAGTTGTGGCTCACGGGCTCTAGGGCGCAGGCTCAGTAGTTGTGGCTCACTGGCTTAGTTGCTGTGCGGCATGTGGGATCTTCCCGGACCGGGGCTCGAACCCGTGTCCCCTGCACTGGCAGGCGGATTCTTAACCACTATGCCACCAGGGAGACCTGAAAAGTTTACCTGAAAAGTCTTTTTTTTTTTTTTTTTTTTTTTTTAACCAGGATGGTGGTACTCTTTGTGTACAGTTAAAAATTTTTACAAAATTTTATCCCTAAATTGGCATTTGGTAAGTAAAAGTAAATGAATAAAATTTTTGAAGGCAAGAATTAGAGGCCAAAAATAGAGATTAGCCCTCTTCAGAGACATTACTTTGGCACCATCTGCTGGATAGTGTTTAAAAGCATTCCTGTACATAAACTTGCACTGCAGCTTCTTATTATTTCCCAAATGATTTAAAGGAAATATTTTCAAAATTATTTACATCCGAATTCAGTACCATACCAGCTTATGTTAGTAGGAATTTAGCTGTCAATCCACTATTACTGAAGGGGCATAGGACATGCCTTGGGTAACTTCATTTTTTTTTTTTTTTAATTTAGTTGCTGATTCTTTTATTCAGTATTAATGTATGTCCACCATGTGCCAAAAAGTGGTGTCACATGATTTTGGCAGAGACCATTGTTGCTCATGGAATACCACAACTCTTCCATATTTCCCAGGAGTGCCCCCTTCCCTTGAAGGTCAGGTGAGAGGGAAATGAGCCCTTGTGCTTTGGATCACCAAAAATTCTGTGTGCTTCCTTCATCCCTCATTTCTCTGCCAGAGAGACTCAGAACCTGTATCAGTTTTCTATTGCTGCTGTAACAAGTTATCACAAACTGGTGTCTGAAACAATTCAAACTTATTATCTTACAGTTCTGGAGGTCAGAAGTCCAATATGAGTCTCCTTGAGCTAAAATCAAGGCGTGAGCAGGGCTGAGTTCCTTCTGGGGGTCCCCAGGAAGAATCTGTTTCCTTGAGTTTTCCAGCTCCTTGAGGACACCTGCCATCCCTTGGCTCATGGCCCCTTCCTCCATCTTCAAAGCCAACCATGGTGGCTCAAGGGCTTTTCATAACGCATCTCTCTGACTCATGTCCTGTAGTCACATCTCTCTCTGAGTCAGTTGGGAAACATTCTCTTTTTTTTTTTCATTGGAGTATAATTGATTTACAATGTTGTGTTAGTTTCTGCTGTACAATGAAGTGAATCAGCTATATGTATACGTATATCCCCTCCCTTTTGGACCTCCCTCCCACCCATCTAGGTTGTCACAGAGCACCGAGCTGAGCTTCCTGTGCTTTATAGCATGTTCCTGCTAGCTAGCTATTTTATGCATGGTACATATATACAATGGAATATTACTCAGCCATAAAAAGGAATGAAATTGGGTCATTTGTAGAGATGTGGATGGACCTAGAGTCTGTCATACAGAGTGAAGTAAGCCAGAAAGAGAAAAACAAATATCGTATATTAACACACATATGTGGAATCTAGAAAAATGGTACAGATGAACCTATTTGCAGGGCAGGAATAGAAAGGCAGACATAGAGAACGGACATGTGGACACAGGGAGGGAAGGGGAAGGTGGGACGAATTGGGAGATTAGGATTGACATACATACACTACCCTGGGTAACTTCATTTTAATACACGTGAAGAAATCTTAGAATGTGTTTGAATTTCGTATGCAGTTTGTTTCAACTGAGTCTCAGTAGCATCTACCACAATCACTGTTGCTTTTTTTTTTTTAACTGCTGCATTTTTTTTATACTAACCTTAGCTGTCTTGGGAAGGCCTGTACACCAGGCACTTTATTTGTTGCTGCACACGGGCTTTCTCTAGTTGTGGCGAGTGGGGGCTACTCTTCGTTGCGGTGCACGGGCTTCTCTTGTTGCGGAGCACAGGCTCTAGGCACACGGGCTTCAGTAGTTGTGGCACGTGCGCTCAGTAGTTGTGGCTTGCGGGCTCTAGAGCGCAGGCTCAGTAGTTGTGGCGCACAGCCTCAGTTGATCCGGAGGCATGTGGGATCTTCCCAGACCAGGGCTTGAACCTGTGTCCCCTGCATTGGCAGGCGGATTCTTAACCACTGCGCCACCAGGGATGTCTGCACCAGGCACTTTAGATACAATATCTTAATCCTCTAACAGGCAATCACATGTTTGTTAAATGAAATTTCCCTTCTCCCCAGGACTTTGAGGACAACCCTTCAAGGACACTTCTCAGCCATAGCTGGTATTGTACCAGTTTTGTCACTTGTCAGGAGGGTGACCTTGGGTAAGTTATTTAACCACCCTCAGTTTCTTATCTATAAACTGGCTACACCTCCCTCATTGTCTACTATGAGACCACAATGGTTAACAAAGCCTGGCACTCTCCAGCACTCCCAACACTCCCTGAATTGTCATCAGTCACGACAACAGACCCTGCTTTTCCTCTGGGACTACCCATCCTGACCACCCCCCAAGGCTGGGAGAATCCCCATGAAGAAAATCCTCCACGTCCCATCAACTTGGGGCCAGATGGATTTTATTGATTAATGGACTCAGCTGTGATCTGAGAACACACTTGTTTCTAAAGTTTCTGATATCATACAGCCTAGTTATGGCCCTTTTAACATATTTATTTCTCAAAATGTTGACCTTAGAAAACTGGAAAAACACAGAAAGGCTTGGAAGTCTCCCCTAGGCCGGTGCCCCCAGATAACCTGTGGCGGAAGCCTTCATTGTCCACCAAAATCCATCCTCTCCTTTCACAGTTAGAATAGCAGGCAGGGATACGGCTCGCATCATTTCCCAGTCCAGTTGGCAGTTTGGAGTGGCCACTTGACTGAGTTTTGCTAATGGAATAGGCTAAGAGGTGATGGGTACCACTTCTAGGTCTAGCCCCGCAAAATCCCCAGGCTGGAGCAACTCTTCCCTTCTGCTGGCTGGATGCAGATGACAGGCCCCAGGAGGCGGTGGGCCCACAAGATGAAAATAAACCTTGGGCCCCTGAGGGACTGTGTGAGGAGGGTTGCCCTGCTCACCTCTACACCTATCCTAGCACAGTTACAAGGTCAAGAAATAAACTTTTTTGTCTTCACCTACTGAAATGTGATTGAATTATTATTTATTATTAATTACAGCCTAGCTGAACCTGAACATTCATCCTGAGTGCCACTGTGATGTGTTTTCACTCAGTCCTTTCCCTACTTTGTGTTTACATAGATGAGTTCACATATGAGACTCTGTATTATATTTCTTACAAGTACGTTTCTATGTTATCATATATTCTTCATAATTTAATGGTCGCAGAGTATTCCATAAAGTAGCTGGTAAACCATAATTCACTTAACCATTCTACTGTTGATATTTAGTTTGCTTCTTGTTTTTTCCCTACTTTGCATAATGCTATGATAAACATTTTTGTGCAGAAGCCTGATTCTATATTTTGAATCGTTTTTAAAAACGTCAGCAGAACTGGTATTATTCAAAGGTTACGAACTGGTATTATTCAAAGGTTATGAAAAGGTTGAACTTCTTTTCACAAAGACTGAATCAGTTACATTACCATCACTAATGATGTGCTCATTCCATCAGACATTAAAAAGCAAAAGGATTTTTACAAATACTTAACAGCATAAACATATCAACTTGATTTTTTAAAACTTCCCCTTTTATTTTGCATTTCTTTGATCACTACTGAGATTGAACACTTCTTCATGTTTGTTACTTAGCCGTACCTCGTCTTTTTGAGAATTCTGTTTATGTCCTGCCATCGACTGGAGTCTACATTTCCTGTAGATTTAAATAATCTTAGCGCTCATAAATCCTATCAAGAATGGATCATCGGGCTTCCCTGGTGGCGCAGTGGTTGGGAATCCGCCTGCCAATGCAGGGGACGCGGGTTCGAGCCCTGGTCTGGGAAGATCCCACATGCCGTGGAGCAACTGGGCCCGTGAGCCACAACTACTGAGCCTGCGCGTCTGGAGCCTGGGCTCCGCAACAAGAGAGGCCGCGATAGTGAGAGGCCCGCGCACCGCGATGAAGAGTGGCCCCCGCTCGCCGCAACTGGAGAAAGCCCTCGCACAGAAACGAAGACCCAACACAGCCATACATACATACATACATAAAAAGAATGTAAGCAGACAAGAATAGCATAAAAAAAAAAAAAAAAAAGTTCGTTGATTTAAAAAAAAAAAAAAAATGGATCATCCAAAATTTCAGAAGGCATTTTATTGTCAGAACAAATATTAAGGCACAAAAATACATCAGTTTTTGCAAACAAGAATCTTTGAAATAGTTTTGTCCTATATTCAGAGCAGCTTCTTCCAAATTATACAATAATTTAACCTTTTAAATAAAAATATATAACTTCTTAAGCCCCTTTCTTCCCAAATACATGTTTTCCTAGTTCTAAAGAAGTTTCTTATTGAGCTCCTGTGTTATAAATGTACATTTCCTTAAATCTAGTTTTGTCACTTATATACATTCGCTATGTAATTTAGTACTTTAACCAACATGTTACACTCCTTTCTTATAAGGCATGGTGTTTTGTATTGCTTATCGCGTGCTGTTGATCATACAAAGACACAAGTACCAAAACTAGGGACTTATAAATCTAGCATAATACGTCTCATAAACCAGTCCTGTATGGCCTAGTGCAATAGACTCAAATCCCTTTTGAAAAAAGGATACAAAAATCAACCTTTTATACTTTCATGTACACGTATGTCTTTTATACTTTCAGTCTTCACATTACAGTAGTGCAAATATAATATACTGCAGTAGAGGGGGAAAGTCAGTACTCTCTACAGGATATGTGAAAGATTTTAAATATTATTTTCTTTACAGGAAAAGTAAAAAGTATGGGAGCATCTTATCTCTTGGGCT
Source organism: Eschrichtius robustus (assembly GCF_028021215.1). Classification (NCBI taxonomy): domain Eukaryota; kingdom Metazoa; phylum Chordata; class Mammalia; order Artiodactyla; family Eschrichtiidae; genus Eschrichtius; species Eschrichtius robustus. The sequence goes on from NC_090838.1 coordinate 84,172,207, forward strand.
TAAAAAATTCACATATTCATCTATTTTTCCTTACTTTTTGAAATAAACTAACGTAAAGCTCCACTAAAGCAGATACTAATACTAATCTAACTCAAATCATGAAAATTCCCTTTTAAGCAGATTTCATACATCACATAAACCTAACATGAATTGCATAATAAAAACACTTAAGCATGTTGCCTAGGAACACATAAAACTGGACTCTTATTCTCAGATCCCTGCATTAATAGGGAAACCCATCTTGATGGCATCCTAAGAATAAAGTGATGTGATAGCCTCAAAGACCCTGATGCCCAAAGTTTCTGGAAACTTTGTGCAGAAGCGGGGATGACGAGTTGTACGGTGGCTGTGAGTGTGACTTCTCCCTGGGGTCCTTCATCAGAACTACGGCTACAGCCCCAGGGAGCCCCTCCTGCGCACACGAGGGGGCCAAGAAGGCCCTCTGTAGGAATACTCGATTCAGCTCACGAGTCACCAACAAACACAGCTGCCACTGAAGGTGACAGACACAGTATACGCCCCTTGAAAAACATTTCTGATGAGGTTATCAGGAGAAAATACTGCTTTCTGTGACGAGGAGAAAAGTCTGCATTTCGGTGTGCACCTGAGCCATACCGGAAGCATCATTATTCTTGCCAGCTGCAGACAGAAGTGTTTTTATAAACACTATCAAGGTTATGTGAGAAGCATTTTCCCTTATTACTACACAGTTACCATCAACTCCCCACTCGCACCCCACGACATCTGCAGCTGGAAACCCAGGATTCTACATTTCAAAATTCAACTAGAGCCCTATGAGTTGGGGATCAATCTACTTCAAAATCTGGGGACTGGTATTAGATACAAATGTTAGGAACAAGAAGGCACTGGTCACCTCCAGCTCTGAAACAACTGGGCTGAGGGTAGAATACACCAAAACCAGAATGGACATAAATGCTGGGAAAGACGGTAGGTGGGAGCCCATTATTGTGGCAGAAACGGAAACAAGGAAGGGAACCCACACTGTTAGATGTTCTTTTCTTGGGAAGGATGTCCCAAACCTTTCTCAGTACAACATGGTCAATATTCACTATTGAAAATAAATTTGCAAGTATCTTTCAAGAGGCATTACTACTAGAAAGCTTTTTTACTACCTCCTATGAAATGGGTAAATGAGAAACCAATTCAAAACGCAGGCTTTTGAAAGAAATCATTTTGTTTTGTGGCTTCACAATGAAAAAAATCAATGAAAGGTTATGATTCAAGTGCTTGTACTGGTTAAGACTTTAATGCTTAATCAAAAACTCTGAAGTCATCCTCAACTCACAAGGTTAGAACTCCTTCAAAGAAAGACGTATAGGATTCTAACTTTAATTCCTATTCTAAATGTTCACTAGGCTGTATCTTTGGTCAGGAGAGCAGCAAAACATTCACCATTTCCATCATACTATATTCAACTGCTTTTCAAGTTTAGAATGTTCTGCATTAAAAAAAAATTTTTTTTAAATTTTTTAAATTTCAAATTACACATTACATATATAATGTAACAATAATGTATAAAACATGGTTTAAGGTTAAAAAATTAGTTACAAGATTAATAGTGATGTACTATGCAGTTAAATATATATTTTATTATGAAACCAAATATGCTAGGATTACATAGAAGGTTCTAGTTTCCTCAAGGTTCACTGGTAATGAGCCTCTCAGCTCGCCAGGGAGGAAGTGCTCTGGTGGAGCCATGTGGCCAGGGGACCCCATCTGCCCCAGGCATTCAGCAGCAGCACACAGATATCTGGCCTGAGGGAGGGGACAGTGGCAGAGCAGATCTTTGGAAGTGACCTCTCTCCATGTACTGTGCTCCCCTGAGCTCAGACAGAGAAGACCAATGCTATGATCTGATGTGCGTGGTGATAATTACACACAAGGGCTTTGTGCAGATGTGCATACACACAGGTACACACGCACACACGCACACACACACACACACACAGCAAACCTAACCATATAAACATCCTTACGTTCCAACGTTAACCAAGTTTTACTTCTTATCAAATTGCTTCAGCATGAAAATCAAAGAGAATTATTACTGCATCTAGTAACTATAAACCCAAGAGATGGAGACACTGCTTTACCACACCTCAGAAGAATCACATCACCTGAATCAAACAAAGGTCAGTGGAAGAACAGTAGGAGTGTTGATGTAAAAAAGTTGTTTTAAATTGTCACATTTCCCAGGAAAAAAAAAGAGAACCCAAATCCACACGCCTGCCACCCATCAGCAAAGGGCATTTGGGCACCTATCTTTATTATAATACTTCTCTCAGGTCATTGCCAAGTCTAGGCAATTTAATGGACATTAAACTGGCATTCAAGAGTCAGCTTAATAAGGGTTGCAGAACCCTCCCACCATCTGAATTCTTAATTTTAGTACATGGATTTCCAAGATCATGCAATAAAAACTTATTGTACTATATCAAAACAAAGTTCTCTTTTAGTCTTGAGGAAGTCCTTCACTGTTATGTAGGCTTCATTTATGTGGGTTCCAATCACATTATTTTTTCTGAAGAGAACATTTTTTCTGCCATTTCAGATCTGGTCATAATTTCCTTAAAAAAAAAAAGGGAAGATATTCATCAGAATGTTGATGCTCCTTCCAGGTCCTAACACAATTCTCTATAGCGCCTCTACGAAGTAGTCACAATTTTGTGGGGTACACGCCACGATATACACAGAAATATTAGATACGGAAAATAAAAACCATATAATCCAGACTTCTAGTAATGGAGTATAATCAATTATCTGTTAAGTTCAGAAAACTTTAACATTTCTAATTCAGAATCACCAGTGTGAGGCAGGGACAGAGCTAAAATGGATTTCTTAGGCATAGAGCTCATCTAGGGATTTGCCTGACTTTACCAGTTTAGGTATTTTGGAAATTACAAATCAATTATTTATCAAATGAATACTACAAATGCCCTTTTAAAAGTAATTCCATGGTATATCTTTCCGTAGAGTTATAAATCCTGGAGTTCAACGGTTTTGTAGCAAGGTGCATATATACGGCAGGCTCAAAACTTCCCATCCCGCTATGGCCAAATCCCCACGCTGACGCCAGCCTTCTCCCTGACCTTTCAGTGAACACAGCTGTAGCTTCTCTCATATTCTACAGCCACCACATAAATTACTCCTTAGCTACCACTCATTTCCCGCTACACTTTCTCTGTATAAACTGGTGGACCCCACGTCCATCCTTTAATCCTTACACCTTACACTTCAGACTTCTTCCTGGCCTGGGCCACCCTGCAGTGTCCAGACGATCTATAACTAATCCTTTCCCCCAAAATACCTTCCCAAATCCACATCATCTATTCAGATGTCCCACTTAGTAAATGTAACTCAGAAACTCTATTTAATACCCCAGGAAAATATCTACAAATATAAGAGATTGATTTAGACAAACTGTCATCTTGAAGTCTTCTAAACTCTTACATCTTAAGACGTTAGAAAATCATAGACTCAAAACCTCATAAAAATAATTCTTCCCTCCTTTTACACCAATAAGCATTTATCTTGCTCCTGTTTTAAACGAGGATCCAGCTCCTTAAAACTTTACCCACAACTCAGTGCAGTCTTTCAATCTGCTCAATTTGTAATCATTTTGAAAAGTAACTTTCAGAGCTTCTTTTGAAATACATTTCTACTTTGTGAAAATAATAGCTCCAAGACATAAGCAAAAATGTATTTTACCTCATCTGAATCCACTAATACTGGAAGAGCTCTGAAATAAAAGAAAAAAAAAAGTTGACAATGTTATTAAAAGGCCAGTGTATCTACAAAGCTGAATATAAGCATATCCCATGATCCACCGAGTCTCACTCCTGGAAGACAAAGTCAACAGAAATGAATACCTAGTGCTGCCAACAGACACGGAGAAGAATATTCATAGCAGTGTTGTTCTTAACAGGCTCCAAATAGGTAAACTGGAATACTATACAGCCCCCAAAAGAGGTATGAACTATTGAGGGATCAAATTTTAAAAATGGACACAAGTAATCTACAGTTACAGACATCAGTACAGCAGTAGCTTTGGGAGAGTGGGGTCATGATTTGGGAGGAGAACAAGAAGACGGTTTTTAGGGTATTAGTGATGTTCCAGTTTTTGATCTGGGTATCTGGGTGCAGGTTACATGAGTGTGCTCATATTAAAAATTTACTGAGTTGTATACTTATTTAGAATTTGTGCACTTTCCAGAATGGGTGCTTTACTTCAAAAATTTCAGTTAAAAAATTAACTGAAATATGAAAATATTATAACTTCAAAATGGAAACAACAAAAATCAGCAATTCTAGAGGCTAATGTGTTGGAAGAACATCAGGACTAAACCATGATGAATGAATAATTCCAAACACAATGGGCATCCAATTATATCTTTGTTTTTTAAGCCCCTGGTTATTTTTTACATTGAATAGTTGGACAAATACCTTGACTAGTGATGTGCTATCTAATTTGAAAACCCACATGTCATGTACTTTTGTGAGAACTTAAGAGGGATGAATAGGCTTGACTGTAGTCATCATTTCACTACGTACATGTATATCAAATTATCATGTTGTACACCTTAAATAAACACAAATTTAATTAAAAGATATACCTATTTTTAAAAAGATGGATGAGTAAACATATTATGAAAGGTGGTATTTATGGTATCAAGTATTTGTTTAATCCTATGTCATTGTCACCATTGACTGGACATAAACCAGTCAAGGATACTGAAGAGAGAAAAAGTTATGCAACAGAACCTTTGCTTGGGAAAGACTATATGGATAAAAAGACAAATGTAGGGCTTCCCTGGTGGCGCACTGGTTGAGAATCTGCCTGCTAATGCAGGGGACAAGGGTTCGAGCCCTGGTCTGGGAAGATCCCACATGCCGTGGAGCGACTAGGCCCGTGAGCCACAACTACTGAGCCTGCGCGTCTGGAGCCTGTGCTCCGCAACAAGAGAGGCCGCGACAGTGAGAGGCCTGCGCACCGCGATGAAGAGTGGCCCCCGCTCGCCGCAACTAGAGAAAGCCCTCGCACAGAAACGAAGACCCAACACAGCCAGAAATAATAAATAAATTAAAAAAAAAAAAAAGACAAATGTAGAGCTTCGATGTGCAATGGAGCACTGAGAGGGAGAGCCCAAAGGAAGGGTCTGCATGCCAAGGTCACAACATGAAAGTCACATCAACGCACAATCCAGAGGATTCCACTAACAGTGCAGCCCACGGTGGAGACAGAAGAGAGAGAAGTCGGGGCCTCGCTAGATGTGAGGAAGGAGCCAACTCTTATGGCTTGGAATAATACTATTAAGGGAAATCCAGACTGCTTTAGGGAAAGATGATCCAGAACCTTGGGGGCCCAGAAGACAGCCCATTGAGTGCTTAGCACCTCGTTTAGAGATGAACACTGCAATCTCCAAAATGGTCCCTTTTGTGAGGTAAATGACTATTTAAAACTTATTAAGATGGACTCAGTGCATTGAAGAGGAAGGAGAACTATGCTAAGCTGATCTTTTTGGTTTATCAGAGATACAGAAAAGCCATAATGAATACCAGATGAATATCACATAACACACTAGATCATATGGTTATTCATGATCTGTTTAGATTGTCCTATGACTTGAAAAATTTTTGGTCCATTTCTATTGATGTATAAAAAAGTGTTTACCTGTATAAGAAGTCCAGTTTCTAAACTTGCCACATAAATTGCACATGAATTTTGGGTAGCATTGTGCTAAACTTCTTGTGTTAAAAGTTTTCGGAATGGACACACAGGTTCCTAAGAACCTAAAATGCTGGAAGCTATCTTGGATTATACAGTTCTACTCATTTCACATAAATGGTTCATGAGAACATAAAAGAAGACATTTTGCTCTTTTATATTCCAGAGGAATTTTTGTAATCAGGCAGACATTCTACTTACAGAAAGAAATTGTAGAGAGTAATGACTCTCTAAGACATAAGGAGAACTGCCCAGGAGCCTTATTGCTTTCCACCAAGAAGTGGTGGCATAGCGTGGGGTTAGTCTACTTAGGTGATTTCCTTCTAAAGTACTCAGTAGTGAATTTCCAAATCTGGAAGATAACGGTTGCCACCTAATCTGAATCTCTCCGCACACCCTTGCTCAAAATTCCATGAAGTCCCTAAGGATTGCAAACAAAACCACACACAACTCACAGTCTTCAGCATAACCAGGAGAACACAGCAAACCTGAAATTATATGTAAACAGAGAAATAAGTGCCAATACTAACAAATTCCCTGCTGTCACTGCAAGCTCATGAGTACTGAGAGTGGGGAAAGAGAGGTTTGAGAGACTCTGTGAAAGAGTAGAGGGGAAGGAGGATTTAGACAAAGTATAGACAAACCTCTTCAAGAAAAATCAACACTAAGTTCCAAAATACTGACTAAAGGCCAGTGACTTGGTAGTTCACAGTATCTGCTACAGGGAAGGGGCTTAAATTTGAGGGGAACCAAAAGTAGCAGCCTTGAACAATCATGGTTTTCAGGGGAGAATCAGATACATGGAGAAGTGGTACCCTCAGAGCTATGGCAGTACCATGAATAAAAACAAGGAAGTAAAAGGGGAAAATTAAAGATCTTGTAGAAATAAAAGAAAAATAAGACACCACCAACCTCCCTCTCTCCATACCTCCATCCCATCAACATTTTCCATAAATAAAACTATAATTTATGCAACTGATGGAAGAAAGCACTCAAACTAGGAACTCTCACTACCAAATGCCTAGGAATGGGAAAAACAAACAAAACCAATTCCATATAATGGTGCAGGAAGAAAAAAAGAAGGAAAATGAAAATCAAAATGTTTTACAGTAGAAGAAAGCTACAGCTATATAACACAACACTCCAAATTAGATGAAATAAGTTAAAAAGAATATTTGGTGATATTAAAAACTACAATAAGAAATTTTAAAACCAAGAGCAAAAATGGATAAAAACAAAAGAGGAAGAAATTCAAAGAGTCCATTAAACTCTGGGGAAAAAAAAAAAAAGACAAAATCATCCCAGCAATGAAGAAAAAAATTACAAGGCACCCAAGGCAGAACAAATTTAAATAAAAATTTAATATGTGGCAAGAAAACTACTAAGAAAATGAAAATGATATAAAGAAAGAAGTAAAAAGGATTACAGAGAAACTAGTAAAAAAAATGGAAGATAGCAGGTAAAGGTGGAAAGAAATCAGATGATTCCTCCCACAGAAACATTTATAAAACCTGGACAAAAATATTAAAAATAAGTAGTTAAAGGCACTGGAAAATGACCAAAGGGAGTGGGGATATGAATCCAAGTAGCTCAACAAATTCCAAGAATACTCAAAAAGGAAACCACACCTAGGCACATCATACACACACTGTGGAAAGCCAAATGTAAAGAAAAAAATCTGAAAAGCGGCAAAAAATAAATGACACGGTACACACATGAGGACAATACAACTAAAAACTGACTTCTCTTCAAAACAATAGAAACCAGAAGATATTGGAGGGATGTGTTGGAAGAGCTCAAACAAAAGTCAATCAAGCTTTTTATATCCAGCAAAAGCATCCTTTGGACAGGACGGCAAACAAATACATTTCACATAAATAAAATTGAAAGAATTAGTTTCTAGAAGACCCATACTGTAAGAAACACTAAAGAAAGACCTACAGGAGAAGGTGGTAACTCAGATATACAGAAAGGAAAAAAGAAATAATAAATGCATGTAAAGGATATTTATACACCTATTTTCCTTTTATGACTATTAAAAGAAAAAAGTATAATAGTGTACTATTAGTTTCATAATGTAAAGGCAGTTCTTACCTCATATGAATCTGATATGTGTGAATTTCAGTTACCACAGTTTAATTAAACAACACCAGTCCCTCAACAAGACAGTTCAAATTTCAGTTACTCAAAAGCACAATGAGATACCACTTCACAGCCACTAAGAGATCTAAAATCAAAAAGGTGAATAATTACAAGTGCTGGCAAGGATATGGAGAAATCAGAAACCTCATACATTACTGATAGGATTATAAAATGGTTCGGCTCTTGGAAAACTGCTTGGCACTTCCTCAAGACGTTCAACATACAGTTACCACATGATCCAGCAATTCCACTTCTAGGTATATACCGAACAGAAAAGAAAAACCCAAGAGAAGGAGACAGTCCTGAAGGCAGCCAAAAACAAAACAAAACAAAACCCACATAACATATGAAGGAACAGAGAAGAAGTACAGCGGACTTCTTTCTAAAACTATGAAAGCTGGAAAACATTCAAGTGAGAATCTTTGAAGTGCTGAAAGAAAAAACAGTCAACTAGGAATTCTATACCCCTCAAAACAGCTTCCCAAACAGCCAAAACAAAGACTTTTTCAGACAAATAAAACCTGACAGACTTATTACCAACATACTTGCACGACCAGAAACATAAAGGAAATTCTTCAGGCAAATGTAACATCATACTAGACAGAAACTGTCTAAAAAGGAAGTAAATGGGAGCAGGGAAAGGAACAAACAACATGTGAAAACATCATATTTGGCTATCCTGTAGTCTACTGTGGAAACAGCTATCTGGAATTCGTGTGTCATATAGGACACTGATAAAGAAGAACCTGAATAGCTCCAAGTTCCCAGAGGGGCTTCCTCTGCACTCTAGTTTTCCTATGCTCATGTTTTTCCTCCAAAAGCTTCCCCGGGTATCGTGGTTACATGTGTTTAAAAAAAAAAAGTTTGAACTCTTCCATATTATAAAGTTAAAACAAAATGATTCTGATCCTGATAAACTTACATAAGAAAATGTTGGAGTTGGTTATAGGGCAGGAGTATTAATAGAGTTGTTGTACAGTGAAAAAGGAGGGAGAAAGACAAACCAAGGCAGGGCTGTGTTTTCTTTGCATTTTGATACGAAGTTAATCAGTCATACACTAGTGATGGGGGCCTATAAAAACATACAGCGGTGAGAGTTTTGAAAAGCACATAACAAAGCATGAAAATTATCCCTTTATACTACAGCCTAAATTTTAGATTCAAACTTTAGCAGAGGATATTTACACATCTGTGAATGAAGAGGGAATATTTTCCTCCACCCACTTCAAATCTTCATCCTGTAGAAATAAATATTTACGTATTAGCTTTTGCTTAATAATGCCTGAAAGCAGAATTTTTAAATAGAATGTATATATAACTTAAGCATTTAAATTCAAATGCATGACATTCTTTTAATTTCTACATAGCCTAAGAAGTTGACACTTATGCCACACGAAAATTGTGCCAGTATTTTCTTAAACAGTCAAACGAACACTTGGATTTTGGATTTTTGTACTTCTTTGGTTTTGGTTAGATGCACAGGTGTTATATTTTTGTCTTGAAAAACCATAGTAAAAATACAAAGAGTTGATTTATAAGATAGAAAACAGCATGAATATTGACTTGTATTAATTTTTTGCTTCCAGCATTCAGTATGCCTCCTAATCTGTTCACTTTATATCATGAGTTTATAATTTTTCAACAGAAAAAGATGATGGTACAGATATTCTAACTTTACAAAAGCCTATTTATTTCAGTCACTTGTGTTTAATGCTCATGTTTCTGTAGGAGAAAAGAAAAGCAGGTCAATTGGGGTATCTAAATTTTTTTTTCAACAGAAACTTGCTTATAGTTATCTCGCTGGGAGTAAGAAAAATAAAAGGTATATTGAATATTTTGGTTTATAATGTAAAATAAATCAAAATGGCTACATGGAATCCTCTGGTTCTAGTATTAATTATATCTTGCTTACTTACAGAGAGAGAGAAAGCAACTGAGCCAGTACTAATAGGAACCCCAATTCTCTGAGTGAATCTTGGGTAGAAATGAGTCAATCAAGGAGAGACAAGGTCCCCGACTTCTGATCAAGAGCTGACTACACGGGACTTCCCTGGTGGCGCAGTGGTTAAGAATCTGCCTGCCAATGCAGGGGACACGGGTTCGAGCCCTGGTCCGGGAAGATCCCACATGCCACAGAGCAACTAAGCCCATGAGCCACAACTACAGAGACTGTGCTCTAGGGCCCGTGAGCCACAACTACTGAGCCCACGTGCCACAACTACTGAAGCCCGCGCACCTAGAGCCCGTGCTCTGCAACAAGAGAAGCCGCTGCAATGAGAAGCCCGCACACCACAATGAAGAGTAGCCCCCGCTCACCACAACTAGAGAAAGCCCGCGCACAGCAACGAAGACCCAATGCAGCCAAAAATAATTTAATTAATTAATTAAAAAATAAAATAATTATCTAAAAAAAAAAGAGCTGACTACACAATTTAGAGAAATGGAAACATTTTCCCTTGCTATATGTGCAAATACTGAGCTTTAAAATAAACTGAAACATATCCCTAAAATAAGAGGAAAATCTCTTAGCAAGCTGAAAGTTTAATAGTTCTAACACCAGATAATTAAAACCGTGGAACTTTTTGAAGTTTAGTTAAATTACCATAAAACTACTCAAAGAACACATTTTAAAGAATTATTAATTACCAAAAATAAGGATTAGAGAATTTACCAAATCCAACAAATGAAACTGTTTCATACACCATCCATCCTGTCAGAACTTAGGTGCGTACATAAATTTTTACACCTTATTAACCACAACATATGTAACTGTAAGAAAGCCAAATATAAAACTGTATGATAGGCATTTCCATTTTGTTTAATTACTTTCATAATTACCACTTTTATGCACAAATAATATGCATAAAATATTTAAAAACTCATCTCTACCCAATATTTTACCGTTTTATTCAAGTTTACATGGTTTAAAAGTCCCTTTCCAACAGACAACAAATGTTATCTGAAATGGCTTCAAAAATCACATAAAAGTGCTGAAAAATTACCACAAACTTTCACTATAACGAAGCTTCTCAATCTTTAATGTGCATGCGAATCATCTACGGAATTCTGTTAAAAAGCAGATTTAGATTCGGTAGATCTGGTGTAGGCCTGAAATTCTGTGTTTCTAACAAGTTCCCAGGAGAGGTTTGTGCCGCTGGTCCAATGACAGCACATGAAAAGTGAGGGTTTACAGCAGTACAGTTGGCAGACTTAACTAGCATCACTACTTGGTAACATTTATTTTCATACAGAAAAACCTAGCAAAAAGTGTTCTCCTGAAGGTCAATGAATGTGACACTCATATAGATTTCTAAAGTATTAAAGACTGAGACTCTATTAAATATATACTATACTCACAAAATTATCAGAAGTAGCAGGTTTAGCTGTTCCATTGGAAACCGTTTTTGAGACTCTTAATTTTATTCCTTCAGCTGTAATGAGAAACATTATAGAAATTCATAAAATTATAAAATAATAATATTTTCCTTTGTAGCTTCACATTTAATAACCCTATAAAGAGAGTTAATAGTGGAAGCTTTGGGCTGGGTGCTGGCTTTAATATACCATTTGGGAATGTAGGAGGGACAGAAAAAGTTAAAAACGTCATAACTGATTACAAAAACAACCAGGCTCTCAAGTTGCTAGTCTGAGTTCCAGTTTTAGAGGAGTTTAAATAAACAAGCAAACATACATACATATATGCACACAGTAGATAGTTTCAGTACATTTTAAAGTTCATGGATTTAAAAATCTACAGGATTTACGATATATTTAAGAATAAAACACACCCGTGGCCATGCTTTCACTTCTCTAATGTATAAATTTTTAGAATGTGTTTATGGTATAAATAAAATAGGGAAGAAAAAGATTTTCTTTGTATTTGACCAAGGCTCTTCTTTATGCCAGCAGGTGTAGCAGAGGAGAGGTTAAGCACATGAGTCCTGAAACTAGATGGCCTCACTTGGAATTCTGGCTCTATCTATGTAACCTCGGGCTAAGCAATCAACTTTCTGTGACTCAATGTCCCTGCCTATAAAATGGAATAATAATAATGTCTACCTCAGAGAATTCTGATGAGCATTAAACAAATTAGCATATATAAGGTGCCTGAAACATAATGTCTATGTCCAATAAGTATTCACTTTTGTTACTACAATAATTTGCAAAATGTGCTTCTCCATAAACTAGGACAGTTGGTACAATATGATGAGATCAAGTGCATAAGTGGATATAATGAATGAAAATGAGATTGCTCAATCTGAAAATGTTTCCATGGGGCATCTGAAATCTCAACATTTGGGATTCTTCTCTTAAAGGCGTAATACACTGATTTTATTTTTAACTGAAGTATAATATTAAAAATAAAATACACAAACTTTTAAGTGTACAGCCTGAAGAGATTTTTATCAACTCTTGTGTAACTACCATCCCAATCAAGACATTTAACATTTTTATCATCACAGAGGATTTTTTTTCATTTAATATTTTTTCTTTATTTATTTGGGTCTTAGTTGTGGTATACAAACTCTTAGTTGCAGCATGCATGTGGGATCTAGTTCCCTGACCAGGGATGCAACCCGGTCCCCCTGCATTGGGAGTGCAGAGTCTTAACCACTGTGCCACCAGGGAAGTCCCCACAGAGGGCTTTTTAAATTCCTTTCTGGTCAATCCCAACCCCACCAAAAGCAACTATTGCTTTGATTTACATAATCACCACAGTTTACTCCTGCCTGCTCTAGAACTTCACATATAAAACCATAAGGACCCAATATTCTTTTGGATTTGACTACTTTCACTCAACATAAAGGTTTTGAGATTTATTCATGTTGTACAGTGTTGATTACTTTTGCTTCCCAAACAGTATTCCATTGTATACGTATACCACTATTATTTTATCCATTCATCTGTTGACAGACATTTGGGCTATTTCAGTTTTGGACTATTAAGGATCAAGCTGCTATAAAAGTGTACACAGTGTCTTTCTGTGGACATCTGCTTTCATTTTCATTTTTGGATAAATACTTTGGAGTGGAATGACTGGGTTATATGGTAGGTGTATGTTTAACTTTTTAAGAAACTGTCAAACTGCTTTCTTAAAACTTCTTAAGACTTCTTCCGTAATGTATGGGCTATCCAGCTGTTCTATATCCTCTTCAGCATTTCATGTTGCCAGTCTTTTAAATTTTAACCATGCTAGTGGATACATGGTAGCATTTCACTCTGGTTTTAATTTGCGTTTCCCTGATGACCAGTATTATCGAGCACCTTTTCATGTGCTTACTGGCCTTTCCTTTGTCTTCTTTGGTGAAGCGTCTATTTAAGTATTCTATTTTTTTTTTTTTTTTTTTTTACAAATTGAGTTATCTTTTATTGGATTTGTAGGAATTCTTATATTCTGGATACAAGTCCTTTGTCAGATATATGTATTGAGAATGTTTTATCCCACTCTAGGGCTGGCCTTTTCACTTTCTTGTTTCTCTTGATGAACATAAGTTTTTAACTTTGGTGATGGCTAATTTACCAACCTTTTTATTTTATGGTAACTGCTTTTTGTGTCCTAAGAAACTGCCTAACCCAAGGTCATGAAGATATCTTCCTGTTTTCTGCCAGAAGAGTTATAGTTTAATCTTTTACATCTAGGTCTGTGATCTATCTTGAATTAATTATAGGTGATATATACGGCAGGAGTCTAGGTGATTTTCCCCCCATGTGTCTATCTAGTTGTTCCGCACTCTTTGTTGAAAATACTATCTTTTCCTCATATAAAGCCTTGCTGTCTCTGTCAAAAATCGATTGACAAAGAGGTTTCCAATTTGGAGCTAATTTAAATATTATATCTCTTTTAAAAACAAAAGCTTTAGAAACCTCCTATTATATTGGAATCAATTTGGTGCTAGTAAGAGGACATTCTTTAAAGCGTTATTGCATTGATAAAATAATCTGAAGCAACAACAAGAAAATCCACTGAACAATATGTACAGATTTATTTTTGGACTATTTTTTTCAAGTTGTCTGAAATTTCATTTCATTTTATTTTATTTATTTATGTTTGGGACTCTATTTTGATACACTGATGTATGTATCCTCATGCCAATACCACACTGTCTGGATTAGTATAACTTGAAATTTTCGTCTTGAAATCAGTGTAAGTCCATTAATTTTATTTTATTTAGATATAACTTCCACACCATAAAATGCACCATTTTTTTTTTTAAAGATTTTTTTTTTTGATGTGGACCATTTTTAAAGTCTTTATTGAATTTGTTACAATATTGCTTCTGTTTTATCTTTTTGGTTTTTTGGCGGCGAGGCATGTGGGATCTGAGCTTCCCGACCAGGGATCAAACCCACACCCCCTGCATTGGAAGGCGAAGTCTTAACCACTGGACCACCAGGGAAGTCCCAAAATGCACCATTTTGAAGTGTACAATTCAGTGGATTTTAGAACAGTCACAGAACTGTGCAATCATCAGCACTGTTCATTTCAGAAGCTTTTCATCACCCCCCACCCCAAAACCCCATACCTATTAGCAGTTACTCCCAACTCACTTCTTCCACCAGCCCCTGGCAGCCACTAATCTATTTTCTATCTCCATGGATTTACCTTTCCTGGACTTTTCATATAAATGGAATCATATAACATACGATCTATTGTAATTGGCTTCTTTCACTTAGTATAGTGTTTTCAAGATCTATGTTGTAACTACAAGAACGTTTAGGTTCTTCCAGATCTTTTGTATTTCCATACATATTTTAAAATCAGCTTAACCATTTTTAAAAAAATCAGCCAGAATTACAATTGGGACTGTACTGGATCTACATATCAATTGAGGAAGTGATGGCTTAATAATATTGAGTTTCAATTCATAAACATTTACTTATTCTATAATTTCTCTTGGCATTGTTTTGTATTCTTCAGTACAGTTTTCCACATTTTTTTCCATTAAATTTATGCCTAAATATTTTATTTTTTGAAGCTCCTGTAAATAATATTATAAATTTCATTTTTCAATTATTTCCAGTTATATAAAAAACAACTAATTTCTGTATTTGGACATATATCCTATGACTCTATTATTCACTTATTAGTTCTACTGCATTTTTTCTTTTCTGTAGACCCCTTAGGATTTTCTACATACTTAACCTTGCTGAGGAATTCCTTGGCACTCTAGTGGTTAGGACTCCGTGCTTTCACTGCTGAGGGCGTGGGTTCAATCCCTGGTCAGGGAACTAACCCCACAAGCCGCGCGGCGCAGCCGAAACAAAACAAAACAAAAGCTTGCTGTTTGTAAATAAAAACAGGTTTACTTCTTGCTTTCCACACTTTATGGCTTTTGTATTCTTTGGGTTGGTTTGTGTTTTGCCTTTCTGCACTGGCTAAGAACTGCTGTCTGTTACTGAGTCAAAGTGGTGAGCAGATATCCGTGTATTTTGTTCCCAATCTTGGGAGGAAAGCATTCACTATTTCACCATTAAGTATAATTTTAGCTGTAGAGTTTTTTCATACTATTCTGTAATTTGTTTGCTAAGTGGGTTTCTTTTTTAAAAACTCATGAATAGGTGAATTCTGTGATATGTCTTTCTGTACCTACTGAGATAAATATGTCATTTTTCTTCCTTACTCTTTAGATGAATTACACCGATTGATTTTCAAATGTTGAAACAGCCTTGCAACCCTAGGATAAAGTCCACTTGACAATGATGGTCTTGCATTGTTCTTCTAGATTTTATTTACTAAAAATAAAATAAAATAAGAGTGGTATGTGGGATCTTAGTTCCCTGACCAGGGATCGAACCTGTGCCCCCTGCAGTGGAAGCATGGAGTCTTAACCACTGGACGGCCAGGGAAGTCCGTTTAAAGGAATTTTATGTCTCTACTCATGAGTGATATTGGTCTGTAACTTTCCTTTTTTTGTCTTTGTCAGATTTTGGTATCTGAGTTGTGCTGGCCTTATAATACAAGTTGGGAAGTATTCCCACCTCCTCTATATTCTTTTTTTAACATCTTTATTGGAGTATAATTACTTTACAATGGTGTTAGTTTCTGCTTTATAACAAAGTGAATCAGTTATACATATACATATGTCCCCATATCTCTTCCCTCTTGCGTCTCCCTCCCTCCCACCCTCCCTATCCCACCCCTCTAGGTGGTCACAAAGCACCGAGCTGATCTCCCTGTGCTATGCGGCTGCTTCCCACTAGCTATCTATTTTACGTTTGGTAATGTATATATGTCCATGCCACTCTCTCACTTTGTCCCAGCTTACCCTCCCCCCTCCCCGTATCCTCAAGTCCATTCTCTGGTAGGTCTGTGTCTTTATTCCCATCTTGCCCCTAGGTTCTTCATGACCTTTTTTTTTTTTTTTTGGATTCCATATATATGTGTTAGCATACAGTATTTGTTTTTCTCTTTCTGACTTACTTCACTCTGTATGACAGACTCTAGGTCCATCCACCTCACTACAAATAACTCAATTTTGTTTCTTTTTATGGCTGAGTAATATTCCACTGTATATATGTGCCACATCTTCTTTATCCATTCATCTGTTGATGGATACTTAGGTTGCTTCCATGTCCTGGCTATTGTAAATAGAGCTGCAATGAACATTTTGGTACATGACTCTTCCTTTTTTTTAAAAAAATTTTTATTTATTTATTTATTTATTATTTATGGCTGTGTTGGGTCTTCGTTTCTGTGCGAGGGCTTTCTCTAGCTGTGGCAAGTGGGGGCCACTCTTCATCGCGGTGCGCGGACCTCTCATTATCGCGGCCTCTCTTGTTGCGGAGCACAGGCTCCAGACGCGCATGCTCAGTAATTGTGGCTCACGGGCCCAGTTGCTCCGTGGCATGCGGGATCTTCCCAGACCAGGGCTCGAACCCGTGTCCTCTGCATTGGCAGGCAGACTCTCAACCACTGCATGACCAGGGAAGCCCGACTCTTTCTGAATTATGGTTTTCTCAGGGTATATGCCCAGTAGTGGGATTGCTGGGTCATATGGTAGTTCTATTTTTAGTTTTTTAAGGAACCTCCATACTGTTCTCCATAGTGGCTGTATCAATTTACATTCCCACCAACAGTGCAAGAGGGTTCCCTTTTCTCCACACTCTCTCCAGCATTTATTGTTTCTAGATTTTTTGATGATGGCCATTCTGACTGGTGTGAGATGATATCTCATTGTAGTTTTGATTTGCATTTCTCTAATGATTAATGATGTTGAGCATTCTTTCATGTGTTTGTATATCTGTATAGCAATCTGTATATCTTCTTTGAAGAAATGTCTATTTAGGTCTTCTGCCCATTTTTGGATTGGCTCGTTTGTTTTTTTGATATTGAGCTGCATGAGCTGCTTGTAAATTTTGGAGATTAATCCTTTGTCAGTTGCTTCATTTGTAAATATTTTCTCCCATTCTGTCACCTCCTCTATATTCTAAAGAGTTGTGTAAGATTAGAATATTTCTTCCTTAAGTATTTGAAAGCATTCACTAGTGAAGCCAGCCATTTGGGTCTGGCACTTTATGGGAAGATTTAAAATTTCAAACCCAATTTCTTTAATAAATATATGGCTATTCCAATTAGTGGCATAGGGTTAGAATTAAGATTAGGGTAGTTTCTTAAGTGTATTTTTCAAGGAATTTGTTCATTTTATCCAAACGCCCAATTTGTTCATAATATCCCCTTACTTACCCTTTCTTACTGTAGTAATGTCCTCCCTATCTTTCCAATGTTGGAAATTTGCCTTGCTATATTTTATTTCTGGTTTAGATTACCTAGAGGTTAATCAATTTTTATTAATCTTTTCAAAGAAACTACTTTTGGCTTTGCTGATTTTCTCTATTTCCCCGTTTTCTATTTCACTGATGTAGACACAACTTTATTATATCCTTCCTTCTAATTACCCTAGGTTTAATTTGCCATTCTTTTTCTAGCTTCTCAAGATGGAAACATATTATCAATATGTTTTCTTGGTAATATAGGCATTTAAAGCTATTAATTTTCCTCTAAGAATTGGTTTAGCTGCATCCTGTAAAATGTGGCCTGTTATGCTTTTATTATCATTAGCATGAAATATTTTCTAATATTCCTTCAATCCACGAGTTACTTAGAAATTACTGCTTAATTTCTAAACATCTGATTATTTTGTAGATATCTTACTGCTGTGCATCTAATTTAACCATTGTGATCATAAACATACTCTATATGATTACAATCCATTGAAATATTTGGAGACATTTTTAATGCCCACACATATGGTCTATCTTATTCAACGTAGACTTGAAGAACATTTATTCTTTGGTTGCTAAATGCAATGTTCTATAAATATCAATCAAGTCAATTAGGTCGATGGTTTTATTCAACTCTAACTGTAACATCTGGGCCACCTCTAGATTGCTCTTACTGATTTTTCCCTCAACTATGGATCACAGCTTCCAGTTTCATCCCATGTCTAGTAATTTATCATTGTATACTGGACATTGAGAATGGTATCTTATAGACTGGATTCTCTTATCTTCCTCTGGGAAGCGTTGTGTTTTGTTCTAGCAGGCAATTCAAATTATTGCTAGATCACTCTGATCTTTTGGGGATATGCTTTTAGATTTTATTAGGGTTTATTTCAGTTTAGCTTTGGTCCTAGGGTAAATTTCAGTGGTCCTAGACTGTGGTCTTTACTTCTAAGGAGTGGCCATTCTGGGGTTTTAATGGAAAGCCCAAGGGGTTTACCCAAGCACTTTTAACTTGCTGAGATTTGAATTTCAAACTCTGCAGTGGCAGCTGCTGAAATTTCTGTTCCGCTTCTTAGCCTAATAGCTATTGTTTTCCCCCTGGCCTCATGGAGTCTCACTTTGCACATACCCAGTTCAGGTATCAGATGAGACTAGAGAGACTTTGTAGACTTTCGAATTTCCCCCTTTGTGGCTCTCTCTTTTCTGGATTTCTTCCATCAATCTCCAGACATTCTTACAGCCCCAAATTTCACTCTCCAATTCCTTGCATCAGTAAAATTACACCTATCTGCTTGTGCTCTAGCCACTGTACTGTCTCATTGACTGGGCATGAACTCTTCTTTCATGGTTCTCTTCTTTCAACAGTGAAATCTCCTCCAGTTTCTGCCTGCTCTTCTTTGCTCTCCAGTGCCTCCAATGGTTAATTAAAAAAAAAAATCTGTCCAGAGTTTATTCTAGCTATCAGCAGGAAGATTAGCCCCAAACAATTCATTCCATCATTATTGGAGCCAGAACCAACACACTGAATTTTAATATCTCTGCTGTGAATAAGTTTTGCAGATCTCTTTTCTTAATAGAAAAGTCAGAAAAACATGAAAGAATTAGTTGTAGGTGATAATCTGATGAGAGGAGGTAAAAGGGAGTGTGGACACTGAAGACACACTGATTATGTTGCAAATTTTGCTGACTGGTTAGATTATAAAATTTTCACAGTAGAGAAACAAAAAAAATAGTGAAAAAGAATGTTACTAATAAGAGAAACCAAAGTAAGAGGAGGGAAGAACGGAATAAAGATAAAATTACTCTTTACATCTGAGTTACATACTTATGCTGCCTTAACAAATGCTTTAATTACAGTGTTTTGGTAAAATTAATAAAATGATAAGACGCTTATGTATAAATTAATAGAAAGATGAAAACTAAAGCACTAAAACCATAATTAGAAATGCTTTGGGCATGACCGGGAAATTACAGATGTGCACAATTTTCAAGAGCAAGAAGAGGTGATACAAAGAAATTTAGCAATCATCATTAAGAAGACGAATATTATTTAGGAGCTAAGCACAATATATACCAAATCACTCTTGTGGAAAACAGTGCACCTACTTCAACACTTAGACTTTAAGAGCAAACATGTAACAAAAGCTCAAACTACTTTAGCAATCTTGAAAATTTCATTACTGACTTCTCTTCCGTGACTGTCTACCATAATAGAGGTTTCTGCAGATATAGTTTTAAAAATATTTTACAGGAAGAAAAGTGTATCTGATCTTGCATCACAGGTAGAGGTACAATATTTCTTTGTTACAATATATACAGTGGTCATTTAATAAGAAAATATGTCACTCACTTAAATTCTCAGATGTTACCATGAATTCTTCAATTTCATCATCAGAATCATCTATTAAGGGCATGAAGGCATATCTAAATCAAAAACAAGGAGTAGTTTTACTAGTGTGTTTAAACCTGTTCAACTTTCAGGTTAAATCTAGAAGAGTCAGTACACACTTTAAAATACATATACACTTAAAAAGTTTCCCATAAATTGAAATGATAAAAATTTAATTATTTTACTCTCAAATCAGCAAAGGTTACTGTGAAGAAACTGTGAAACTGGGGTTCCCAAACCCGTTGGTAAAAGCATAAATGGATCAAATTTCTCTGGAAGCAACTTTGAAATATCGAATGCTCAGGGAAGGGAATTTTCTGCTGTACTTTTTTCTCCATGTCAGGTTTACCTCCCTGCCCACTATTTTTACTTATCCCCTAACGAAAAGAAATTGCTAACCTGATTGGTGAAAATAAAGCACACCAATCGAGCCACATTTACTAGGTCCAACAGCATTCAAAAAGCACTGCTGATTTAAAAAAAAAAAAAAAAGCATTGCTGATAATAGCAAAAAAACTAGAAACTAAGTGTCTAATAATTAGGGACTGCTTAAATAAATTATGCTACAATCATATGGAATGCCAGATAGCCATTAAACATAATATGGTAGGTCTATACAAGATGATAAGGAAAGACACATTTTAAACAAAGAAAGTGCAGAATAGTGTATATATGTATGTATTATCATTGTTGTATAATTTTTTAATCTTTTTTTAATCAAAAAATTTTCTATTGAAGTATAGTTGATTTGCATGTTGTTGTATAATTTTAAAGAGAGAGAGAAACACACACACTAGTATATATTTTTTCATTTTTTCCTAGAAGGAAGAAACTTAACAGTGCTTTCCTTGGGGAAGAGGAATGAGGCAAGGGAAGCTGTGGGGTTTCCTGTCACATGTAGTCTAAAGTGCAAGTTTCTAAATTTCGCATTCAAGCATTTTACGATTTTTCTCTCACTTTTCCTTTCCAGCTTTATGTCCCGCCAATGTAAGAGTAGTAACCAAACCGCATGGCTTGTTGGTCTCCAAAGTATGCCATGTCTGTTCCCGCTACCCCTAGAAAACCTGCACTCTTTCCCAGGTCAGCCATTCACTGTCCTACTCCTTTCCGGAAGGTGTAACATAAATGCTGCCTTTTCATGGACACCTCTTCCACCTTCCTGCTGGGCTTATACATCTCTTATTTCACTGTCTTGCTTTTGTTACATTTGTCTCCCCACTTGACTGTATGTACACTCTTTAACAGCAAGGACTACCTCTCCAGTTTCTATAAGTGCTGTTTTAACATTGTAGCAGGTGATGAGCAAATCCTTGCCAAATTTGAACTGTCCTATGTTAGGTACCTCTGATTATTTGCTGATGGTCTCCACAAAAACATTATTACAATAAGGATAAGGGAAAAAAGGAAGCTCCAAAACGCATCATCAACCCAGCGTTCCATCCAATCCTATAATAAGGACAATTCAAACAGGAAAAGTTAATTTTCTGATAAACATACAGGTTTCCCATTCAAATAGTATATAATGACAAGTACTAATGAAATCTTTCCAACCAGTAAGTCTTCCAAATGAATAAGCACACGTTTTTCCGAGAAACATAAAAACTAAGAAATGCTATCTCTATAAAATCATTATGCTTACTTCAGTAATATTAATGCTTACTTCAGCCTTATAACCAATACAATGAATAAAATCCTAACAAATTATATAGTATCATAAAAAGAATTAGAGGGACTTCCCTGTTGGCACAGTGGTTAAGAATCTGCCTGCCAATGCAGGGGACACAGGTTCAAGTCCTGGTCCGGGAAGATCCCACATGCCGCGGAGCAACTAAGCCCATGCGCCACAACTACTGAGCCTGTGCTCTAGAGCCTGCGAACCACAACTACTGAGCCCATGTGCCACAACTACTGAAGCCCACGCACCTAGAGCCCGTGCTCCGCAACAAGAGAAGCCACCGCAATGAGAAGCCCGTGCACCACAACGAAGAGTAGCCCCCGCTCTCTGCAACTAGAGAAAGCCCGCACACAGCAACAAAGACCCAACACAGCCAAAAATAAATAAATAAATTAAAAAAAGAAAAGAATTAGAGTTTAAAAGGGCTTCAGAAGTCAATTAATTTATTTTCTAGACAAGAACAGTTTCTTCTCTCACTAAATTATCCCTACAGCAGCAGAAGTCCAGGGTTTTCAGAGGGCTCTTTATAATTATTTATATAGAACTAGAGACTATTTCCAAATCAAGAAACCCCCAAGAGGGCCTTTTATATTTTAAGTCTGAGAAATGTGTCTTCTTCTAACTAGAGAATCCATGGAGGGTATCTCCTGAATGTTCATAATGAGTATACCATCCTAGAAACATGTCAGGCTTAAGGTTTACAGTCCTAAGTACAAAACAACCCAATTACACTGTGTGCTGGAAGAAAAAGATTTCCTGTTACCTTAAATTATACAGGGGGAGGATTCCTTTTCAAAATATACCAAAAGAAGTTGAGAAAAGGGCATAGTTGGAAAAGGAGATTTAAGAGGAACTTTTTCAGACATTTAAAGAAGGCAAGTGTTTTTATAATTCTATACAAAATAATTCCAAGTAAACAGAAGATCTCCACTAAAATTATCTCTGTCTACAAACACAAAATTCTTCAAACTTACACAAAATAAAATAGAATAATTAAAAATGCGAAGTGTTTCAATAGGAAGGTTATACTTACTGACTGACATTTTGCAATTCTAAATGTCTTAGTTGTCCACACCATAAACACTAGAGATGCTGAAAAACACCAAAAAAAGTCAACCTCTGAAAGAATATGCAATAGTAAAATAATGTATTTTAAAAGAAAAGTTAGACAGCTTACCCATTATGGCAAAGATCAGGGTATTTGTAAAGTGCCTGTACAGAGAAAATTTCACTGTGTTCTTTCTTAGCCTTAGAGTCTTCATTGTTTGTGCCAAACTTATAAAAATGTGAAAAAAGTTAAGGAAAAAATTTTCAATAGTAATATACAGTTAAGATAAAAAACAAAATAAGAATCTTCTGCTACATTTCCAAAATTAGTACTGCTATATATAATTCCTATAATTTAAAACTAATAAAAACAACAGAAAATGTTGTCTTGTCCAATATTGTATAATCATGATACCAATTTCATCACAGATATTGTTTTACGATATACCACTGTCTGAACTAAGTAAACAAACTTCAAGGAAAAAAAAACATAAGCAAGAAGGCCTATGATGTGCTCCTTCAATGCCAAATTCTTGAAACAGAGAACAGAGCAGGACACACACTAAATGGGGCCAAGTCCCCCTTAGGCCAGACACTCTTTACAGATCCCATCGTGACATGCCATTTGGCTTGTGCTTTTCTGTCTGTTTCTTTCTTACTTTGTTGTTTCTGGTCTAGTCTCATTTTATCCTCCGAATGACCATAATTAAGAAGTTGCATCTGTTAATTCCATTTTATAAATTTAAACTGAAATATGTCAAGTAACACAAATCTGGACTTAGGTAAAGAGAGACTTTATTGAAGAGATTATTGCAATAGGGAGAATGTTCCGACCGTAAGATCCGAGAGAGTCCCAAAGGTCAGGCAGGGAAGGGCTTTGCTTTTATAGGGAGGAGTAAACAGGTCTCGAGAGCAGCAGGTGTGAGAAGTGGGTGGCCTGACGGGGCAGTTGCTCAGAGAACGACTTTCCTTGAAGTCTGCAGGTTTTCAGGAGGGGCTGTGAAGGAGGGCTGCGGGTGGATGAAAGCCCAGGGACCCGGGGGAAGGAGAAGGCTTAGTTTGGTCCAGTCTGGTATTTGGTCCAGATTGGTCAGTGGGTACATAGGTCTGTGTCTGGCCCTGTCATAAGTAAACATGGGGGCACCTGGGAGTCTCATCGAAGTCCTATGGGGAAAGGCATCTGTTTGTACTGATAGTAAGCCTTTTCCCGGAACATGAAGGCTGTCTTAACCACGGCTGTTCCAGGAGCACAGGGCTCAGGTAAAGTACGACACGGTCAGGTACGAAGAAGCAGAAAGAGGCTCGTCCACGGGCTCCTCAGCAGTGCAGCTGCGCTCAAGCCAGAGCTCTGTAAACGGGAGCTGCTTCCTCTGCAGCACCTGCCAAGCCCCGTTCAGGGACCACACTCTGAACACACACAACAGAGCTGAGCAAAGGAATGGAAGTGGCACAGTTTGCACTTAGGCCTCCTATTTAAATTCCAAATACTTCATTCATCGAAAACTTCACTTTAGTACTAAAACTCCCAAAGCTGCTTTTCAATCTTTCTAAAGGACCAATAAGTTGCAACAGAAGATCAATTTCTAAAGTAGCACAATTCAACCCATTAGGCCTACTGTCAGAATTTACAGAAAGGCACATATGCTTTATTCAGTAAACGTGATCAAGACCAAATACTTCTGAAGCAGTAATGAAAGCACACAGGCCCCATCATCCTGACATGAGAATCACCTTGAACGTGCTGCTGCACTAGGAAAAGGATATCCACCAGCACAAGCCAGAGTCAAGAAGAGACAGAGGGAGGCTGGCCAGAAGCACAAGATCAGAATCATTTGCCTGCAGCAAAACAGCAAAAGAATAAAACAAACAAGCAGGAGAAAAGAGGCAGAAGGCTGTGGCTTCTGGCGTTTTCAGGCTATTTTTTCTATTAATGTAGAATTAGATTCTTACAGGAGGGGCTAGATTAGGTTCATCAAAGGTGAAGGAAGCAGGTTCATTATCCCAGCACTCAATTCTATAAGGATGTAGTCCTGCTTCTTTGCTTGTCATTGGTAACCATTTAGGAAATCCACTACCTTTTTGTACAGAGAAAGCAGACTTTTCATCTCAGTAATGAAAATTACCAAACAGCAGTCTAAAAGCAAACGTCAGAAATTCAGGTTGAGGCAGAAATGGATAATACTAAATTTCCTTTCTCTCACCATGAAATACTAACCAAGAGAACTTTAATTTCTGGATTTCTTTATGACTTTGACCTCAAACATGTTTATTAAAAACATTATTAATTAAGCAAGCTGAATCTTTCCCCTTATTTTCCTTATCTCCCCATCCCAATCTGGCTCATTATGTGTTGGACCAAAGCCAGTGCTGTCCATAAAGGTGGTAAGTTACCCTCATTCAAATCCACATGGAATTAGAGCGTTTACAGCCACTTTCCTCTGGAATTTTCTGCCAAGTTGCATTACTATGTATTTCCCCCAATGAACCAATGAACCACCTTATAGATGATTAAGAACAAGAATACTCTGAAATACATATCTGTAAATTACCAGGAGAAAAGATCATATAGATTTTTAAAATGTAAAGTTTACAAGGCTCTAAGCATCTACAAGTTTAGCAATAAGACAACTCCAAAATGAATAGATGTCTTAAGCACATTTTCTAAACCCACAATGACAGAAGAGAAGACATGAAGATTAGAGACAGTAACGCTGAGCCCAGTAGCTAGTTCACCTCCCCTGCAATTCTGCCTGTCCGGGTCCCAGGATGTTCGCACTGCCTGCCCCTTATCCTCAAGTCAGGTGAGAATCCCTAACAAGCGATGGAGCTGGGGCTTCGGCAGAGCGGGCTCCACACTGGGGATGAGTACTCAGAGCTGGAACCCTGCTCACCTGCAGAACTGAGGAATGGACTTCACCTTTTTAACAACTGAATGACTCTACATGTTTTTTTTTTTTTTTTTTTTAGTGTAGAGAATATGAAAAATTACACTAGAGTAAGACATTTTTACGACTCGGAAAAGATCAGATTTATGTCACTATAATTTTATTCAGTAAACTTGGATTCTCAACTGGTAGCTCTCAACAGAAGAAGAATCCAGTTTTTAAGCAAGTTTGTCGAAACAACTCTTTAAATTAGGTATTATCCCTTTACTAGACACCCCTCGGGAATTAGGGGCTACCTGGACATAACTTAGGAGGTCTGTAAATGCCTCACTGTAGGGAAAAGCTCCTCGTGTGAATGAAGTGTGTGTTTATATATAATCTGTGAAGAGGCCCCACAGCTTTCATCAGATTTGCAAAGGCATCTCTGCTGCCAGAACCCAAACAAGGCTAAGAACCACTGCTTTCGAGAATAAAAATAAATTAAAAGATTTTTGTTTGGTTCTTAACTTGGAAGCATATCGAGAATTCACAAACAGGGAATTTAAAGAATAGATAAGACCGGGTTTAGGAAAACAACCCACAAGGAGCTCAGAAAATCCTACTAACAGTGTTACATCTGTTAGCGCACCTTCAGAAAGGGACAGCTTCCTGTGGAGAAGGGACACAGGCAATTTTAAGCCCTCCGGCCCTCCCTGTGAGAGACAAAGATGAGAAGATGCCTCTTTCCATGTGGAAAGAAACACAAGGAAAACAAAAGCACATTTAATGTTAAAAGCTAAAAGACAATTAGCAAAGACAACAGAAACAAAAAGAACTGTGTAAAAATAAAAGCTTATGAGTTTCAAAGAGGACATAAATGTCAACGAAACAGATAAAAATAATGTTCTGGATCTGCAGAACCCTGCATTCTGCTCTGACCAGGTCGTAGTTTCTCTAGAATCCCTCCCATTTCCACGAATGCGCTTTAGAGGGTCCTGCCTTGGAGAGGAAAACAGTGGAATTGCCCAGACTCCACTGGAGTCACTCAATCAGTGAGGAGGAGCCTCAAGGATCGGTTAACACTGTCTCTGAAACGTCTCCTGCTGTGCTGTGGCCTCTGGCCCACCACCTCCACCGAACCCGCTCTCCTGCTGTCCGCCGTGACCCCTGGAATGCACCAGGCAGACAGGTGCGCCTTGGGAACTCATCTCTCTGCAGCGCTAGCCACTGCTGAGCACCCCTCCTTACCAAAGCTTTCCTAGCCTCCACCCCAGGGCGACTTCCTGATTCTCCCACCTCCCTTCGCCCTGGACTTCCTTCCATGCATGTTTCCGCCCCACGAGGCACTATCCTGGTTCCTCTCCACTTGCTGGTCTACCTGTTCTTCTTGGGTCGCTTCCGCGGCTGCGATCTTCTCCCACACAAAGCTGACTCCCACCTTCATCACCAGCTCTGACTCCTCTTGCTAAGCCAGGCTGGGACTTCCAACTCTCTTCTTCACACTAATGCCCCGGGCAGCTCAACCCTCACCCACTGTGGTCCCTTATCCATGTTTACCACCCTGAGAAAGGCAACACTGGCCCAGCCACCTACTTGAGACGTGCACGCCTTCCTGGGAGCCCTCTCTCCCTTTCCCCACCCATTCCTAGCCAGCCTGTCATCCGGAGTCCTTCTTCCATTTCCTCTGTCCCATTTCTGACCCTCACTACCCCTCCTTTGGCCCACTGCAAATGACTCCTTACTAGACTTCCCAGCTTTAGACTCTCCTTTCCCAGGCATTTTTTAAAATGCCATCCTTGAGTTCCTTCTTACAAGATTTCATCATGTCATTCACCTGTGCAGCCTCAACTCCTTGCTACTTTCCACCTTCTAAACTCTCGAGCATGTCATTCTATCCTTCCCTTCTGGTCCCACCTTCCATGACTCTCCTACACACGTTATCTACAGGCAAGCTACTCTGAGACATCATGCCACTGTCCCTATATTTTCATGCTTCCAACTATTTGGTCCCCTTAAATCTTCCCAGAATGCTTTCCCCTCAGTTCTTTTCCTAGTAAACCCCCATTTGTCCACTCAGTCTCAATTAAAATGTCACCATCTCCCTGAAATCTTTCCTGATTTTCACCCTGGAATAAATTTCTCTTTCCTCTGTTTGCATAGCACCTCTCTAAAATGGCAATTACTATTGCTATGTTGCTCCTAGTTATGTATTTGTCTTCCTTACCAGATCGCTCAATATGTGCATTTAAGTTTGCTGAGCTAATAGAAAGAATAAGGATATTTTTTGTTCGAGGAATCGTTACTTTTTCACCTTCAACTAAATTTCTATATTGAGGTAACAATAATGCATAAGTATATTTCTTTCTATTATTATTACAAACTAAAAATAATCTGATTTTAATGATACAACAATTTTAGGACACAGTAAAGGATATGAACCACACAAAAATGGAGTCAATAACAGCTAAAATAATGTCAGCAAATACAATAGCTAAATGGTTAGAACCCTGAAAAATAAAAATAGGGAAAAAAATCTGAATGTAAAAGTCTCATTGTATTATAATAATTATCATCTGATGTAGAAAAACAATTTATCTCATATCATCGTTTTATAAAAGGCCACATAAAAGACGTTATTGCCTAACAGAATTGTGTTTGAGCACGTGAAAGTTATCTGTTTTGGTGTCAGCAAATGTTTGTCATCAACTTGTCCCGTGATAACATAAAAGGGCACGATAAAGTGGCAAATAAAACACAGCGCGTCCCACCCGACTCAGGTCAACCATTTCAATCTCTGCCCTCTCCGCACCAAACCTGCAGCCATGGCTCCCAAAGAAATGGACTCCTCTTCATCCCCACGCATGTGAAAGGACACGAAAAAAGTAAAATAAGGAAGAGGAACTGTGTGGAAGGGTATAAACAAACCACAGGTTGGATGCGTACTCAAGAGCTGACAGAGAATCATATTTAAAACGGTCACGTCTAAGATGCTGACTGTGTAAAATTTTAAAGAAATACAATGCAATCTATCCGTGGGATGTTTATCCTTTCCATTTTCTTTCTAGCAAAGATGAGTTTTCTGTGAATTATACATGTAAATGCGAAGTTCTTCCTTATTACGTAAAAGTAAAAATAAATGCACCTTTCAAGGAGCAGGTGTATCTAA
The DNA here is from genome assembly GCF_028021215.1 of Eschrichtius robustus. Taxonomy (NCBI): domain Eukaryota; kingdom Metazoa; phylum Chordata; class Mammalia; order Artiodactyla; family Eschrichtiidae; genus Eschrichtius; species Eschrichtius robustus. Next base: position 84,200,956 of record NC_090838.1, read on the forward strand.
CCCAGAATGCAGATGTGTCAAAGACACCAGAAGAAGAGTGAAGCTTTTAACATTATTGGACAAATGTCCTGCTTTAAGGGTCAGATCAACCTACATGAAGTAGACGTTATGTGGCAATATGCAGATTATTCACTCTGTACACAGTGATCTGATTTAAACATCTAATCCAAAAGATGTTTTGACTAAAAATTACAAGGTTCTCTGAATCAAGTAAAAATATAATAAGCTTCTTAATCACTCGCTCGTCAGCCATATTATTAAGGAAAACCGAGAGCTAGAAATGTAGGGGTCTTCACAAATACAAATATTCGCTCTTCTCGAGAGTAAAGCATTGCTGCCCATGTTGCTAGAGCCGTTTCTCCCCAGAACGCGACCTCCTCCTGGTTCTTCCAAGCGTGGAGTCTGCTGAATCCCCCAAATTCTGAGCCCACAAGAGTCAGGGAAAACTTACAACCAAAGGAGACTTTAAAAAGCAATGACGCGTAATATCTGTATGCACACGAGGTAAAATGAACTTTCTCTTCACTTACACGTTTAAACCAAGGGTTAAGGAAGAAATGAATGTGCTCAGACTGCATAATGATAAAGATGAATGTTCTTCGTAAAGAACAACCACGAACATTTTTGAGATGGAGCTAATTCCTAGGATGACGTCACGTGGTGCCTTCATAACCACATCATTTTACAAAGTGCTCTGTTTAGCCTTATACGTTCAGGACGTATTTAAAAAGGGAAAGAGTCCACAGGGGGGGAAATAAACTCAAATTGGGCCTTTATCACAAATTTCCTATCTTTAAAAATTCATCTCAGGAGATAGAAAGTAAAATCATATTTCACAGCAACAACAAAAAAAGTGCAAGTGGAATGATGTAGTTTTTACCCCAATGACTCTTATCACGCTTTCAGTAGCCGCAACGATAAAGTAAAGAATCCCCAGTCCGATGACCCGGTGCACGACTGTTCCTAGACGAGGCCTGGAACAAGCAGGAGCAAACAGAAAAAAGAAAAAGAAAAAGCAAGGTAAGTAAAACGTTATCTGACTACAGTAACTGGCCCCATTTCCAACACCAGGGATGTCACTATCCAATCACGTCAGTCCCTTCCCGCCGTGGAGGTACTTCGTTTTAGGAAACAGCATTATTTCCTGGGAAGAAGGCAGAAACAGGCTCAGGGAAATCTGGCCTCCTTCTCTACGACTTGAAGCTGTACTGATGCCTAAGAAGCAATATTTTTGAGGCCAGAGGATCTTGCTGCCGAAATCCAAGCAATATGATTAACATAACCCAGGTACTATGTCTATAGAATGGACGAGAAGAGTGATGAAACCTAGGAAGTAAGTGCCAACTTCTAAGTGTCACTGGCAGAAATAATCATTTAATTCTTTCACTAACAGAAATTGTAAAGTGTTCTGAGATGTGTCTTGTCAGCGATAATCCACTGATTCTATGACTTGGGCAGAGAAAGAGCAGGATGTCAGGAGATCGAATCCCACTGCCTTCCTCTCTCAATACTCCCAAACGACAGTCCGAACAGACTCCAGCTTTCATTCTTCGAATTGAAAAGAATTAAAATAACAGTTTTGATTCTTTGAAAGTATAAATGAGTTGAGAACATGCAAAGATGATGATTTTTGAAATTAGTCATTTTGAAAACAGAACTGAAATTTCGAGAATTCCCTGGTGGTCCAATGGTTAGGACGTGGTGCTTTCACTGCCGTGGGCCCAGCTTCAATCCCTGGTCGGGGAACTAAGGTCCCTCAGGCCACACAGCGTGGCCAAAAAAAAAAAAAAGAACAAATTTCATGACACTTGCAAGTCAGAATTTATTGTGAATACGTTTTAACTCAAAAACCCTCCTTTCAGAGTAATTAGAAGAAAAAACTGGTTTTGAAAAAAAAAATACTTATGATAGCCATTTTAAAACAAATCTAAGTAAAAACTGAACTAATACCCATAGCTCATATTTCAGACAATTTATCTAATTTAGTTAATCTAAATTCTGATTCACTATAGCCAGCCTTCTGGAACCCTGCAACAGCCAGAACTGTTACTGCGCTCGCTTTGTAAGGGTTGAACACAAGTTGACAGTGAAGGGATTCAGTCAAAAAGGGCTGAGCCCTCACCCACCAGCTCAGTCTTCTATCCCTTTCTCAGCCACCGCCCTCTGCACCCTGGGACCTGATGGTCATAACTACAGCTGTGAGCTGCCCCTGGGACCCAGAGGGTTTTGTGTTCTCTATACTGTACTAAGGCCAAAAACACAAAAGAAAGCAAAACAGATGAAAAGAAGGTTTCCTCGCTACAGTCTTGGTAACTGCACCAGTCCGGAGCTCAGAAGCACGTGTGCGTGCATTAGTGCACGGTTACTGAGTGCACGCCGTGTGCCGCCCAGTGCACTGGGGCCTCGGGATACAGCAGGACACAATACAGGGAAGTCACACGCAAGTGGGGGGAAGAGACAACAAATGCTAAGAAACACATCAAAAGGGATGAGGGGCTACAGCGATGGAGGATGGGCACTGATTAGGGTCCCAAAGGGCCATCCTCCCTGGGGGGGGGTGATGGTGAGGCAGAGAACTAAAGGAAGTGAGGGAGCAAACCACGCCTGGGATCCGGGGGAGAAGCTGACAAGCAGAGGCCCTTCCTGCTCTGTGAGCCAAGTGTCTGCTGTGTTTAAGGAACAGTGAGAGCAAGAAAACCAGCAGGAGGGGGCAGAGTGTTGGGGAGGAGAGTGGCAGGAGATGAGGTCAGCCATCGGAGAAGCCGCAGATGGAATTTGGGCTTTACTGAGTGAAATGAGCAGAGAAGTAATGAAATTGGAGTTACATTTTAAGAGAATCATCTTGGCTGCTGCTGTGTTTGAAAAGACTGACGGGAGACCAGGGCAGAAGCAGGGAAACCAGTTCGGAGGCTACTGGAGTGTAGTCTCGGCAGGAGAAGCTGGTGGCCTGGACCAGGGTGGTGGCTGTGGAGGGGCGGGATGGGCCCATTCTGGACTCGTTCAGCAGCCAGAGCCACAGAACTGGATGAGAAAGCCTCGGGGATGCCAGTCACTAGAGCAGAGGTCTGGGGCCTGAGCCCAGGGCCCCCCAACACTGGAGCTCGGGAAGACGAGAGGGCTCCAGCACAGGAGACCCTGAAGGAGCCTCCACGACCGGGCACCTGCACGGAGGCTGAGCGGGGCCCACCTGTCAAGGTGACCTTGACAAGAGCAGTCTCAGTGGAGGAATGGGGCCAAACCTCACAAGGACAGAAAATGAGGGAAGTGGAAGCGGCCAAGTACAGACAACACATCGGAAAAATGCTGCTGCACACAGGGGAAAAGCAATGAAGGAGAAGCAGAGGAGAGGGCCATCTGGGTTCAAGGGAGGGTTTGCTTCTGAAGATGACAGAAGTAACAGTGTGCTGAGGGGAATGGCCCACCGGAGAGGGAAATTGACTCTATCAGAGAAAACAGGACAGACTGCTGGAACAGCTTCTTTGACAGAGGAGGTAACAGGACCCAGGGCACCAGGGCAGGGCGGGGCTTAACCACACACAGGGATGGTCCACGCCTTACAGGAGCAGAACACGCTGCGTGTGGTCCAGAGGTGGGGAGGATGACACAGACCTGACGGCCGCAATTCCCTTCTGATGGCTTCTAATTCCTCAGTGAGAAAAGAGCCAAGATCAGCTACGATGGATGAGGGTAGGGAGGTGTGAGGAGAGAGGAGGGGTAAGTGGTCTTCCGCAGAGTGAAGAGTCAGAACACAAATGGCAAGGGGATCGAGAACTGCCAGCAGCACTCAGGGTGCCCTTCAAGTTCAGGGTCATGAAGTGAACTGAGCCAGACAGTGGGGTGGGGGGTGTTCTTCTCAGGCTGACTCTGTGGCCCCGGCTGAGCCTGCACAGATGGAGAGCTGGATTTATCAAGGGAGGCTGACAAAGGAATAGGCGGAGGCCCTCAGGGGTGGCAGGGGTGATCAGTGCCCTGCCGGACCGTGGAAGGCGGTGGGATCAATAGGCCGGAGGCCACACCAGGGACCAAGAGTGCCTACAGCTGACATATTAGAGAAAGTAAACAGGAAATGGGGGAGGCTGAAGAGTGGATTGCTTACATGTGCCACCATGGAGAGGGTGCCATTATACACAATACTAAATAATAATCAAGTCTAGAAAATGGCCAGGGGACTCGGTAGTTGAGGGGAGGTGACAGGTAAGAGCGGCAGAGGTGAGGAGGTGAGGTCAGGTTTCTTAAAGGATCCTCAAACGGATACTGAAATCACAGGGAAGCCTGACAATGAAGTGCTGAGGAGAAAGACAGTAAAGCAAGTGCTCGGAGCGGGGAGGGATGCGGGGAAACCTGGCAGCTGACAAGGCCTGACATCAGAAGATGGAGCTGTGATCCAGTGTGAGGGCTTGAGTTTCTGGGAGTCAGAGGGTCTTAGGGAACAGGCTCTTCCAAGTTCACGCCCAGGGACTCAAAGGTAAGAGGGAGAAAAGATCTGCTTGAGAGGGTCCCGAAAGCGGGGCCTCAGGCGACTGCCAGGTTTCGGCCAGAAATTCTGCTGAACCTGGTGTTTAATCAGAGCGTTCTCTCTTACAATATCTCATACACAATCATGACCCCTGACTATGCTGTCTAGGAAACAGAAAATGGTCTGAACTTCGAGAGTCATTTAAAATGTTCCATTATCCTTATAGTTGATTATTCATCTAACTCTAAAGTTACTGGAATTCAAATTCAGGATCTTTATCGGAGAAAAGAATAAAATAGCCAGTGCATGGAAATCTTTTAAAAACACGTCCTTGCAGGTATTTCCCTCTGGGGTTTGTGTTACGATACTGAGAGGTGTCGGGTTTCACAGGGGTCACAGCGGAGATGGATGGGATCACAGGATGGGGATGCAGTGTCTTTTCCGGGCCCCGGTACTTACTTCACAATGCCGTATCCCAAGCTCACGATGATCACCAGGAGGCGAGCCAGCGTCCTCTTAATCGCAGATATCAACTCCGCAAAGATCAGTAAACCTTGGGCTGAGGGGGACGAAGGAAAATCACTCGCTCTGGGTCCATCTGGACGCCTACCTCCAAGAGTCTAAATGTGTACTGTGTACAGTTACGTCCTGACCTCAGACGAATTAGCCACATTTAATTTAAAGGTCATCTAATCCAAGTGATGTTTGAAACCTCAATGAAGGGGATTCTGATCGGCTCTACTGGGTACAGCTTTCTCACGTCCACTGCAAATCTGTCTCCCCGAGCTCCCCTCTGTTCTTATTCTTCCCTTGAGGCTGCAAAGAATTGGAGCCCTTTCCTGTCCTGTAAATATCTGAAAACCATAATGCCCTCAAGAGCTCTCTTTTCTCCAGGTTGCCCTCATCATTTACTCATTCACGCTCCTACTGTGCGGCTATCACAGTAAAAGACACACCATGTTCCCTGCCCTTGTGAAGCCTGTACTCTGGTCGGGACAAGTAAACGGACAGAACTCAGCAAGTGCTGGAGGTAACGCTGTATCTCCCAGGATTGTGATGAAAGCGACCTAATCCACACAAGGCAGGAAAATCTTCTCATAGGAAGTGACAGCTACACCAGGGTTTGAAGGCTGAGTAGGAGTTAATCGTTTGGAGGAGGGAAAGGGGAAAGCAAAGGAAATGGCACATGCAAAGGCATGGAGGGAAAAAGAGACAAAGCAAAATATGCTGCAAGAAGTGAAAGTTCGGCATGTCTGCAGCAGAGCGTGTAACGAGGGAGGTCAAGAAAAGAGGCTGGGGCAGAGGTGGGGCCCAATCACCTCAGTTTTAGGCCAGGCCATGAGTCAGGACTTGTTGCTAAGGGCAGTGGGAAGTCAATGATAGTAAACAAGGGAGTGAAAAAGGAACTAGTAAACTACAGCCCATAGGCCAAATCTGGCCCTACATCTGTTTTGTAAATAAAGTTTTATTGGAACACAGCCATGACCATTTGTTGTCTGTGGCAGCTTTCATGCTCCAATGGCAGTAGTTGAGAAGTTGCAACACAGACTACAAGGCTCGCAAAGCCAAAAATATTTACTGTGTAGACTTTGCAGGAAAAGCTTGCTGACCCTTGGAATAAAGTAGACAGCTTTATTTTTATCAAGATTGCTCTACTTAATGGCTTGGAGAGGAATAGACTGTAGGTGAGGAAAACGCGCAGGAGTCTATTCCAGAATTTAGCCAAGAGATGCTGAGAGTGCTGGCGGTAAAGATGGAGAGGAGAAAGCCATTCAGAAACTAGTTGTGAATCCACCTAATATTCTTGTTTTCAGTTCATGTTTCTCTGCCTTCTCCAGAAGAAACCACAAGAGACCTTGCCCAATACCTTGAAGAAGTGCAGATATACTAAATTTATTACATTTGCCTAACTGCCAATCTAGAAGCACAAAACAAAGAAGTCAATTGACACGACCTATTCTTAATGTATCCTTGCTGGGTCCTAACAATCACTAAATCATCACTGCTTGATTTTTCTGAAGTCTATCCTTCCAGGACGAATGCTAAGCAAGACAGCCTGGGTTACAGAATTTACGCTTGGGAAAATCAGAAACAACATGAGCCCAGGCCCCGTCTGACGCCTCTCCTTTCCACAGGACTCCTCAAAGACAAGGAAAGCAGTCTGGGGTTTCTCTTCCAAGGGCCTTCTGGTGTCATCTCAGAGGGCTTGAAGGCCCTGAGGACGACAGATGGTCTTTCCTTCTCTTCATGGATCTCAGGCTTTTGCTGCCCCTCACCCAAGTTCACGCCACCCTCTTCTAGACAGAGACCCCCACCACTGGCAGCAAAGGAGCTGATCCGCCTTCTCTGACATTCAAGAATGCTTTAACCCCCAGTAACATGCAGCAGCTCTATCCTTCCTTCCTTCCTTATCTGGTTTAGGGCAGGCACACACACATACACACGCACACACATCACTAAAACTTCTTGTAGGGTAATAATACCTCTAACGTGCCTCCCTGGATGTTTGTCTTATCTTTATTGTTTTGTACATGTCTTTTTAAACTTTTTATTTCGGGAAATTACAAACATTCTCCAACACAGAGAAAGCGATATAATGAACTCCCATGTACCCGTCACTCAGCTTCCATAATTATCAACATTATGCTAAGTTTGTCTCATCTATTTTCCAACTCACCCTCTTTTTTTCCCGGAGTATTTTAAAATAAAGAGCAGACACAACTACACCCTTTGAAAATCTGTACCACGATCATTTGTAACTGACCGCTCAGAAGCACATTCCTGAGGGCTTTCTATCCTTCTGAGCTATCTCCCTTTTGAAGGTTCAGCGATGGAATTAATTGTACCTTTACTTCTCTGGCCCTTTTGAACTCTATCTTCTAGAAGTCTGGGGCACCCATCTGAGGATGCCCCACTATATGCCCTGCCTGCTTCCCACATTCCACTGTGTAAGCTGGGATGGTATCTCCCACGGTCACATGAAGTTCTTTGCAAAAAGGCTGCAGTCACCATCCATCCCGGCACTACTAATTTTACTCCCTGTGGCCAAATTTTCTTTTCTTCTTTGGAGGGGAAAGGAGAAGAAAGAGGATGGGGGAAAAAAACAGAGAAATATGTTAAAAGGATTGGCAGCACCCGATGTCCCCAGTCCAGGACTTTGTGTTGTTTAAAGCCAGTCACGGGTAGCTGAACCTTAGGGAATAGGAATTTTCTTTTCCCGGAGGGAAGTAAGGGAAAGTCAGCAAGAAGAAAACAGAAAATGAAGACAACACACATGCTAGCCTGGATCAGAGTCCTACTCTGATATTCTCTTCTTGGCTTCCCTCCTCGTCATCTATATGGTTGTTCCCAAACCACTGTATGAAGGTGGGGCGGGGAGTCCCCACAGCTCTGCTCACAAATGCTAGGAGACTCTTGGGTCATACCATATTCATGGACACAGTCACCACTTACTTGATAACCCAGTGCTGTTGATGTTTTGGTATTCAGCATAAAAAACTGCTTTTTCAAGCATTCCCAGGAAAATCACAGCTGCAATCCAGAACTGGATTCTTAATATATCTTTCCAATAGCAGGCAGACCACATCAGCCAGAGTATGCCATATAAGATATAAACGATACACATCACCATGTAGAACTGTGGGAGGAGAAGCAATTTTAGTCAGTTAAGCCTTTTGATCATTTGAAAATTGACATTTCTACACTCAAGTTTGCAATCCTTTATTTTCCAGTCACCAGAAATAGAGCGTATGTCAAAGTGTCAGCTACTAAGGAATTACCACCACTGAGCTCTTAAAATGTTTAAATGTTCCAATTAGGATACAAAACTCATTTTTAAAAAAAGGAAAAAATGATGAGAGATACTCACAATCATCAGAGGCCAATCTGATGCAGAGATATATCCATGAGGCCCCATCGTAGAAAGAGAAACTGGTGAAGGCAGGGTGGGGATAAAGAAATTAAGGCATTAAAATTAACAACCAGTTTTCCTTAAGTTTTTCAATGTAAGCTCATTTTAAGACTCCAAGAATACAAACCAAGTTAACAAATGCTGAATTTTTACCTTTGATTATGTAACTGTATGAAGATATCTTTACGTATTTGTATACATGCTCTTGTAAAGTGTGGGTCAAGTCAGATCTTATGCAGACAGCAAAGCAGTCCTGGTCTGAGATTGGCCCTGGCTGAGTCCCTGACCTAGCTGAGGACTCTGTCTTTCTTAATGTAACTTGGATAAATTACTGAACTCCAGGGACTTCCCTGGTGGTCCAGCAGTTAAGACTCCGAGCTCCCAATGCAGGGGGCCCGGGTTCCATCCCTGGGCAGGGAACTAGATCCTGCATGCCGCAAGTAAGATCCCACACGCTGCAACTAAAGATCCCGCACGTGGCGACCCAGCGCAGCCAAATTAATTAATTAATTAATTAATTTTAAAAATTAAAAAAAAAAAAATTTACTGAACTCCAGAATCTAGTTTGGGTTGTTGCCCGAGAGCAATAACAAACAGAGTGCCAAATACAGTGCAAGACTTGCAAGGCTTAGCAACTGCGCCAGTTACTAACCAGCGGAAGCTTAAAGCTGCCTGCTGGTGCCAGAGAAAAAGACGCCACACCTGGGAAGGAAGGGTGCACAGGCTGGGGAGCAGGATGGCAGCAAGGCCCCTGCTCCCCGTGTGGCATGGTCTGGGCCCATTACAGCACTTCCGGGAGGAAGGCCTGCTTCACACTCTCCACAGCAGCCCCTCCACCAGCTTCCCCGTGGAAGACCAGCTCTGGGCCTCCTCTGCAGCCATGCCTGACTCACCTCACTGCTTTCTCCCTCCTCTCTGGACTGGGTACCCCTCAGAGACAGAGCCTGGCTTCACTTCTGTGTCCCAGTGGGTGAATCAGAGCAGTTTGCAAACCCCCAGGATCCTCACATGCTGCTTGGCTACTGTCAGCCCAGCAGATACCCAGTCTAGAAAATGACCGCTAAAGCAATTCCAGGACCCATGGAAGCATTCGCTCCCTTGAAGACCGCTTAGTGTGAGCCCGCTCTCACACTGGGCACCAGGAACTACGGTTTCACGAGGCAAAGAGCATCTACCTTATGGGCAGGCAGGGGAGCTCACAGAACACAGAAGCCACAGTTGCCAGACATGCTACTTCTACTCCTAGGCTACAAACAGATTCTTTTTTCTTAAACTTTTTAAAGAACAAAAATTTTAAACCCCTGATGATGGCCATTTTCAAGAAACAGAATATAATCCACTTCAAGTACGATTAAGGTGTCGCCCACCCATTTCTACATGTTAAAAAAATTTTTTTTTAATCTGGAAGGATGGAGAATTTTGTATCCCTCTAGGAAGTTTAAAACTTTTTAAATTTATCTTTTTTTAAAATTCACCCTTTTATTTATTTTATTTTATTTATTTTTTTCTTGGCCACGTTGTGCGGCTTGTGGGATCCTAGTTCCCCGACCAGGGATTGAACCCTCGGCAGCCGAAGCACAGAGTCCCAACCACTGGACCACCAGGGAACTCCCAAAATTTATCTTAAATTAATTTAAAATTTCCATTCCGTTAAAAAAATAAATATTAGAGTTAAGATAAGCATAAAGTTCTAAGTACCCCAAATAAACAGATTATTCATTTTTGTGATTAACAGAAAATCATTTTTGAATAATGTGTTTTAACAGAGAATGTAGATTTGGGTTAATGACAAAAATACAGAATACAGTAAAAGCAGACAATAAAGCATGCATACTGTTTAACTATACCATTCAAATTCCAGCTTGCATCTGTTTTTTCTGTTTTAACAGAAACAATAAAGATATGAAACCCATCTCTCTGTGTTTTGGCTACAACATCCTGAAACAGAAAAAGAAATCCTTCGTGTTATTTTTTTAAATTGCTATATAAGATATAGCTAAATGATTGTCCACCACATTTTAAAACAACTTTTAAGAACTGAATTGGGTTACTTTAAAAAAAAACACACACAGATAAAAGGAATGGTGGGCTGTGGAAGGATGGCGGGTAGTGGAAGGATTTCCTCCATTTGTTTTTTTTTAACCACCATCCTCCCAGACCCAAAGGGATGGAGGAGGAAAAAAGCCTTTTCCACTTGCCAATGTTTTCTACTTTTTATATTTCTACAGGTTTTCCCCCTAACGTTACCATTCTATGTTTTATTTAATACTACCTTTCAAATAGTTTTTCTAATATCCTAGTATAATCAAGCATTCAGTTATTTATTTATTTATTTATTTATTTTTACTTTTTGGCCACTCCCTACGGCACGTGGAATCTTAGTTTCCTGACCAGGGATTGAACCCGCACCGCCTGCATTGGAGGCACGGAGTCTTAACCACTGGACCACCAGGGAAGTCCCAAGCATTCAGTTTTTAAATGCGTATTTTTTTTAATTGAACTGGGGGAGAAAGATGTCAGATAACATTGCTGGAAATGACTCAGATTCGGTGTACAGGCTAAAGTATTTAAATTCCTTAAGGCACTCTGTTGCTAGCAGTCTCACTGAGGCCTGAAACTGCCCCCTGGCGCTGCCTGTGAACCCTGCAGTGCCCCCATGTAGCTGAACCAAACTTTTCACACTCCTCCTTCCTATTTCCTATCCTTCCCTCTCATTTCCTACTCCTCCACCTGTGACAGTCTGTGCAAAGCAAAGAGTTGGTCCACTCACTGCAGAGTTGGTCCATTCACTGCAGAGTGAATGCCCTTCCACTATCAGACTACTCTGTAAGATGGCTGGAGAAAACAGTATAAAAGCAGAAGAGTCCCAGTCTAAAGGCAAACATCAAGCTCTTCTAAATCCACTTTCAGTCCCTACACTCAACTCCTTGTAATCCTCTCAACCTCTTAGTCTTCTGACTTTGAGTAATTTCCCCAAATTCCAAATTTCCCCTCCCCCTCGTGCTACATCATGGTTTCTATCTATTTCTTTACTTCCTTAAGGATGATACAGATCAGCCCACTGCTGTGCTGTCTCAGGTATTTGGCAGCGGAATTTTATTTTTTAAAATAAAGAAAGACTACGTAGAAGTTACCGTTAAATCACACCTTTAAAGAGATTTTTCAACAAAGACAGAGCCAAGTATATACAAAATTCACACAGACATTATGTAAGGAAATATACTGTTTTAAATAATGCTTCTTTTTTCTTTCCTAATTCTACTAACCCTACTTTAGATCACTCTCTGAGTATCTGTCCATCAACAGATTCTGCTCAGTCTTACTCTAACTTGTATGTATTTGATTTAAAGGCAAATAAAATGACTTACCGCTGACCCTTCCTGGTTTGAAACATTTCCGGTATTTGTTATTAGTTCTTTATTCTGGAAAAATAAAATAAAATAATTTCATTTTATATTGTTGCCTTTCCATAAGGAAAAATAGTTTTAACAATTAAGAAAAAAAATGTGTTATGAAAAAAGTAAAGATTAAAGCTGAACACCAGAGAACACATCTCACGGTATCCCAAACATGCGTAACAAAATCCTACTTTTGAAAAATTACTTCCTTAATCAGGGCAGTGGTTACCGTTGGCAGGGAGGGTAGTAGGAACTCAAAGGGAGCTCGAGGCACTCAAATGCCCTGTTCTTGATTGGGATTCACACGGGTGGGTTCAGGTTGTGAAAATTCATCAAGCCCTACACTTCTGATATGCAAGCTTTGCTGTAAATTTACGTATATTTATTATACCTTGACACAAATTTTTAAAACAACCCTTTAACATTTTTATTAAAGACATTTTCATTTCAGAATTTACAGGACAAAAAAATCAGTTAAAATGACCCACAGCCTCACTACCCAGAGATGACTGCTGTTAACATTTTAGAATCTAGTCTTCGAGGCTAGGAGGAGAAAGCGCACAAAGGAGAGTGTTCAAGTGTGTTAAATGCTGGTAAGTCAAGTACACTGACAGACCTTCAGTAGGAGTAACAGACCTAGGGATCTAATGACATGGAGGCCACTGGTGACCTTGACTAGAGCTGTTCTGATGGGATGATGGGGGCAAAGCTCTGACTGGGGTGGGCAGAAGAGAGACGAGGGATGGAATGACAGCAAATCATGAAAGGATGATAAAAGGATCCTCTTTCAAGGATACTGCTGCAAAAGGCACAAAGAAATGGAACAACGGTTCCACTTATTATGTACTGCCGCACACACAAAAGAACTAAACCTAAAAATTGACAAATTAAGCACCTTCCTTTATCAAAATACTGATAAAACAGGCGTTGATACTTGCATTCACTGGGAGAAACATAAATTCTATTTCAACATGGCAAGACAGGTACTCACATTCAATGAGGGAAACACCTGTAAATCACTGTTGCAATCTAAGTTTTCACTTTTTGTTGTCCAACATTCGCTGTTCTTGAAATAATGACCACAAAAGTCTTCACTGACACTAAGTTCATGTTTTTGTGACAGCTCCTATGCAAAGTAAGATTCTATGTCATAATTTATTTCCACGTAATATCTAAATAATACCAAAAAGTTATTCAGCTTGGAACACTTGAAACATGCAATAGAACAAAATACCGAAAAGAAAAAGTTTTGAATATAATTTTCAGTACAATTGAGGTAAACATAACATTTTAGCCATTCTGATGTGCTCAGATACAGTAATACATAATATAAGCATTCTCTTACAGTAAGAAAAGTGATTAAGATGTTACTACAAGGAAATGGTTCACAGAGAAATACAAAATACTTTGTCCTGGGGCTACTTCCATTTTACTCCAGGTATAAAAGATTTTACAGAGAAAGAAAGCAGCATTTAATTACAAGGAAAGATAAACCAAACACTTAGTAACATAAAGCAAAGATGGCAAACCCAGCTGAGTGCAGGGGGAACACTCATTTACACATCAACGAACAATGAGGCTCCTAGATGGATGAATAAAACCACGCTCCTAATGGCAACTCCCAGGCATGAAGAAAAGGTTAAGAGGCTTCCATTGGCCAAATATGGGACAATTTGAGCAAAATACATAAATACAGTAATAGATTATAACCCACCCAACAAAGTTAAAATCAATGAGTCCATAATGATAATTGATTGACTGACTGACAGACGGATAAGAGAGAGGAAAAGAGTGCATCCTCATGGTCGAATGCTAATAAATGTAGAAGAAAACATGGAATTAGAAAATCATTGTTTAGCAATCATCACAGTGGTAACTGTGCTTTGATTCAGGCAAGAATCAAAGAATGTTAAAACAAGGACTGATGAAAAAACAGGATATCTACACATAAATGCAAAAGTATTTCTTCACAAATTATTGTTAACAACAAGGAGAAAAGTAGTAGCTTTACAGTGGAGAAACCTGGCAGAAACTTCCTTAACTGATCAAAGTTAACATCACCAAAAATGGGACAAAACAGTATATTTTCTGGTATGCCTGCCAAAAATATGACCTGAATTGAATCACGAGGAAACGTGAGAAATATTCAAATTGAGGGACATTTTGTCAAAATAAATGGCTTGTACACCTCAAATATATCAATGTCATGTCATGAACCACCCTCAACACCTCCACCCCCCAAAAAAAACCTGCAGAAATACAATGTGATCCTGGATTGGATACTGTACCAGAAAAAGAAAAGAAAAAAAAAAAAAAAAAAAAGCTGCTAAAAAGGATGTTGTTGGGACACTGGCAAAGTTTGAATATGGTTTATTAGCTATTATATCAATTAGCATTGTATTGCTGTTAAATTTCGTAAATCTGATCACTGTACTGTGTAATCTAAGGGAATATCTTTGTTCTTAGGAAATACACACTGACCTAACCCGGTCTCTTTTTCCTCCTCTCACACTCTCCCCCTCCTTTTCCCTCCTCACCTCTTTCCGAGGTCTACTTATACTCACTAAATCTACTCATACTCACTGAAGTTCTAGGTTCCCTATGACTAATTTTTTGAATGAAGTGAAACTTTTACATTTCTTCTTTAAACTGAGTTGGTTTTCATTTGTGCGTGACCCACAGTCCCCTTTATCAATGGTTTCCACAACTTTGATTTAAATATTTACTAACATTTTTCATAAGATCCAAGGAAACTAAAAGATCTGTATTCTCAGAAAGCATATACTTTGATATAATTAAGGCATTTATTGCCTAAGTCCCAAAATCTGTGGCACTTCTCTATTTCTGGTCTCCTCAGTTGATAAGCTAATAAATCTTTAAGCTCCTAATATTTCCTTCATAGCTTTAGACACATTTAAGATTTGTGTTTTACTTACTTCCAGCTCAGAATATTCATGGTGACAGGTATGATGCTCCAAAAGCCACACTATGGTAAACTTCACAGGCCCAGAGCAACTGAATGACTTCACTGTTTAGAGAAAGAAAGTCTCATTTTAGAACAATAATATATATACTCTAATATAAACTTAATGTTTCAAGAACGCAATTTAAAATAGACTACTTTGGACTTCCCTGTGGCTCAGTGGTTAAGAATCTGCCTGCCAAGGCAGGGGACACGGGTTCGAGCCCTGGTCTGGGAAGATCCCACATGCCGTGGAGCAACTAAGCCCGTGCGTCACAACTACTGAGCCCATGTGCCACAACTACTGAAGCTCGCACGCCTAGAGCCTGTGCTCTGCAACAAGAGAAGCCACTGCAATGAGAAGCCAGCGCACCGCAACAAAGAGTAGCCCCTGCTCGCCGCAACTAGAGAAAGCCCGCGTGCAGAAACGAAGACCCAACGCAGCCGAAAATAAATAAATGTTCCTTTAAAAAGTAAATAAATAAAATAGACTACTTTAAGGAAACAATGAGTAAAGTATTACCTAATTTCTCCGAAAAGTCACTGCAAAATGAGACAGTTAAATTCCTTAAATTAAATTATTACGGTTAACCAAGGCTGAGGCTGGTAGAGTTTCTGGGGCAGAGTACCCAAGAGGTGGGAACTACACAGAGAAAGGGTCAATGAAATCTGCATACAGATCCTTGGTCTCTGGCTGCATAACAGCCTGCCCGTGCATAGGGACAAGCTGAAAAATTCTCAGAGTTCACATGGGGATGGGAACTAGCCAGAGTCTGCACTAGCCAGAGTGGAGAGGCCTCATTAAACACACCTAGCGTTTGGGAGAGACGCAGAAGAGTCACACCTTAGAAGTGGTGCTAAGTTAGTTCTAGAGCAAAGGCTACTCCTGATCCATCCTAAAAGAAATTAAAAACAAAATTGGAAAGGATCGAACTGACCCCAAAGAAACTTAACTGTCTGCCAGAACAAAGTTGTTCATGGAATACAACATTCTAGTACTCAAGAATGTAAAATTCACGATATCCACTATCCAAACAAAAGTACTAGATCTACAAAGTGGGAAAAGTTGACTCATAATTATGACATGAATCAGTCAATTTGACAACGATGTGCACTGTTCTATGTGTCTATCACAGTTCCACAGCGTTAGGATTACCGTAGCTTCATGTTAAGTTCTGAAATCAGAGAGTAAAAGCCCTCCCACTTTGTTCTTTTTTAAAACTGTTTTGGCTATTCTAGGTCCTCTGTATTTGCATATAAGTTTCAGAAACAGCTAGCCACTTTCTATATAAGTGTGCCTGCATTTTGATTGGGATTAATTGAATTTATAGGTCAATCTGGGGAGAATTGCCAGTATAATGTTAAGTTATAGATTTAGCATAGATGCCCTTTATCAGGTTGAGGACATTTCCTTCTATTTATAGTTTTCTGAGAGTTTTCATCATGGATAGGTGCTGATTTTTTTCAAATGCTTTTTTGTATATTTGAGATGATTATATGATGTATTGCTTTTATTCTGTTAATATGGTGAATTACACTGAGAGATTTTCACCAGTGGCTCCACATGACTGCATCTTGAATGGAGTAGCTAAGAGGGGTCACCTTAGCTTTCCTTAGGGAAAGCAAGGCATCTGATCCACAAAACAGCATGGACACATACCCAAGGGACCAATGCTTAACTTTGTAGGCACTAAAATTTGGCTCTGGGACTTCCCTGGTAGCACAGTGGTTAAGAACCCGCCTGCCAATGCAGGGGACACGGTTTCGAGCCCTGGTCTGGGAAGATCCCACATGCCGTGGAGCAACTAAGCCCATGCGCCACAACTACGGAGCCTGCGCTCTAGAGCCCGCGCGCCACAACTACTGAGCCCATGTGCCACAACTACTGAAGCCCGCACGCCTAGAGCCCGTGCTCCGCAACAAGAGAAGCCACCACAATGAGAAGCCCACGCACCGCAACGAAGAGTAGCCCTCGCTCGCCACAACTAGAGAAAGCCCGTGCGCAGCAACGAAGACCCAATGCAGCCATAAATAAATAAATAAATAAATTTATTTTTAAAAAAAGTCATTCCTAACAAATATTTTTTAAAAATAATAATAATAAAATAAAATGTGGCTCTGGGAGAACTCAGAGATTCAGTTTCATCTTTCACACCACGGATGTAGATGTATAAACCAGAATGCCTGATTACTCACTTAAACAGTAACTATAAAGTAGATGTATAATGATCAACTAACTCTCTTTCTTCAGCACACCTTCCTGAATGTCCATTGTGATGAGAAGGCTGCTTGGTGAATATGGCAGCAAAACAAGGAGGCTCAGGTGGGCACTTCATCCACCCTCGCCAGCCACAATGTTAGAGCTACGGTCATAGTTAAAGAAAGACCTCACTCCCATCAGTGCTGGGACACTGCCAGCTTTTACCTGACTAAACCCTCATTTTTTTTGTTACGCTTTTGTTCCTAACTCCCTTCTGCTGCCTCATTTTTCTTTCTTTAGATATGTTAATACTAAATTGTGGTCTACTTTTAGGCTGATCTCGGACATTACATATTGATTTAAAAAAAAATCAAATTCTGTGTTTCAGTGGTCCATATAACTTTTTATTCCCCCATGTAATTTTTTTGTCTGCACCAGTGTTTTAAATCTTGTCTAGACAGTGAGACGTGAATTCATTAAAGCACTGAGAGGCCAAAATTTTTTCCTCACCCACCTTGGGCTTCAATTTCCTCTTACCAAGCTCTTATCACCACTGATGATCTATATCACGAAGCTGCTTTGAACCGCCTTTGCTTTCTAGCTGATGGCTGGCCTACTTCCGTCAGCAAAGACCACACATGGCAGAATTCTCCAACAAATGATCAGAGGATGGTGTGAGAGATGAAAGGGCCACGGCTGTGGGTCCCACGAAGCCAATTTGCTCTACCCAACAAAAAAACTTCTCCTTACCCCAAACTTTAACTCTGGCAACCAACTGACCTAGTCAAGTTACTGGAAACACCTAGAGGGGTTAGTGCACAGTAAATATGATCCAATGTAAACTCATTAAAAATACTGCAAACCTCAAGATCTATGACTTGGTAGTCATGACACACCAGTATTTACATAGACAACACCGTCCCTAGCAAATATTTTCACTTTCATAAGCTCTAAAATCCTAATTGTTAGTGTCTAATAATTTTTATTTCATACTGTGATCATGTGTATATTTAGAAAATTTTCAGAAACACAAAGGTTTCATCACAATCATGGCATTTCATATAACCATAAAAAGAATTTACTGAATTTTAAAAGGGATTCAGAGTCAAATTTCGGAGGTCAAATACTTTTTTGCTGAAGACTACTTTATTAGGTTTTAACTATAATTTTTAAAGAATGATAAAGAATGATTCACATTACATTTTCTGAGACAGGATCAGAAAAATTCATTCTTGAAAATAACTATGACCCGACTGGAACAAAAGAAACCCTTAAAATGTTAGGATCACTTAAAAATATTTGCCTAGTTTAAAATATATAATATTACAATGTGTTATGTTAGTTTATATTAAATTAATGCATTAGTTTATATTACATGTTGCTCATTTATAATTTGTTATTTTACTGTTATATTAGTTTATGATACTTACCAGAAAACTTGATCTCAGTAGAGTTAAACATAGTTTTCCTAAAGATCAAAGGTCCTGATTTCTATAATGAAAAACAAAGAAATACAGAAAGCTCTTGTTAAAAAAATTCCTCTCTACTGTTTAAGAGTATAGTTTTATCCTGGAAAATACATAGTTCTAATCCTTTAACTCCTATGCCTGGAGTGATTATTCTTTAAAAACGTAAATCTGGGACTTCCCTGGCAGTCCAGTGGTTAAGACTCCGTGCTTCCGCTGCAGGGGGCACAGGTTCAATTCCTGGTCGCGGAACTAAGATCCCACATGCCCCGTGGCTCGGCCAAAAAAAAAAAAAGGCATTAAAAATGTAAATCTGATCACATCACTCACTGGCTTAGAACCTTGTCTCATGTAATCTCCTCCCTGCAATGGATGTGAGGCTCCGGAAGGCTCCTGGGGCCAGCAACACACAGCGGGTGAGGGCGGCTGCCACTGTCGATGACTGTTGCTCAGACAGACAACCTGTCTGTGCATCTGCAGCTGCTCTCGTGGTATCAACATAAATGCACTTCTGATAAAACAACTGACCCTCTCCCTAAGTTATGGTTTACCGCTGTCTCTTTACAAGAGACCAAATCTCACTGCCGCTCACAGGGCCCCGCAAAACCAAGGCCTGCCCACCTCTCTTGCACCTTTCTCTCAGGTCCTCAAAAACATGACACTCCTTCCTGCCCTCAGGACCTTAGTAGTCAACCTGAAACTTACTTGAAATCCCCTCCCTGTCGCTCTCTTCATCTAGTTATTTCCTTCTTACCCCTGAAAACCCAGTTCAAATATCCCCTTCCACAGGGGGTCTTCCACTGGGGCCCACACCAGGCCAGGCCCTCCCTTCCATGGTCTGTAAGACCCATTCCTCACAACCCCGTGCCACAACCAAAATGAAATCTCACACTAGTTAGTTATTTAATGTCTGCCCTCACCAAGAAAAAAAATCCTGTAAGAAGGGATTACGATAAACGAACACGTGGTTAGGAATTAAGGAAAAACACTGATAGGACAAGCAGCTCTTTCCTGATAACCTCTTCTCCCTCCTCAACAGTTTCAACATCAATAAAACCCCGGGCCCAGACCCCTCCTCTGAGCTGCACATCCACATACCCAGTTGCCTAAAGGTCATGTCCACTGGGACGTCCAATAGACGGTCCACACTCACCTGCCCTAATCCAGACACCTCCCCCCCTGCTCCTTACCAGCTCTCTTCCTGTGCTGTCTACCGTGGTTGTAGGCGCTGCCACCCCCAGTCATGGCTCTTTCCCGTCTCTCACCTCCGTCACCCCATCTCCACGGCATGCCTACTTTACCTCACAGGCACTTCCCAGATTTAGCTCTTTCTCTCCATTCCTGCCATCACTGCCCTAATTCAGGCCTACGTTTCTGCAATAACTGGTACCTCCGCCTCCAGACCGGAGCCTGTAATTCATTCTTTGATAGCAGCCACAGTGATTAGCAGGTATGTCTAAAACCCTTCAATGGCGCTTCCTCATTCACACCCCAAAGCTGCTAGTGGTGACCGGGGTGGGGCTAATCCAACCTATAAACGGGGTGTGTTGGGCCCACAAGGGACCTTTAAACGTTTTTTTTTTTTTTTTGAATTAGTTGACATAATAAAAATATGGACTCTGACTTCACTTTAAAAAAAAAAAAGGAGACCTGGCAATTCTGTGCCTAGAACCACCCTGTAGGATCCACCAGCTGGAGCCAGTCTGTATGCAGCCGATTCACTTCCAACTTATTCGGACTTAGTTTATGCTACTGCCCACTCACTACAGAAGCAGCATCAAATGGTAAGTGTGGTTCTCTTGAGTTTTGCTTTTTACTGTTCAGAGAAATTTAACGATGAAGATACGCAGGCTCTATCACCGGCACACAAAATAGGGCACCAACCCAGAAGAATCCTGTAAGAAATGGTTGCACTGGGTCTTAAAGATTCAGAAAGATATGTATTCTCCTTCCTTTATGCAGCTTTTGTGTTATAGGAAGAATTTGTAGCCTCTGGTACTTTCTCTTTCCGGTTGAGGAAATCAAAATATAAGTTTTGCCTTTAGAATTGGGACATCGTTTCCATACATGTGGAAAATACTCATCTCAAACGGAGCTGGATGAATCCTCTGAATCTAGAAAAGCAGGAGATAAGGCCTCTTCGATTTCCTGTCCCTCTTCAGCAAATCTTTCCAAAATTCTACCTCTGCATTCCTCCCACATCATCTCATGTGACTACTGGATGTCAAGTTCTCAAATGGCCTGCCCTGGAAAGGAAGAGTTTCCACACTCATGCCTCCAGACCAGCCTTGCAGAGACAGACATCCCTTAATTACACATCCTGCCCCCGCCCCCGCCCACACACACTCCCGGAGCTGTGATGTCAGGAACCCAAAAAGAGGGAAAGAGGGGTGGGGTGACTATTGCATGTTCCCTTCTCATTTAAAGAAAGAAAGAAAAAAAAGGCGCAAGCGCTGTCTAAATTTATGCGGAAACTGAAGCCCTGGAAAATCCACTCTGTGGCCACACGGGTGTGGCCCTGTGGTTGCACCCGGGCACGAGGAGAGGTCAAATCCAAAGATGCCGCTAGGAGTGCCGAGGGGTTCAGGGCTCAGGTCTGAAAAAACGAGGACCTGATCTGGCCAGAGCATGTCGGAGCAGAGCGAGGGGCCAGGACTTCGGGAATGGTGATCCTCATGAACAGGGTTCAGAAGGGATAGCAATCCCCCAGCACACAAGCTTGACAGATCCTCCCCACAGCCCAGGTCGGGCCGGAGGAGGGGGCGCTCCCCGCGCCGAGCAGACAAAGAGCCCAGAGAAAGTTTCAGGGGACCCGGGGCAGGCCCGGCCAGATCAACAAGCCCGGGACCGGCTCCTGGAGCCCAGAGAGCCCGGGGAGGACCTGCGGGCCCGGGCAGCACCTCGCCTGGGTCCCGACACTCCACTTACGTCATTGATCGTCGCTGCCCAGAGCCCGAGCTCGGGGACGGCGCCCACAGCCGCCGGGCCCCAGCACAGGAGGCAGAGGGCGACTCGCAGCAGCGGGCGCCTGGCGGGAAGGCGGCCGCGGGATGGAAGCCAGACCCCGGCCCGGCTGGTGGCGGCCATCTTGACGCGGAAGCCGCACCTGGCGCTCCGTGGCGCCCGCCACGCCCCAGGCCCGCACCTGGTGCAGCTCCGCCCCGGGCGGGTTCGGGTCCGGGAAGTGTGGCTGGGGCATGGAGGCGGGGCTCAGGGCCGGCCGGGGCGTGGAGCTAGAGGTGGGGCCAGAGAGTGGAAAGGAAAGGGGGCGGGAGAGAAGGAGGGGTCCGAGCGTAAAGGCGGGGCCGGGCAGGGAGGGGAGCCGGGAGAGGAGGCGAGGGGCGGGACTCAGGGTTGGGCTGGAGTGTGGAGGCGGGGCCGGGCGGGCGTGGAGGAGATGGGCGGGGCTCAGAGTCAGGTCGTGGGTAGGAGGCGGGGCCGGAGGGGAGGCGGGGCTCTAAATCAGGTCCGAGCTGGAAGCGGCTTCAGCCCGAGGCGGGAAGCTGAGGTCCCAGAATTCTTATGGCTCTGGTCGGATGCTTAGTGGGAAATATAGGATGGAGCTACTAGCTAAAGTTTTTCTCTGTGTATTTCAGTTTCTTGAATCCTCTGCATTTGTCCCCCAACCCCCTCAGCTCAGGGGAAACAAATTGTTCTCTAAATTCATGGTTAAGTGCCTGGAAAGTGCTTTGAGGTCCTGTCCGTTGAACCCAAGGCATTGTATTGTGAGTATAATGTCTGTAGGATGGTTAATGATTTTTAGAACAAATAAAGTTGCCTGGTTACTTAAAGCTCAGAGGGGCAGAGCTTGGGTCTGTCTTAACTGTGTACTTCGCCAGGCATTTTTGACTGTGAAACCTGAGTAAATGTCTTGCTGTCAAAGAGAACTACAGTAGTTTATTTATTATTAAATGTAAATGTAAATAATGTCCAGAGGGAGAATACAATCCTAGTTTCACATTGTCATTAACGTAAAATAGGATCGATTTATAGTCAAGAGGATCTGGCCTTATCAGTCATCTTAGTCACTTATTTAGACAGTAATTATTGAGAGCCTAAAGTGTAATAAAGACGGCACGTGCATTCCATACGTGCCTTTCCCAGCAAGCAGTTGTGATCATTTCTATGTGGGTGGAAATAATAGACTACGCCAAGGCCTGGAGGAACAGAAAGACCTACCAGATGACTAGTTATTGGTGTGAGATGGACAGTGGCAAGACTGCGAATATTTAAACAGTAGCAGAACATTCAGGTCCTCCTAAGCACTTTAGTCTAAGACATCAGAGGGGCAATGATGGTTTTTAAGCAAGGAGGATGAAGTGACCAGATTATTTTGGTTAATCTGAGTCATATGAAAACTGTGTTAAGGAGGGCAGTGAGATGATCAGTTAAGAATATTTCAATACTTTGTATGACCAGTTAAGAATAAATTACAGTAATTCAGAGATGGTGGCCTCAACCACAGAAGCTTCCATTAGAATAGAGATTTGGATGGATTCCAGAAATGTGGGAGATGGAGATTTTAAATTAAAAAACCTTGGTGATTGATTAGATATTGGAGCTTAGGACGGAGAGGAGTTGAGGCTGGAACCAAGGTATCTGGCTGGAACAAGTGAGGTGTGGAACATCTGGAAGAGGAGAAACGTTAGGAGATCCAGGACCAGATGGCTTCACAAAGGGGTAATTTATTTCGGTCACTGTACATTGGGGAAAGAGGGATACCCAAACAATTCAAGGAGTGTTGGACACAGAGTCTGAGTTGGTATTGGCTCCCTATTAGAATGAGAGGCATAAGGGGCCAAGTAATAAATAGAGTCTGGGCCCATAGTTGGATCCACTGGGTCCACAGACCCACATGGTGGTAATTATCCTGGTTCCAGATTGTATAATTGGAATATACATAATGAGTAGCTGAAATGACCTTACACTGGTCCTTGGTGTCTAGAATAAGAGCTGTCTTAACGGGGAAGTCCAAGTAGAAGCCTCTGAATCTGCCCCGCTGGCCAAACCATATTGTCTCCTGGGGGGAATGGCAGAAATTAGTGCTACCTTTAAAAGATGCAGTGGTGGTGGCTACCATCACATCTCCATTTAACGCCTCTTCCATTGTAGGTGCTCCCGTTAGTACAATATTATTTACGAAGGATACTTTGTGTCCTTTTCCATTGATCCACTCACATCCCTCTATTCCAGATTTCCTTGTCCCAAATCTTCTGATCTTTTTCCTCCCAGATTCCTGACCAGCTGGCCAAGCCATTAACCACTGCCCATAAATCCATGTATGTTTCAACTTCAGACAACTTCCCTTTCCACAAAAAGTGAATAAACAGATGCATTGCGTAAAGCTCTGTCCCTGTGCCCCACCCTGGGGACACTGGAAGGATTTCTTCCTCACCTTTGTCTTTCAAGGCCACCCCTGAGTAAGACTAGAGTGCAGCTGCTATCCTTTTTCAACTTGCCCCTACATATGGAGCTGATCCATCTATGTACCAAGCTCAGGCTTTTAACCTCTCTATCAGCTGGTCATAAATAGGATCTTCCATGCAGCCCTGGGTGTGAACTGAGGGAGCAGCACTTTTGAAACTTTGCTTGATGTCAATGAGAGTAGATAAACAACATCTATTAACTACAAAGCCCTTGATGACAGAGAAACGATTGAAAGAGTTTTCTGAATTGGAAGAATTATTATTGTTAAAGTGCCCATTCCCCCAAAAGTGATCTACAGTTTCAGTGCAATCCCTATCAAAATTCTATTTTTTCACAGAAACAGAAAAATCCTAAAATTTGTATGGAAACACAAGTGACCCTCAAACAGCCAATGCAATCTTGAGAAAGAAGAACAAAGCTGGAGGCATCACATTTCCTGATTTTAAACTATATCGCATACAAATGTACTTATTTACAAAACAGAAAAAGACCTACAGATATTGAAAACAAACTTACAGTTACCAAAGGGGAAACGTGGGGAGAGGGATAAATCAGGAGCTTGGGATTAACATACACACACTATTTTAATTAAGATAGATAACCAACGAGGACCTACTGTATAGCACAGGGAACTCTACTCACTAGTGTGTGATAACCTATATGAGAAAAGAATCTGAAAAAGAATGAATATATGTATATGTATAACTGAATCACTTTGCTGTACACCTGAAACTAATACAACATTGTAACTCAACTATACTCCAATAAAATTTTTAAAAACTATATTACAAAGCTACAGGAAAAAAAAAAATCCTCCCCCCGCAAAAAACAGTATGCTATTGGCATAAAACAGACACATAGATCAATGGAACAGAATAGAGACCCTGGAAATAAACCATTGCATAATGGTCAATTAATTTTCTACAAAGTCTCCAGGAATACACAATGGGGAAAGGACAGTCTCTTCAATAAGTGGTACTGGGAAAACTGGATATCTATATGCAAAAGAATGGATCCTATCTTACACCATACACAAAAATCAATGCTAAATGGATTAAAGACTTGGTCATAAAGCTGAAACCACAAAACTCCTAGAAGAAAGTGAAGGAGCTAAGTTCCTTTACATTAGTCTTGGCAACGATTTTTTGGATTTGGGACCAAAAGCAAAAATAAATAGTGGGACTACATCACACTAAAAGCTTCTGCACAGGAAAGGAAACCATCAACAAAATGAAAAGCAACCTATAGAATGAAACTACTTGCAAACCACACATCCAATAAGGAGTTAATATCCAAAATATACAAGAACTCAGACATCTCAATAGCAAAAAAACCAACAACAAATAGCCCAATTTAAAAAATGGGAAGAACACCTGAATAGACATTTCTCCAAAGAAGACACACAGATAGCCAACAGGCACATGAAAAATGCTGAACATAACTAATCGTCAGGGAAATGAAAGTTAAAACCACAATGAGCGGCTTCCCTGGTGGCATAGTGGTTAAGAATCCGCCTGCCAATACAGGGGACACGGGTTAGAGCCCTGGTCCAGGAAGATCCCACATGCCGTGGAGCAACTAAGCCTGTGCACCACAACTACTGAACGTGCACTCTAGAGCCCATGAGCCACAACTACTGAGCCAGCGTGCCACAACTACTGAAGCCTGTGTGCCTAGAGCCCGTGTTCTGCAACCAGAGAAGCCACCGCACTGAGAAGCCCGTGCACCACAACTAGAGAAAGCCCGTGCGCAGCAACGAAGACCCAACACAATCAAAAATAAATAAATAAATAAATAAATAAAAATTAAAACGAAAATTACAATGAGATATCACCTCACACCTGTTGAGATGTCTATTATCAGTAATAAATAATAATAATACATAAATGATTAAATAAATAAATAGGAGAGAAAGAAAACCTCTTCCTTACAGTAGGACACCAACAAATAAATATAGAATGAATGATGGAGTTAGAAAATCGTCATTTGGTAACTGTCATACTTAACACTTGACTCAGAAAGGATCATCAGTTGGATTCTAAAATTAGTAAAAGTTTGTTGAGGAAGTATCTGCCACAAACTATATTAATTAGAAAGGGGAAAATAGTAATTTTATAGTAGAGGAACCTGGCAGACACCGCCTTAATGATCAAAGTTGATATCACACGGAGTGGGACAAATTGACATGATATGTCTCACGCTGTGATGCCCTGAAAAGAAGCAGCATCACTTCCGTGGTATTCCTGACAAAAAGGCATCATCTGTATTGAATCATGGGGAAACCTCGGATAAACTCAAATTGAGGGACATTCTACAAAGTAACTAGCTAGATTGAATTTCTAACAGTTGCTTTTCACAAGAAACTTGTATATCATATAAATATGTTTCTATTGTGTCAAAATTTTATCGTTTACTAATGCTTCATACCGACCCCTTGTTATACAACCATTAAAATTGAAGAGCACTAGGAAATAGAATTCTTTCTAGAACACTAGCCAATCCTCACCAGTAGGTGACACTAGCAGATTGAAGATATTTTATATAAAATACTGTCTACTCTAAATGGCTTTTTAATCCAGAGTTTTCATCTTCCAACTTCGGTTGACGAAGCTATATATACACCTCTAATTTAAGCCATTAACACCTTAATCAGTCAGCAAACATTGTGTGCCTTAGTGCTAGGTATCACACATTTGATTGCTGGTAATGGACTCAACAGGGATTTTACATTATTAAAGAACAAATGCTTTTATGTGTTATTTATTCATTTATTTATTTTTCTTTACATCATCATTATTAAGCAAAACAATAACAGCATTTATTTTATTTATTTATTTTTTAAACATCTTTATTGGAGTATAATTGCTTTACAATGGCGTGTCAGTTCCTGCTTTATAACGAAGTGAATCAGTTATACATATACATATGTCCCCATATCTCTTCCCTCTTGCATCTCCCTCCCTCCCACCCTCCCTATGCCACCCCTCTAGGTGGTCACAAAGCACCGAGCTGATCTCCCTGTGCTATGCGGCTGCTTCCCACTAGCTACCTATTTTACATTTGGTAGTATATATAAGTCCATGCCACTCTCTCACTTTGTCCCAGCTTACTCTTCCCCCTCTCCATGTCCTCAAGTCCATTCTCTACATCTGCATCTTTATTCCTGTCCTGCCCCTAGGTTCTTCAGAACCATTTTTTTTTTTTTTTGGATTCCGTATATATGTGTTAGCATACGGTATTTGTTTTTCTCTTTCTGACTTACTTCACTCTGTATGACAGACTCTAGGTCCATCCACCTCACTACAAATGACTCAATTTCGTTTCTTTTTATGGCTGAGTAATATTCCATTGTATATATGTGCCACATCTTCTTTATCCATTCACCTGTCGATGGACACTTAGGTTGCTTCCATGTCCTGGCTATTGTAAATAGAGCTGCAATGAACATTGTGGTACATATCATACTGTTTTGATGATGGTAGCTTTGCGTTTTGTTTTTTGTTTTGGCTGCATTAGGTCTTTGTTGCTGCGCATGGGCTTTCTCTAGTTGTGGCAAGTGGGGGCTACTCTTCATTGTGGTGTGTGGGCTTCTCATTGCGGTGGCTTCTCTTGTTGTGGAGCATAGGCTCTAGTAGGCCTGTGTGCAGGCATCAGTAGCTGCAGCATGTGGGCCCTAGAGCACACGGGCTTCAGTAGTTGTGGCTCATGGGCTCCAGAGCACAGGCTCAGTAGTTGTGGCACACAGACTTCGTTGCTCCACAGCATGTGGGATCTTCCCGGACCAGGGATCTAACCTGTGTCCCCTGAATTGTCAGGTGGATTCTTAACCACTGCGCCACCAGGGAAGTCCCTGTATTATATTTTGAAATCAGAGAGCATGATACCTCCAGCTTTGTTCTTCTTTCTCAAGATTGTTTTGGTTATTTGTGGTGCTTTGTGTTTCCAAGTGCCCATTAATAGATGAATGGATAAAGAAGATGTGGTATATATATATATATATATATATATATATATATATATATATATATATATATATATACATACATACATACAATGGAATATTAGCCATAAAAACTAATGAAATCTTGCCATTTGCAACAACATGGATGGACCTAGAGGGTATTATGCTTAGTGAAATGTCAGACAGAGAAAGACAAATACTGTATGATTTCACTTATATGTGGAATCTAAAAAGCAAATGAACAAACATAGCAAAACAGAACAAAGTCATAGATACAGGGAATAAACAGGTGGTTGCCAGAAGGGAGGGAGGTGGGGGGAGGAGAGAAATAGGTGAGGGAGATTAAGAGGTACAAACTTCCAGTTGCAAAATAAATAAGCCATGGATATGAAATGTACAGTGTGGGAAATATAGTCAATAATTATGTAATATCTTCGTATGGTGACACATGGTAACCAGACTTATCCTGGTGATCATTTTGAAATGTATAGAATTATCAAATCACAATGTTGTTTAACAGGAACTAACATAGTGTTGTAGGTCAATTACACTTCAAAAACAAACAAACTCATAGAAAAAGAGATTAGGTTTCTGATTTCCAGAAGTAGAGGGTGGAGAGAGGGGGAACTGGATGAAGGCATTCGAAAGGTACAAACTTTCAGTTATAAGATAAATAAGTACTAGGGATGTAACGGTATACATGAAATGTGTTAAGTGAGTAAATCCCAAGAGTTCTCAACACGAGGAAAAAATTTTTTTCTATTTCTTTAATTTTGTATCTATATGAGATGATGGATGTTCACTAAACTTATTGTGGTGATCATTTCATGATGTGTGTAAGTCAAATCATGATGCTGTACACCTTAAACTTATACTGTGCTGTATGTCAATCATATCTTTATAAAACTGGGAGGAAAAAAATAAAAATTAGGTTGTCATTTTACTGTTGAGTTGTAAGAATTATTTATAAATTCTGGATAAAAGTTCCTTTTATCCAGACTAATGATTGCTGACTTTGGATTGGAATATTTAATCCGTTCACGTTTAGTGAACTACTCATCACTGGCTAAGCAAGAAACACTGGGAATGCCAGTCAGACTTGTAAACTTCCTGAACTTGGAAAATATTATCCAAGCTACAGACAGATCCATAAACAAAATGTGGAGGCCTCATTGGCCCAAGATGTTTAAGTGCAACGTCTGATCAATGATTGGCTTACTACTAAGCTCTGCTTGACTCAGGGATGACCCCTTAAAAGCCAGACTTAAAAATAAAAACATGAATAATTTTTAAGAAGCAACTGAGCAGAGGCACCAGTGTTCAAACATTGCAGGAGAAACACAATCTACAGGATTAGTTCAGGCAAACCCCTAAAGAAACAGTGAGAACAACAACCCCTGGAAGGAGAGACAAATTAGAATCCATAGTTGTTGCAATATATGATCTGAAATATCCAGTTTCAACAGAAATAGATTAAATGGGTAAATAAACAAGAATATTAAAGCATACACAGGAAAAAAGTAGTCAATAGAAACTTTCCCTGAAGGGATCCAGATGTTGGGCTGAACAGACATTTTATTATGTAAAAAAGCATCTATTTATAAATATGTTCAAACAATGAAAGAAAACCATTTTTCTTTTATCAAATAGAGAATATCAATAAAGAAAGAGAAATTATTAAAATAACTGAATGGAACTTCTGGAGTTGAAAAAATACAATTACTAAAATGAAAAACTCACTAGAAGGGCCCAATAGCAGATATGAGCCAGCAGAAGGAAGAATCAGTGAACCTGAAGGTAGATCATTACAGATAATCTCACCTAAAGGACAGGAAGAAAAAGAGTTGGAGAACCACACATTTTTGAATGAGAAACTATCTTCTGTCTTTGGAGAAACTATGTTAAAACAAGCCTCATGGAGTTAAGTACTCGTGGAGTACTCCATGGAGTTAAAGAAGCAGCCTGCATTCTCTTGTTCAGACTTGTAACATGATGGAATTTTGGTTTTCAAACTCCAGCTGATGGCCCTTTAATTTTAAGTCAAATGGGGCTGGGCCTTAGAGCCTGCTTCCAGGGAAAGCGTTTGATCTCTAGCTCTGAAGTCTGTTACAGAGTCTGAACAGCATCTGCAGGCCTGGCTGATCTGCTTTACTGTGGTATTAATAGACTTCAATAAAATATGCAAGTCAGAGCACTCTAAGAATATTCTTTAAAAGAAAGTATTCATTTGAAGCCATCTATTCCCTCTTCTGGACTGTTATACAAGACAGCACGGCCTAGATTGCTGTGCTTTGCAAATCCCAATGTCCCAGTTCTGTTCAGAATATAGTCACTAATATTCTCAGTGAGTATCAGTTGAATGGGTGAGTTGACTGTATCCTCACATGGCTGATGTTCAAAAACACTTTTTTTTTTTTCCAAAAATACTTTTTTGGTTAGAATTTGTAGATGTGCAGTTTCAGTAAATCCACTGATTAATTTAAAATTATTGTGTCCTTAAGAGGTAGGAAGGGTTAATATACATAACTCTCAAGTGTCTCTTTCGAATATCTGTGCATGGAATCCTATTTCAATAAAAGATATTATACATGAAAATATTCTAAAGTAGTGGTCTTTGGGTTACAATTTCTGGAAATAATCATTCCATTAAAATACAAATAAGTTAGGTAATTTAGTCATGCTTTTTTAAGTTAAACAGGATTGGCAATTTTACTTCTATTCTTAGAGCTTTAAAAGGGAGAAAATAAAACCTACATATAGAAACATCGCACGTTACTGAAATGTTCATTAAAGAAAGCAAAACTTCCCGTTTTCCCATTTGTCACTCAAGGTACCTAAATGTCTTTAGAGAAGTTAAGTTGCTGTTATAACTGGTTTATTTTGGGGTGAGTTACTTTCCCACCGACTCAGCAGAAGTTCCAACTTGCTTTTTTCATTGACCAGGAGAAGTTACAAAATTCTATACTTTCATGAGTCAGGACACGTCTGGCCAGAATCGACCTGATTTGTAAGATAAGAACTGTGGTTTGGCCTGTTTCCTGAGAGGGAATCTCTGCTTGGTCTGGGGGACATGGAAGCAGAGGGAGGGTCTCCTCCTCCCTGGAGGGCACTCTGACACCTCAGGTCCCCACATCCTGTGGGTAAAGTCACCACTGCTTGCCGTCACCCATATATGGAAAGACAATGGTCACCAAAGCTCAAATAACTAAACTCCAGGATGAGACTGATAGGAGAGGTATCTGGGCATCGCTGTGTAGGGAGTTGCCTGCCTCTGGGGGATGAGGGCCACTTTCCTGCACTCTGACAACTTCCCCTACTGTGTGCATCACTGGCAAAGATTAAGTCT
This sequence comes from Eschrichtius robustus, assembly GCF_028021215.1. Lineage (NCBI taxonomy): Eukaryota > Metazoa > Chordata > Mammalia > Artiodactyla > Eschrichtiidae > Eschrichtius > Eschrichtius robustus. The sequence continues at coordinate 84,232,082 of NC_090838.1, forward strand.
TTTTCTTTTCCTCCTCTCCTCTCCCTCTTTTTTCTTTCTCCCTTCCTCCCTCCCTCCCTCACTCCCTCCCTCCCTTCTTTCTCTCTCTCTATTTTCCTTATTTATTTATTTTTTTGGCTGCGTTGGGTCTTAGTTGCGGCACATGGGATCCTTCGTTATGGCGCTTGGGCTTCTCTCTAGTTGTGGTGTGCAGGTTTTTCTCTCTCTAGTTGTGGCGCGAGGGCTCCAGAGCGCGTCGGCTTTGTAGTTTGTGGCATGCAGGCTCTCTAGTTGAGGCGTGTGAGTTCAATAGTGGTGGCATGCTGGGCTTAGTTACCCTGCAGCATGTGAGATCTTAGTTGGACCAGGGATCGAACCCACGTTCCCTGCATTGGAAGGCAGATTCTTTACTACTGGACCACAAGGGAAGTCCCTTTGTCTTTTCTTTTTTGAATTAGTTTGCATTACTTTGGAGGCAGTTGATAACATAATCAGGGACAATATTTCTACTATGACAAATGGAGAGTTTGTACTGCATAAGCAATGACATTGGGAGAAGCCTCTGATTGGGAGAAGCCTCGATAACAAGCATGAGGTCCTTTCAAGGACCTTGCCACCTCCCCTTCCTACAGGGGGTTGCAGGAGAAGGTGTTGCAATCTTTACTGTACACTGATGGACACTTGGGCTCCGGGAGAGCAAAGTGACCTGACCAAGATTGCCCAAGGAAGGCTCACAGGACTGCTTCCTGTCCAGCCCTTGCTGCTGGCTGCGTGGTCTGACTCCTGATGCTCTGATTCTTCTCGCTTCTCCTTTCTACTCAGAAAGAAAGGCCAGAAAAAGGAATGGCAAGGGGGGTGGGGGGAGGGGAGAAAAGAAAAGGAAAAAGGAAAGAAGAAAAAAGGAGAGAGCTGGGGAGGGGGAGTGAGGGAGGGAGGGAAGGAAGGAAGGGAGGAAAAAATAACCCTCCCAAGGCAGAGCTAGTCTCACCTGTAGGTCACAAGTATTTCTGGTATTTGTTTATTTCTCTTGCTCTCCCCAGCCCTGTCCCAGCCCGGCTGAAGAGAATGACTGACTTGTTTCTCCCTGTTTTCTCTCCCAGACTTTTTGCCCGTAAGAGCCACTTACAAAAGTAATTTGAGTTTATACAAAAAAGAACTTGAAGGGCTGTGTTCAGTTCATACTCAGAAGTCTATACAAGACTTTGCCAGGGATCGGGTCCTCTGAAAGTCACTTCTTTCAAACATTCCAGCGTGGCTGAGAGAAGAACATGGTGGTACCCGATGGTCTCAGCGAGGAGACTTTAAGTGTCGGAACAAGCGTAGTCCGGCTCCATTCTCCTGGTGGGAAAAGGAGGCTGGGATGGGAGTTCTGCCCATCACGCCCCATCTACCCAAGGCCCTGGGGCATCGCTGTGGGGTTGAAGTGAATTTCTCTGCCATGTTTGTTAATGTCTCAGGAAAAGCCGGAAGTCACAGCTTTCTCTCTACAGCAGAACTGGCCCAGGCTTTCCAGCCCTTCTCAGGCCACACGGCACACACTGAGCAAACTGGACAGGATTTGGGGGGCTGTGGGCATTTGATGACCTAGTCATTATATATTTGTTTACATTATGTAATTAAAATTAGAAACACAAAACACAGTGTATTAGTTTAGATATTTAATATTAAATGTGTATGAAACTCCCAAGTATGTTTTTCAATTTGCTTATTTATCTTACAGATGCAAACATACTTTTTTAAAAAAATATTTATTTATTTGGTTGCGCCGGGTCTTAGTTGCAGCAGGTGGGCTCCTTAGTTGCAGCAGGTGTGCTCCTTAGTTGCGGCATGTGTGTTCCTTAGTTGCAGTGGCGGCCTCCTTAGTTGCGGCTCATTGGCTCCTTAGTTGCGGATCACCAGCTCCTTAGTTGTGGCATGCAAACTCTTAGTTGCAGCATGCATGTGGGATGCAGTTCCCTGACCAGGGACTGAACCTGGGCCCCCTGCATTGGGAGCGCAGAGTCTTAACCACTGTGCCACCAGGGAAGTCCCGAACATACCTTTTTTTTTTTTTGGCTGCATGGCTTGCAGGATCTTAGTTCGCTGACCAGGGATCAAACCCGCGCCCTTTGCAGTGGAAGCACGGAGTCCTAAACACTGGACCACCAGGGAAGTCCCCGCCAACACACCTTTTTACCTTGGGTTTTTTTGCTTGAACTAGCCAGTCAGTTCCTGATCAAGACATTCTCAATAGTTACCACCAGTAGGAAACTTTATTTGCACAAAGTAAAAAAATAAAATTTTTCTATTGATTTTCAAATAACCATTCAAAAACTTCCAGCAGTAGAAATGATCTTTATAGGCTCTAACAGCCTTTTGTTTTTTTCCTTTCACGGATAAAATGTGGTGCTGGCATTTCTCCTAACAATGCAGCTTCCTTTCCAACCCTCAGAACTTTCTTGTCTGGAGCATTTCACAGTAACAATAGAGCTGGCAGACCCTGGAGACTGGGGCACCTGGGCTGGCATCCAGGACCAGGACCCAGACTGTGAGGGCCACACACCAATCCCTGCAGGCTGCAGTGGCTTGGGCGAGGCTACTCACAAACCCAACAGACCTGGGGATGCCAGTGGCCCTGCGCCTGCGCGGCTGCCCCGGGGGCTGAAGGGATCAACACTGAAACTGACCACATCAGTCTACCGCTTTACTAGCAGAGTAAGTGAGCCTCCTCTTGCCTCAGTCTGCCCATCTGTGACATGGAGGTAACAGGAGTACCTACTTGGTAGGGTTGTTATGAGGATTAAAGGACTGCCAGGCCTGGCCACATAATAAGTGCTACCTATGTGTTTGTGAGATAAAGTTAAAAGGCTCTAGAACAGACCCCCAAATCACATGCTTAGAGCCAGCCAGAACTGGATTCCTTCGTTCTGAATTCTGGCTCCCGCCCTCTCTAGACACGGGCCATAGCAGGCCCTCAACCTTTCCAGCCTCTGTTTCCTGGCCCATGCGTGATGATGGCACTGGTACCCACGTTAATGATGTACAGATTAATGTACAGTTCACATAAAGCGCTTGAGACATAACAAGTGCTCAACCAGCAATGGCTGTTATGACCCAGCAGAGCCAGGACGTGAACTCAGGGGTCCTAAGCTCTAAGCTTGTTTCCTGTCCACTGCCCGCATCTCCCTCCTACGAGTCTCGCCTTCCCACAGAAAAGCGCTTAACCTCTTGGACTCTCTTCTAGAATTTTTTTTTTTTTTTTTCGGCTGTGCCCCGTGGCATGCAGGATCTTAGTTCCCTGATCAGGGATTGAACCTGTGCCTCCCGCAGTGGAAGGGCAGAGTCCTAACCACTAGACCGCCAGGGAAGTCCCTTCTACGATTTATTTTAAATCTTTCCACTCAGATTGTATTTTTCAACCCTCTAATGTTTTTTTGTTCTTCATCTTCAGGCTCTCTGGAGTGGTTTTTCCATATCTTTAAAAAAGCAATGTCAAGAGTGGTCAGAGCAATTGCATCGAGGGCCAGACATCAAGGGAATTCCTTTGCAAAGGCACTGAGGCAGCCAGTGGCCATGTCTTTCCAAGTCTCAAGTAAGTACCACGCATCTTTCCTCATTCATATTTTATTAGGAAGCCAGATCGGAGAATTCATCAGTTATAAAACTTTAAATATGAAATGAATCACTCTTATCAAAGAGATGATTCAGGTGGGAATACCAGATTTTTCTTAAGAGCAGAAGCAAAGGCAAATATGGCATTTTACTTTACAAATATTTAAGAGTCATGAAAAACGAAAAGAACTTTAAAAAAACAACTTTGTGCCAACGTGAACATCCAGGAGCTGCTGTGGAGATGGGGCTGTTAGAGCTTAAATGTTAAGATCATCCAGAAAAGTGACGAGTCATCTTTTATTAAAATAGAATATCTTTGTCTCTTTCCACCATATACATATATTTTCTCTTTAAATAAATATATGTTACGTATTCTAAACGATGACTTACTTGACAACATTCACGTGGTGCTTTCGGGCCAGGGCATTGACTCGGTAAGGAAGACAAATACCAAAAGCATCGAGTGTACGCGGGTTCTCGTAAGGCGGAGTTTCCAGGACTTGGGAATGGGTCTCAGCTCTCCTCACATGAGGACTTCTGAGTCTTCTGAGGAGTCGTCGGCAAATAGGAGTTCCTCTGACGCTGGGCTCCCCAAGGGCAGCGTGCTGCACTGGGACCAGGAGACCGCATTCCTTACCAGCCTATCCTCCAGTAAAACACCGTTCCTTCCCGCCGTCCCTGTCGCCGGGGCGGCGGGAGCCTGCTCTTCCCAGCCCTCGCCGACCCCGTTCAGGATGTACCTTCCCTCGTGAGGTCTGTTGTCATGGACTTCTGCGGTGACCACGCTGACGGTGGCGCCGGGTGTGCAAGAAGCAATGACCAAGTCGGGATGGGTATTCACGTCCCGCTGAGCAAGTGCCGAGCCCTCGGCCGGGCCCTCGCGGCTCTCCGGAAACCGTGTGTTGACGTAAATGATGTCGGCTTCGTCCTGAACTTCAGGCAGGCTTTCCAAGAGCTTTTCCAGCTGCAGCCTCAGCATTGAAAAGGTGGGGCGGTCCAAGGGCTCAGCTCTCCAGCAAGAGTGCATGACTTCATACCTAGAAGCAAAGAAGAGGGTGTTATCTCCTGGCGCAGCACGCACAGCCCAAGTGCAATCCGCCCCTGCTTCTCGCACTCGGGTGGGAGTGGAGGGGCTGGGGGGAGGGGGAGGGGAGTGGGGGGGGGGGTCCTGGGAGCAGACAGGTGTCAGTGCCAGCTCCACACTCACCATCGTTCCAGGCCTTGGGAGGCTCGAGGAATGAAATCGAGAGGGGGGCTGGCGTGGGCAGGTGTGTGAAGAGTAAGGGCAGTGCTGTGACAGCGGCGGGTGAGCCCTGGGCTGGGACAGCCCCTGATTTGAGGCGGCCGCAGCTTCGTGGCACGTGTGGGGCTGCTGAACCTCGGCCACCTGATGTTGCTCCGTGAAGGAGAAACGCTCTGGGGTCCCTGCTCTTCTCCGTGACCTTGACCTCCTCCGGTAAAAACAATAACCGCTGACCTGTCATCGGCATTTACCATCTGACAGCCATCGTGTAAGGTACTTTTAGAGATACTAGCACGAGCTAGCAGCACGAGCCCACACACAGGTACTGTGATCCCCATTTCACAGAGGAGGACCCTCAGAGCGCGATGCTTGGCCCCAGGATGAGGCTGGAGCTGTGACCCACATCAAAGAGTGTCTGACGCCAGAGCCCGCGTTCTTAACCACTGAGCTGCCCTGCTTGCCATGGGTCAGACCCTGACGGGTTTAGGTTCTACCCTGTGGGCAAGGGGGAACCACAGAAAGATTGTGCTGTGGTGCATTCCCATGACCAGATGATAATTTTAGGAGAGTTGCTTTGGATGTCACCCAAAGGATGTATTAGGATCCTGGGGGTGATGAGAAGAACAAGACAGGAGACAGAGGAGCCCGCACTCCCCTGGAGGAAACAGGGACCCGCTCGTTCACGTACATATACTGTGGATGTCACTGCGCCAACGTTCCCACAAGTGTCACCACCCCCAGGCCCCGCCAAGCCCTGGACCTCTATGGTCTGACAGTACTAGCAGACCCCGTTTTATTGCACTTCGTCTTATCACACTCCAAAGATACTGTGTTTTGTTTTTTTTTTTACCAGTTGAAGGTTTGTGGCAACTCTGCATCGAGCAAGTCTATTGGTGCCATTTTTCCAGGAGCATTTGCTCACTTGGTGTCTCTGTGTCACAGTTTGGTAATTCTGACAATATTTCAAACTTCTTCCATTATTGTTATGTTTGTTAGGATGACCTGTGATCAGTGATCTTTGATGTTACTATGATGATATTTTTGAGGTGCCACAAACTGTGTCCACGTAAGACAGCAGATTCAATCAACCGACACTGTGAGTATTCTGACTGCTCCACCGACCGGCCATTCCTCTGTCTCTCTCCTTCTGCTTGGGCCTTTCTATTCCCTGAGACACAACAACAGTGAAATTACGCCAATTAATAACCCTACAATGGCTTCTAAGCGTTCAACGGAAAGGAAGAGTCACAGGTCTCTCACTTTAAGTAAGCTAGAAATGATTAAGCTTAGTGAGGAAGGCATGTCAAAAGCTGAGACAGCCCGAAAGCTAGGCCTCTAGTGCCAAACAGCCCAGTTGTGGATGCAAAGGAAAAGTTCTTGAAGGAAGTTAAAGGTGCTACTCCAGTGAACACACAAATGATGAGAAAGCAAAACGGCCTTATTGCTGATGTGGAGAGTCTGAGTGGTCTGGATAGAAGATCAAACCAGCCACAACATTCCCTTAAGCCAAAGCCCAATCCAAAGCAAGGCCCTAACTCTCTTCAGTTCTATGAAGGCTGAGAGAGGTGAGGGAGCTGAAGAAGAAAAGTGTGAAGCTAGCGGAGGTTGGTCCATGAGGTTTCAGGAAAGAAGCCGTCTCCATAACAAAAGTGCAAGGTGCTGGTATAGAAGCAAGTTATCCACAAGATCTAGTTACGATCATTAATGAAGGTGGCTACACTAAACAACAGATTTCCAATGCTGACAAAACGGCCTTATATTGGAAGAAGATGCCACCTAGGACTTTCACAGCCAGAGAGGAGAAATCAATGCCTGGTTTCAAGGCTTCAAAGGACAGGCTGACTCTCTTGTTTGGGACTAACGCAGTTAGCAGGTGACTTTAAGTTGAAGCCAATGCTCATTTACCATTCCAAAAGTCCCAGGGTCCTCGAGAATTATGCTAAACCTACTCCGCCTGTGCTCTATAAATGGAACAACAAAGCCTGGATGACAGCACACCTGTTTACAACACGGTTTAATGAATATTTTCAGCCCACTGTTGAGACCTACTGCTCAGAAGAATGGATTCCTTTCAAAATATTCCTGCTCATTGACAACGTACCTGGTCACCCAAGAGCTCTGATGGAGATGTACAATGAGATGAATATTGTTTTCATGACTGCTAACACGACATCATACTGCAGCCCAGGGATCAAGGAGTCATTTAGATGTTCACATCTTATTATTTAAGAAATATATTTTGTAAAGCTAGAGTTGCCATGGATAAGAGATTCCTCTGATGAATCGGAACAAAGTAAATTGAAAACCTTCTTGAAAAGATTCACCATTCTAGATGCCATTAAGAACATCTGTGATTCATGGCAAGAGGTCAAAATATCAACATACACAGGAGTTTGAAAGAAGTTGATTCCAACCCTCATGGATGACTTCGAGGGGTTCAATGCTTCACTAGAAAAAGTAACTGCAGATGTGGGGGAAAGAGCAAGGGAACTAGAATTAGAAGTGGAGCCTGAAGATGCGACTGAACTGCTGCAATTTTAACCTGTTTTTTTTTTTTTTTTTTTGGCTGCACGGAGCAGCGGGATCTTAGTTTCCCAACCAGGGATCAACCTGGGCCCTCGGCAGTGAAAGTGTGGAGTCCTAACTACTGGACTGCCAGGGAATCCCCTGAATTGTTGCAATTTTATGATGATATATATATTTAAAAAAAATTTTGTATTAATTAATTAATTTATTATTTATGGCTGTGTCGGGTCTTCGTTTCTGTGCGAGAGCTTTCTCTAGTTGTGGCAAGCGGGGGCCACTCTTCGTCGCGGTGCGCAGGCCTCACACTATCGCGGCCTCTCTTGTTGGGAGCACAGGCTCCAGATGCGCAGGCTCAGTAGTTGTGGCTCACGGGCCCAGTCGCTCCGCGGCATGTGGGATCTTCCCAGACCAGGGCTCGAACCCGTGTCTCCTGCATTGGCAGGCAGATTCTCAACCACTGCGCCACCAGGGAAGCCCTATGATGATATTTTAATGGATAAGGAGTTGCTTCTCATGAATGAGCAAAGAAAGTGGTTTCCTGAGATGGAATCTACTCCTGGTGCAGATGCTGTGAAGATTGTTGAAATGACAATAAAGGATTTCGAATATTACATAAACTGAGTTGATAAAGCAGCAGCAGGGTTTGAGAGGACTGACTCCAAGTCTGAACGAAGTTCTCCTGGGGGTAAAATGCTATCAGACGGCATTGCATGCTACAGAGAAATTGTTCATGAAAGGAAGAGTAGATCGATGCAGCAAACTTCACTGTTGTCTTATTTTAAGAAACTGCCACAGCGACCCCAACCTTCAGCAGCCACCAGACTGACCAGTCAGCAGCCCCCAACATCGAGGCAAGGCCCTCCACCAGCAAAAGGATTATGACTTGCTGAAGCCTCCGATGATGGTTAGCATTTTTTAGCAATAAAGTGTCTCTTTAAAAAAATATTTATTTATTTATTTATTTGGCTGCACCAGGTCTTAGTTGTGGCACGCGAACTCTTAGCTGTGGCATGTGGGATCTAGTTCCCTGACCAGGGATCGAACCCGGGCCTCCTGCCTTGGGAGCACGGAGCCTCAGCCACTGGACCACCAGGGAAGTCCCCACAAAGTGTTTTTAGAATTAAGGTACGTACACCATTTTCTAGACATAATGCTATTGCACACTTAACAGACTACAGTATAGAAATCGTAACTTTTATATGCACTGGGAAACCAAAAAATTCCTGTGACTCACTCTACTGCAGTGCTCTGGAGCTGAACCCGCCATATCTGGGAGGCGCGCGTGTACTGGGGCAAGGAATGGAGGGGAGGGGGACCCTGAAAGACATCTGCTGGCTGAGGGGACCCAGTGGGATAAGAAAGGACAAGGTGGCTCCCGCCATGTCACCCTGGAGACGAGGAGACCAAGTGCCGGTGCCACGAACCACAGTGGCTGCAGCTGGGAGGCTGTGAGTTCGGCCGAGGAAAGGTCCCCCGGAGGTGATGGGGGCACCACCCAGAGCGGCCTCTTGGGTGACGGGGACCTGGTCATTCAGAGGTGGGGGTGATGCTGTAAGAAGAGGTGGCCCTCAGCGGGCAGGACCGGGGAGCGGGGCTCCAAGCACACCCTGTTATTTCCATTGCTGTATTTCTCAGGGTTGACTGTAAAATGACCGCGGGGCAACCAGACACCGGAGTCGACTCCACTAAGGTGAGACAGCAAACAGAGATGCTCAAAAGTATCTGCCTCAGTTTTAAAAGAAAAGACCCCAGATATGGAAATGCAGAGAGCTCTCTGGGGGATGCTGTCGTTGGCCAGCATCCAGACTGGAGAGCGGACCTGGGAAGCGGGCCTGGCTCACCAGAGCCTCTGCGAGCCCGCGGTGTGAGCAGCCAGCCGGGGGGTGGGGACCGCAGAGCCGCTGCTTCCTCCGGCTGTTCCCCAGCCTCCCTCCCCCAGCCGCACGGCACTGCTGACGCTGCAGCGCTTTCACCTAAAAAACCACCTCTCAAACACCGAGTCAGCATTCCCTCGGCACGGCTCTACCCGCAATGTCTAAAACCACAACGTGACACAGCTTAGACCCTGCTAAGACCCCAGATAATCAACTTCTCCTGGAGCACCAAAGAAGCCAAGAAAGAAAAAGCCACAAAAGTCTCCATTCAATATTGTTTGACAGAAATGGCTTCCTCATTTGCAGAAGCAAACATTTCATTCATGTGGCCCTTTCAGAAACGACCGTGAAGCCCCAGATCTAATTGAATTAGGATTTCGTGATGTTTCTTTTAAAGGGCTTATGATTTCTGTTTCTGTTCTATATGTTACGGATTTACAACCATAATCACCACCACCACTACCACCACCCCCCCCCCCCCAAGCAGTGTGAGGCTCTGATCAAAAAAAACTTTCCTTCTGTTTGGCCGCGGTGGATCTGGGAGGCCCATGTGCAAACTGACCAGGGCCTTCTCACCGGCGCGAGGAAGCAGGGCCAGAGTGTGAGTGTGGGTGTGCGTGTGTGGAGTCCTGCACAGGCCCACCTGCCCGAGCAGCGCGGCCCGGCGTTCCACGACGGAGCCCACGCAGGCCCACGGTCCTGAAATGTTCTTGCTAAACATGGTGCGAATGCCCCTCTCCGAGCCCGTGACCCCTGTTACGCTGGGGAGAGACTCATCATTAGGAAGGTTCAGATCACCGAGCTAGAGGCAGTGCCTTAAGAAATGATTTTTAAAAAGTCGGCAAGGTGTTTGGGAGGGGATCGACTTGTAAAGATGTTATCACGGGCACCATATGTGACACTTAGCGTGCGTGCTTCCTGCAGGCTGAGCTCTCCACACACTTCTTTGTTAACCCTCCAAATACCTCTGCAGAATACGTGACTATACTTTTTTGGTGGCTGATCACGTGGCACGGAGCGGTCAAGTCAGCTGCAGTGGCCACACATGTGGCTAGTTAGGAGGCAGAGCCTGGCCTCTCTGACTCCAAGTCCCAGGCCTCTCCCTGTACTGTCCACCCCGAAGAGAGAGGGGCCTGTTGGGATGGGAAGGGCACTGTGGTCCTGCACGCTGGGGGCTGGGGGCGGTCTCACGCCCGGCTGAGTGTACAGTCTCCCTGGGATAGTTTTTTTTTTTTTAAACAATATTATTATTATTATTTTTATAAATTTATTTATTCATTTAGTTATTTTTGGCTGCGTTGGGTCTTTGTTGTGGTGTGCGGGCTTCTCATTGTGGTGGCTTCTCTTGCTGTGGAGCACAGGCTCTAGGCACGCGGGCTTCAGTAGCTGTGGCACGCGGCCTCAGTAGTTGTGGCTCGCGAGCTCTAGAGCGCAGGCTCAGTAGTTGTGGTGCACGGGCTTAGTTGCTCCACAGCATGTGGGATCTTCCCGGACCAGGGCTCGAACCCGTGTCCCCTGTGTTGGCAGGCGGATTCTTAACCACTGCACCACCAGGGAAGTCCATCCCTGGGATAGTTTTAAAACATACATTTCTGGGCCTGCTCTGTACCAAGAGAATCACAATCTCCAGGCACAGGGCTGAGGAATCACGTTCTTAGAATATCCCCTAAGCAATTCTGATGACCAGCCTGAAAGCAAAGTCACTGGCTTAGATTTCTAAATTTCCTGATTCAAGATATTCCTGTTGATTGGTTTGTTTAAGATGCTGAATGAAAAGAGAAGCATGACTGCAGCAAAAGAGGGCAGAGAATCATCCAAGTACCTCATGCATTGTAAAGCAGACCTATTTACCTACAGGATATATAGTCATCCCTCGGTATCCATGACAGATTGTTTTCAAAAGCCCCAGCGGATACCAAAATCTGCAGATGCTCAAGTCCCTTACAGTCAGTTGGCCCCCCGTATCTGTGGGTTCTGCATCCACCCATACAGAGGGCCGAGTATTTCCTAGAGGGGCTTACAGAACTTCAGAACACGTGCGGGCTCACTGGAGACGTGCACACACCACTTCCCACACCAGGAGAGGCTTCTGGCCCGGCCATCTGCGTGTGTCATCTTCTGCCCACACCCGCCCGGCTGAGTGTCCCCACCCACTATGGCTGTGTGTCCCCAGGTCTTTGCAGGGCGCCCCGAGATGGAGAGCAGCTGACTCACAGTTCATCCAAGCAGTCCTCTGGCTGTTTCAGCCTGTGGCCGTGGAGAAGATAGTCATATATTTCGTGGTTCTGGACGCCGGGATAGGGGGTCATTCCTCGTGTGGCTATTTCCCACATGGTCACGCCAAATGCCCACTGAGGACAAAGCGACAACGTCAGGATGCAAGTCTTTCCAGAAAGGCTGAATGGACTTTTTCATTGGGAAAGGTCATTTCCTTAGAGCCCCGGCAGTCGTGCACAAAGCTGACAATTATGTTTGAGATACGCTGCTCTCCCAAAACGGCAACAACGTGGGGCCAGAACGTCACAGTTCCCCATTTTTACTAAAGCTGTTTGGGAAATGAGACAAAGGCAGATCTAGCCCTGTGTCACATCAGTGCTCTGTTTAACGTTCTGTTCCTACTGTTGTCGGCAAGTGTTTTCTTTTCCCGATCTCTGGTTAAGGGTATCAATACACAGCACCTTTTATACAGCATCTTAGTTCCAAACAGCCATGGGATGAATTCATTTAATTTACTGTGAATATGAAATATCTTAGTTGCAGGCAATGAGTCACTGTACTGTAGCAGAGGAAAGTGGAAATAAATTAAGGGCTTTTGCCATCCTCTGAAGGTCAGGCTACTTCACCAGAATCTAATGTTCTGCCTGAATTAAAGCATCTAGCGATAAATAAAGAGAAGTGTGAGCATGCCCCAATCCTCAGTTGATCAGAGAGTAAGATGTCCTGCAGCACCAGCTTAAGTCATCTCTTTCGGCATGCCTTCATCTTTGCAATGCGGGGCCCCGAATCAAAACTCTGTACGTACGTACCACGTCACTTTTACTGGTGTACACTCGGTCCGCGAGACTCTCTATGGCGATCCATTTCACAGGCATCTTAGCGATGCGGCCCTGGCGGTAGTAGTCGCCACTGTAAATCTTCTTAGAGAGGCCAAAGTCTGCGACGCAGACAGTCATGTCATCTCGCAACCTACAGAGAGAGACAGAGTGAGTTCGTGTCCTCAGCGACCTCAGAGGCAAAGCCTTAAATCACAGGTCTGCACCCGACGCAGCTGAAAACATTCACAATGAGTAACCAAAAGAGAGAGACCCCACAGCCTGTGAGGGTCCTGCTTTGGGACCAATGGCAGAGCAAGTGAGGGGGAACCGGATGAGTTATAACTTTCTACCCTTCTGGTCTGTGTGGCAATCTGGACCAACCAGGGCACCTGGGCACAGAGGATGGAGCCACCTGCAGGAACAGAGGTGCACGGGAGTAGAAAGAGTAGCAGCTCCAAGCCAGGGCCCCCTGGTGGACTCATCTAGAGCCCAGTAGCCTTCCTGCCTGACGTCTGGAAGCAGCACTGGCTCTATAGATTAAGTAAGCCACTCAGACAGCTTGGGGGAGGTGGGGAAGCACGTGCTGTAAGCGGGGGACACCGGACTTCCTGCTAAGACGGTGCCAGGTGGTACCTGAGGAATTAACTGGAAAGTTAAAGGAATACAATTGCATTTACAGCCCAAGCAGTTAAAATTGATCTTAGACAAGAAGGAGAGGAGGAGGAGGAATGAGTGGTCTGGAGGTAGGGCGACTACCTTGTCCCTGTTTGCCTGACACTGACATTTAAAACTAAAAGTCCTACATCCTGGGATATCCCTCAGTTCTGGACAAACCGGACAGCTGGTCACCCTACCTCGTGGGAAAAACATGAAGGAAATGTTAAGGGGAAAAAATGGTTTTCATGATTCTCCTTCCATGGTAGACAAGTTATTTAAATGAAAAACAAAACCAAGACCCTTCTGGGTTTTCAAAAATGAGGTGAAAGTGATAGAGGGCCGGGGGGCAGGGTTGGTTAAGAGGAGGGAGGGGACAGGCTCCACTGTCACATCTCCAACGAAGAAAAACGAACGACAGCAATACATTTAAGGAACACTCTCTCTTCTTGCAATAGTAAATTTCAAATCAAGAAATAGTTATTGTTTTTGAAGATTTACAGCAGATAATGGCTGTTGAAGCAGACTGAAGAGATGGGGAAGGGGAAGTTCGAAGTTCTTGTATAAGCCCTCGTCTCTCTGCTGCAAAAGGAAAGCTCTGGTGTAGTCAGGACCAAACTACTTCACAAGGCAGCATCATGGAAACTCAGGGACGAAACCATTATGATTTTCACTACTGTCTTCATGATGAGCTGACTTATATGTAACTCTGGATCCAAATAAGCTGATGGCAGTTGGGGAGGATCCCAAAGTTCACACCTAATACTCCTAGCTGAGTGAGAGTGTGAAAATAAAAAAGTAGTCACACATAAACACACTACTATACAGAAAATAGATAACTAATAAGGACCTACTATATAGCACAGGGAACTCTACTCATTACTCTGTAATGGTCTATATGGGAAAAGAATCTAGAAAGGAGTGGATATGTGTATATGTATAACTGATCACTTTGCTGTACACCTGAAACTAACACAACATTGTAAATCAACTATACTCCAATAAAAATTTTAAAAAAAAGAAGTCACAGGGGAGTTTTGGAGGCCAGCCAGACTCTTAGAGGCAGAGGTAGTGAAAATCCTCAAGCAAACACCCAGTCATGTGTCAGGGCGGTAGAAACCCCATCTCCGGAGCCTGCCACACTGTCGCCTCCCAAGCTTAGTCCTCCTCCATACTTTAACATCAACAGGCCACCCCACATGCCCACAAATATCTACCACCATGAGGTCCAACCCACTCCAGGATGGGCCAGGACTCTTACATGCAGTTTCGAGCAGCTAAATCTCGATGAAGAAAGTTCCTGTTGCTCAGATACTCCATTCCCTGGGCAATGTCCACCATGAACTTCAATAGTGTCTGCAGAGGAATATGCTAGGGGGTGGAAGACACAAGGAGACAGATTATTATTATTATTATTTTTCTGGCCACACCGTGTGGCTTGCAGGATCTTAGTTCCCCGACCAGGGATTGAACCAGGGCCCTGGCAGTGAAAGCGCAGAGTCCTAACCACTGGACCACCAGGGAATTCCTGAGAGACTATTATTATTTTTTAAAAAATAACTTTATTTATTTATTTATTTATTTATGGCTGCGTTGGGTCTTGGTTGCTGCGCCCAGGCTTTCTCTAGTTGCAGCGAGCAGGGGCTACTCTTTGTTGCGGTGCGTGGGCTTCTTATTGCGGTGGCTTCTCTTGTTGTGGAGCACAGGCTCTAGGCACGCAGGCTTCAGTAGTTGTGGCGCATGGACTCAGTAGTTGTGGCACATGGGCTCGGTAGTTGTGGCTCACAGGGTCCAGAGCACAGGCTCAGTAGTTGTGGCGCACGGGCTTAGTTGCTCCGCGGCATGTGGGATCTTCCTGGACCAGGGCCCGAACCTGTGTCCCCTGCGTGGGTAGGCAGATTCCTAACCACTGCGCCACCAGGGAAGTCCAGGATTACTTTTTAAAAGGAAACCAAGTTACTTCCATTTGAGGGGGTGAAATGATGGCTTTATGACTTAGAAGTGTGGCCATGAAACAAGGAAATTTCCATATCACTAATGTCACAAATAAGGTTTCAAAAAGGAATGAAAAACAAACAAAAACCAACAAACCCTAAAACTTCTTGGCAAGTATCACGTTTTCTTCTCCTTGTGTTTAAAGGTATTTTAAAAAATTAATTTATAAATGTAATGCAATTCCAAAGATACCACCAACAATTTTTTTGTGTGTGTGTGGCCAGTTAATAACATTCTTTTCACAAGTTATGAGCTCAAATGCGATCCTTGTGTCCTTCTGAGTGGCAGTGGGACAAAGAAGGGAAAAGAAGGGGGGTCTGGTTTCAGTGGGGGAGGATCTAATGTTTTGACAGCAAAAAGCCCATGGAGAAGGAGCTGTTCCCAATTATGCACCCACATCTGGTATCATTTTATTTTGAAATGTTTCAAAAGAGACTTTTTTTCTTCTGGACAGAAAGTAGGATGGTCTTTACCCCTTATCATGGGACCAAAGTACCACAAGTAAGTATTCGGGAATTTTCATTTTTGTTTCTCTAGGGCCTTCCTGTAAGTTTTAACAGCCTAATGTTTTTTTTTCTATGTTGTAAAAATCAAACCAGACTGCGTGTTAGAAAACCTGCCGTGTTGGGACTGATTATGAGGATGATGACTAATGAAGACTTCTGTGTAGTAATTCAATGTTTTAGTGCAGTCAGAGCCCTAAAGAAAAGGGTTCACAAAGTCCCTAGAAATCATAAATGGGTCCACCCATGATATATTCTTCCCCAAGGCATTGGATTTATGGTTTATTCTATATGGCACATGAGTCTTCTAAAGTGGTCCTCATGAAGACACTGAATTTTTTTTTGTTTTAATTGGGCTGTGCTGGGTCTTAGCTGTGGCATGCAGGCTCTCAGCTGAGGCATGCGGGATCTAGTTCCCTGACCAAGGATCGAACCCAGTCCCCCTGAGTTGGGAGCATGCAGTCTTAACCACTGGACCACCAGGGAAGTCCCGACACTGAATTTTTAATGATTTATATTTCTCAACTAAGACACGTGTCAATCAAAGACTGTATATTTAACAAAAATGCTTTATCCTTTACCCTTACATAATGGAGTTGTTAAAAAAAATGTAAGTAAATCAGGCATGAAAGCCTTACGCCTCTGTTCTATATATCTGGGGCATTTGATTTTCTGGATGCTAATTTCCAGGAAAGGATTTGGGTGCTAAGAAATATCAAATCTGCTGACATTCATGAAAGTATAAGGAATATCAGGTGCTATTCATTTGTGTTATTTTTTTCCAAGCAGAACTATGTTAATCTTGCAGACTGTAACCAAAGGTCATTTAAAAGATCATTGTGTGGTAAAACTAATAAATGAGGTCAATAAGGTTGCAGGATACTAGATTGACATACAAAACTCAACTGCATTTCTACACACTAACAATGAACTGTCTGAAAATGAAATTAAGAAAACAACATCTACAAAAGAATCAACAACAAAATACTTAGGGATAAATTTAACAGAAGAAGTGCAAAACTTACACTCTGAGAACTACAAAAGGAAAGAATTAAATTAGTTTCTAAATAAATGGAAAGGTATCCAGTGTTCATGGATTGGAAGAGCAGGCGTGCTATTCACACAGAGGACAGAATGGCACCCAGGTCCTGCTGAAGAAGCACATTTATATGACTGAGACCTAGTCTTGGGCCACTCTAGCAGGGCCAGAAGGTATTTATTGCCAAGGAACTGACCGATAAGGCAGCAGAGATTTGAATAAAAGCCTGATTTTCTAGTTTGTCTATGATGCATTTTGTGACTTTCAGCTTTACATGTGGCTACAAAGTGTCAAAATATGAAAATACATTCCTTTTAAATTTTTATAAAACCTGGGAGTTTCCATCATTGGAGATATACTTTATATTTTTGCAAATCGAAACTATTCATTAGTCAGTAAAACGCTGTGTACTTGTTTCCTTGTTATTTTGTTCAAAAGAACATAAGATGACAGCAGTACTTTTGGCAGACACAAACTGATTCTATAATTTATACAGAAGGGCAACAAAACTAGAATAGCAAAAACAATTCTGAAAAAGTAGGATAAATTTGGAGGAATCACATTACCCGATTTTAAGACAATAAAGCTACAGTAATCTCAATGGTGTGATGGGGCGAAGGATGGCACATAGCTTAACGGAACAGAACAGAGAACTCAGAAATAGACCCACACGTGTACAACTGATTTTTCACAAAGGTGCAAAAGCAATTAGTGGATTAAGGATAGTCTTTTCACAAATGATGCTGGTCATCTATATGCAAAAAAAGCAACAAACTAAATTTCACACCTTATACAAAAATTAATTCAAAATGGGTCACAGACTTAAACGTTAACATGTAAACCCACGAATTTTTAGAAGAAAACACAGAAGAAAATCTTTTTTATCTGGAGTTAGGCAAAGAGTTCTTAGAAATGACACTGAAAGTATGATCCATTAAAAGAAAAAACTGATGAACTATACTTCATCAAAATTTAAATTTTTTTGCTCATGTTAAGAGAATACAAAGACAAGCTACAAACTGGGAGAAAAGTCTTTGCAAATCACATATCCAACAGAGGAACTGTAGCTAAAGAACTCTCAAAACTCAACAAGAAAACCAACAACCCAATTAAAAAATAAACAAAAGACTTTAACAGACACTCACCAAAGAGGATATAAAGATGGTAAATAAACACAAGATGCTCAACATCATTAATCATCAGGGAAATGCAAATAAATTTCATGATAAGCTATCACTATACACCTATCAGAGCAGCTAAAAACAAAACAAAACAACACACTACAGATAATACCAAGTGCTAACAAGAATGCAGAGCAACTGAATTTCTCATACATTCCTGGTGGAAATGTAAAATGGTACAGCCATTCTGGAAAGTAGTTTAGCAATTTACTATAAAGACAAACATACATTTTCCATATGACCTAGCATCCCATTCGTGGGTATTTAGCCTAGAGAAATGAAAAGTTATGTTCACTCAAAAACCTGTATGTGAATTTTTACAGCAACTCAAAACTGTCATAGGTCCTTCAATGGGCAAATGGAAAAAGCAAACTGTGATACAGCCATACAATAGAAGCCTACACAGCAATAAAAAAAAGCAATGAACTACTGATACATGCAACTTGGATGGCTCCCAAAGGCATAATGCTGAGTGAAGGAAGCCAGTCTCAAAGAATTACAAACTATATAATTCCATTTATATGGCATTCTCTAAAAGACAAAACTATAGTGATGGAGAACAGATCAGTGGTTACCAGGGGTTAGCCATGTGGGCAAGGTGTAACTATAAACGGGTAGCAGGAGGAGGAGTTTTGGGTGACGGAACTGTTCTGTATCCTGATTGTAATGGTAGTATATGAATCTATACATGCATTAAAATTTATATAACTATAAACCAAAAAGGGAAAAAAGTCATTTTTTTCTGTATGATAATTTAAAAATATTTTTATAAAGGATATAAATGGCCTATTTCTCTTCTACAAAGATTCAAGAAAGACATCCAATCTGAGGCTCACTACACTTGCACAGGGCTCCAAAAAAGGGAGGAGAGTTAAGCTTCACAAGATGGATGATTGTTGGTCATCAAACAAACCTGTGTGTTTTAATTTTTTTTTACTACAGAAGTTGCTCTGGTGAAATATGAAATCCCCCCTGCAAATTATTAGAAAAATCATACAATATACCAGGAAATTAAATGTAGGCAAAATCACTCATCAACATGAAGCAAAATCCATTCAAAACTATGCTATGCAGCCATTCACAGACATCTGTCTGGAGGCTGCCCTGTCGGGCAGGGGCACCCATGGGATGGGGCGGAGAAGAACTAAAGGCATGGGGTCTGCAGCCAGTTCTGCCTCCACCACTGCTGATCTGTGCCTCAGTTTCCTCACCTGAGATTCTATTAGTAACTACTTATTATGGTGGCTGTGCCATTGATATACGCGAAACACGGGCCGGCCTCTGCCAAACGTTTGAGAAACGTTAGCCCCTGTTGTTGGCCTACAGGCAGATGTGTACATGCTGAGCCCCTGCCTGTGAAACACACAGATGTGGAATAAACGGTTGCGATGTGAATGCCCGAGGGTGCCAATGTTGGGAATTATGGGCAATTTTTTCTTCTTCTCCAGGCTTCTTATAATGTTACTGTCTGTTTCTTGGGGGACGGGGAAGAGAAGGAAAGCACTCGGCCATGCTGAGTCCCCTACTTTGGATTAGGCCCTTCACCTCTTTGGAGGAGCCCCAGTGACTTTGTAATAGCTCTGTGATGTGGCTACAATTTCCTGTCTCTGGTTAGTATTTGTGCTGGTGAAAGACTTAAAGAAGCCACGAACAAAATAGGTGTGAGCACAGGACCATGGGGGTAGCTAAAAAAAGGAAGGGGCTCACTTTCCCGTTTAGGTCCCTTACGCCGTCCCTGGAAAGAACAGAACAAGTACAAGAAAAAGGAAAGCAAAGATCTCCTGGCCTGTTCGTAACACACAGGCATAAACCACCAACAGGGGCAGCAAGACACAGGGAAGAAGGCTCCAGAAGATGTTCCCCCTAAATTGGGTCTCAAGTTTTATGTTTTTTTCCAACTGCCTCGCCATATTATAAATAAATGGCTGTTCCTACAGGTTCACCTGTCTCTTGGGATGAGGACCTTCCCCATGAAGCTCCCCAGGCACCATCTTATTACTACTATCTCATCACAACTCCTTCCACCACCTGTGACCGGTGGACGAGGTGTTTCAGTCTAAGAGCTCGTTTCCATTGGGCGTCTCTGCGCTGTGGGGCTTCAGGGCAGGGTCTGCCCTGTGGGGTCAGCGCTCCTCTCAGGGGCACCGTGGAAGGCAGGCAGGCTGGCCCACCAATTCCCCACGCACTGTCTGATTCTGAGGACACAGGGGCTCAGGATAAAGAGAAACACGGATGGAGCTAATTCCCCTCAGGGTCTCTGAAAAACAACTCAGTGCAACTTCTCCCCGGAAACGGAGATGGCTCCGGCACTCAGTAATTTCAGAGGGAACAATCTAAAGAGAGGAGACTTTCAAGGAAAGAGACCACTCTGACAGCAAGAGGGGCCCACTCTGCTCCACTCCCAGCCGGCTTCTCCCTCACATACAACAGGGATAATGAAATCTAGGGGCAGGCCGGCTATGAGGACCACATTTCAACCCCCAGGGTGCACAGTGGGCACTGAACAGAGGCCAGTGTCCCCTCCTTCCCGCCTTCATTTTCTAGGTTAGACGCTGGTGTTGTCCAGGCCCTGTCACGGGAGCCCCAAGCACTGTTCAGAGGCCGTGCAACTGGGTGATTAATTACCTTTGGTCCTGTCTCCAATCGGGAATAGAGTAAATAGGTGTGCAGATCCCCGTATTTCATGAAGGGTAAAATCACCATGGGCCTGGGGATGCCTTGAGGGCTAATTTCTATACACACACCTGGAATTAAAAACAGAGAGTAAGTTACAAAGAGCCCTTGTTACCAGTGACCAGAAAAAGCACTGCAGAAGCACTGGCCAAACTGAAAACATGTGCTCTCAAGTTAGCGGTTAAAAAAACAAAAGAAAACAAAACCCTCACAACACACACGCTGTATTCTAGAATATGGAACACACACTGGGTCCACTTCTTGGTATTTTTTTCTTTCAGACTAGTGCCAATCTTTGCGTGAAAGCTCTCAAAAATTAACCAAGTACAGCCATCTATAAACCCGTGGCGTTTTTGTTATACTGAGTCTAAGTGAGGGGTAGCGACTGCAGCAGAATTCAAGGGCTAACTAGTTTCATGTGATGGTTAAATACTTAATCGTATGAAGAAGTCCCCTGCAACCAAACGCTTAAAACTATTGGAAGAATTCTGAGGGCCAACAGGTGAAATTCACATCTCTAAATGTTAACACATA
This sequence comes from Eschrichtius robustus, assembly GCF_028021215.1. Taxonomy (NCBI): domain Eukaryota; kingdom Metazoa; phylum Chordata; class Mammalia; order Artiodactyla; family Eschrichtiidae; genus Eschrichtius; species Eschrichtius robustus. The sequence continues at coordinate 84,252,909 of NC_090838.1, forward strand.
CACGGGGGTGGGGGGAGGGAAACATCATTTGTCATGGATGCTAGAATCAGAGCCTGTCTGTCACCTGAGATCAAGCTTACAAAGCTCTTGCACATGCTGGTACAATTACAAAGCGCCATTGTTCTCAGAGTCTGCTGAAGTCAATAGTCACAAATGACCAACAGTAGTTTCTTTGACATCATAACATTGTCTCCAAACATTAGTCTTCCCATCTCTCTGCAGTGTCCATCATAATAAAACTTTGAAAGTTCCCCAAAGAATTTAGCATTTATCAAGTCACAGGACAGCAGAAGAAAAAAAAAAACAAAACAAAGTCAGCAGAATATTCAATTATTTTTAGGTCACTCTTCCCTCCTGGAACAGTATCACACAGCAACCACTTGATATGGGCTCTCCATTTTGTATTTTTTAGCAAACAGTGCCACAAAACCAAATTCTGCCTATTAAATCACTGACTCAAATCACTTAAATCAAGTCCCATGAAATTGTCAGTGGAGATCCCAAGAAATCAGTACTTGAAATATGTCAATAAATTGTTTCTCAAAGATGATCCTATGGAATTTGTCTACTTTTACAGCTTTACTCCACTAGCTTTTGATTCACGGATAAACTAAATCAATACAAATTATAGCATAACCAGCTTTCATGTCTTGTAACTGGGGTAACCGGGGGCTGTTTTAATCCACAATCACCTAGAACTCTGTGGCCACTAAACATTCCTGAGCCCACTGATGTCCAGGAAAATGCAGGCCTATTTTTATGACCAGCCTCAGAAACTATAACCATAAGAAGTCTTTTGGGTGAAAACTCCCTTATTTTTATTTTATTTTATTTTTTGCCACACTGTGCGGCTTGCAGGATCTTAGTTCCCTGACCAGGGATCGAACTCGGGCCGCCTGCAGTGGAAGCACCGAGTCCTAACCGCTGGACCGCCAGGGAATTCCCGAAAAACCCGATGTTATAAATTGCTTCGGAGTTATACAAAGTGTAAAATTTATCTGCCCCAGAGATTCTTCCTGTGGCCCAGAGTGGATCAACCGAGCCCCTCCGGCCACCCAGTGGTGCTATGTTTCTCTGAGCACCTAGGAGTCGGAGGACGTTTGGGTGGTTGAAGTCTTTCATGCACGCAGCCTCACTGAGAAACTCTTCAATCTCTCGCTGCGAAAAGTTGTCCACTAAAAGAAAAGACAGAAAATGTTAGGCACGAGTTATTTACTCAGAGAAGGGGAGGGGGCAATAGCAATTTTGTTCTTTAAAAGTAAAATCAGGAAAAGGCAAAATGACAGCAACAGTAAACAGATGAGTGGTTGTCAGAGACTGGTGGGGGGAGGGATGAATAGATGGCATATGGGGATTTTAGGAAGGTGAAACTTCTGTATGACCCTGGAATGGTGGACACAGGGCATTATGCATCTGTCAAAACCCACAGAACATACAACACAAGGTGAACCCTAATGTAACCTATGAGTTTCAGTTAATAATGTATCACTACGGGTTCACTACGGGTTCATCATATAAAAAATGTACCACACCCATGCAAGATGTTAATAGGGGAGACTGTGTGAGGGGAGGGGGCATATGGGAACCCTCTACTTTCTGCCCAATTTTTTTTTTTTTTTTTTTCAGCTGAGCTGCAAGGCATACGGGATCTTAGTTCCCTGGCCAGGGGTCAAACCCATGCCCCCTGCAGTGGAAGCCCCGAGTCTTAATTACTGGACTGCCAGGGAAGTCCCTGCCCAATTTTTCTATAAACCTAAAACTGCTCTAAAAATGAAAGCATATTAGTTTAAAAAAACTAAAATCAAATCCAACTGATCTGTTGCAATGATTTTTGCCTTCAAAAAAGAAAGAACACACGCTTCTCTCTCTCTCACCACGTTTCTTGCAAGTCTGGTTGCCCAATCACGCCTTGTGAACTAGATGCACTTTCATACCAAGTTTTTGGAATTAAGCCAATTTAAGAGAAATTTAAAATTCTATATTATGGTAAGTGAAATAAGCCAGTCACATGAGGACAAATCCCGTATGATTCCACTTTTATGAGGTATTTAGAGAAGTCAAATTCACAGAGACACAAAGTAGAATGGTGGCTGCCGGAAGCAGGAGGGGGCACGGGGGATGGAGGTTTGTTGTTTAATGGGTATGGAGTTACGGTTTTGCAAGGCGAACAAGTTCTGGAGATGGATGGTGGTGATGGTTGCACAACAGTGTGAATGTACTGAATGTCCCTGAACTGTACACTTATAAATGGTTAGGATGGTATATTTTATGTTATGTGTATTTTACCACAGTTAAAGTCAAACACAAAGCCAAGCATGCCTTAGGGAATCTGCTTTAACAGGGGGGAAATGTTGATTGAAATTACACGTAAGAGCATGTAGTACAGGGTCTGTACCTCCTATGGGCTTAAGATATATTAATCTTCCTATCAAAGCAAATTTAAGAAAAAAAATTCTATAGACCTGCAAAATGTCTGCCAACTTTGCCCCAAACAACCAGGTGAAGTGGGCAAACCCCTTCCCCAGGGTCTAACCCCTCCAGGCAAATGTAGATGACCCTGGGATTCAGAGGCCAGAGACTGGGCTTTTAATCTTTGATAGTTAGCATGGATGCAATTCACATACAAGTTATTCTAACTAAGTGAAAGGATAGCAGAGCCAAGGCCAGAGAGGAAACAGGTTCCAGGCCCAGCTCCTTTTACTAGGGCCCCTAAACTTTCTACTCGGTGAATTGGGATAACTGATGGAAGGAGCCTTCCCAGGGACACACTGAGAGGTTAACAGAAAAACGAGAGAGGCAGGAAGGATGCTGACTGTGGCTTGATACCCAGACTCAGCTCCACACCGGGTTCAGCTCCAGTAAGTACTCTAACTTCGGGTTTTCTCAGTCTATGGAGGAGATTACCCACACCTACTTCCTAGTTGTACTGACTTCCTGCTCCTGCTGTACTGATGAAATGTGGGAATAACTGCAGTGCCCTTTGGCACACAGTAAGAATTACATAAGTATTGGCCATTATTATGTATATAAAAAGCTTGAAAAAGCAAAAAGCACCAGCCCATCTGACTTATTGGTTATTATGGTTACTTTTTATATTTAAATTAAAACTTCAGCCTCCAATTCTGGTTAAAAAGTCTCAGTACATGCTTATAATCTAACTGATGCCTTAATGCCCAATAAACAGTGGATTTAAATTTTAGGAAGAAACCAATTTTACTTTACCCCTTGATCAAAAATAATATTGAATATATACAAGGGATAAATGAGGAAGCAATATTAAGAGCATTAACAAACACAGCACCGAAGAATTTTCCTCTGTAAGAATTGTGAAGACAACTGCAGGTGAATGGTCTACGATCATGGTCAATTTCATGGGTGCCCAGCTGGACACCTGAAGAACCAAACTTAGACAATCATGTGTCTCCAGGCCCTGGAGATGCTTCCTGGAGAAGGGCATGGGGGGGGACCCGTTATCATGTTCCGCCATTGCAGTCTGGTCAATCTATGGTGAGGGAAACTCCGGCCCAACCCTCCTCCTTTCTAGCTATTTGATTTGGACAAGTCACCACCTTTCTGAGCCTTAGTTTCCTTGTCTAGATGGACATGGGCACAGACTCTGAAGGGCTCTAACTGGCATCTGCCACTATTTTTGTCAACACTGTAATTCGTTCTCCTCCATGCTGCAACCAAAGTGAACTTTCTAGAATGTAATAATATGCTCTTGTCCTCATTTGCTTAAGACTCTTAATAGCGCTTTACTACTTGTGGGATGAAAACAGATTCTGTGTGATGACTTATCAGGCCCTTCCTGACCCAGATGTAAGCACTCTTCCCAGCTCCCTTGGAGACTGCAGTTTATGATCATAGCTCTTGATATGCCTTTAACCAAAGAATATTTCTCCTCTCTCTGGGAATCTTACCTTCCAGGCAGTCCACAGCTTCCTGCAGACCACACAACCACCCTCAAGTGAGGAAGTGAACCCACCAAGCTAAGCCAGACCAATCCCTGGGGTCAGATGCTGCTACCAGCTCAGTCCTGCCTTGGAAATTCATGCTTTACTTTGGAATCATTATCTCTACTAAATGATAAGAGAGGGGGAGGGAGAGAGTAAAAAATAACAAATGTTATTGCCTTGAGTGTGCTGGGGCTCAGGGTGGGCCACCCCAAAATATGTCACAATGGCATATTGATTATTTTGAATTACAGTTACTTAGGAAACGGCCAGTGCAAGAGGGACACTCTGACACTCCTTTCTGTCTTCCTGAAAGCAGGAAATAACTCTCTCATGTGAAAGATGAAGGACACCCTTATCGCCAGAGATAGGGAATTCTGGCTGAAGAAGCTTGTATAAACAAACCTTGTTAGTTTTCTTTCTTTCTTTTTTAACATCTTTATTGGAGTATAACTGCTTTACAATGGTGTGTTAGTTTCTGCTTTATAACAAAGTGAATTAGCTATACGTATACATATATCCCCGTATCTCCTCCCTCTTGCGGCTCCCTCCCACCCTCCCTATCCCACCCCTCTAGGTGGTCACAAAGCACTGAGCTGATCTCCCTGTGCTATGTGGCTGCTTCCCACTAGCTATCTATTTTACATTTGGTAGTGTATATATGTCCATGCCACTCTCTCACTTCGTCCCAGCTTACACTTCCCCCTCCCCGTGTCCTCAAGTCCATTCTCTACATCTGCGTCTTTATTCCTGCCCCTAGGTTCTTCAGAACCATTTTTTTTTTTTTTAGATTCCATATATATGTGTTAGCATATGGTATTTGTTTTTCTCTTTCTGACTTACTTCACTCTATATGACAGACTCTAGGTCCATCCTTCTCACTACAAATAACTCAATTTCGTTTCTTTTTATGGCTGAGTAATATTCCATTGTATATATGTGCCACATCTTCTTTATCCATTCACCTGTCGATGGACACTTAGGTTGCTTCCATGTCCTGGCTATTGTAAACAGAGCTGCAATGAACACGTGGTACATGACTCTTTTTGAATTATGGTCTTCTCAGGGTATATGCCCAGTAGTGGGATTGCTGGGTCATATGGTAGTTCTATTTTCAGTTTTTTAAGGAACCTCCATACTGTTCTCCATAGTGGCTGTATCAACTTACATTCCCACCAACAGTGAGAGAGGGTTCCCTTTTCTCCACACCCTCTCCCTTGTTAGTTCTTTAAATTGACTACCCCAAGCCCAAACTTTGAGCTTTGCTTTGATTCTTCACTTATTGAGCACCTAAAACCCAGTACGCGGGATCTTAGTTTCTTTGTCCTGTCAATTCCTCACAAATTTACTGTTTCTTTGTCTAAAACGTATAAAAGCTGCCTCTTTGGCCACTTCGTAGGTCCCATTTCTATGACATTTCCTGCATGTGAATTAAAGCTTTTTTTTTTTTTTTCTCCTGTTAATCTGTCTTGTGTCAATTTTATTAGGCCAGCCACAAGAACTTAAAAGGGGTGGAGGGGGAAATTTCCCCCTCCCTGACAAGTGTAAAGAATATATAATATTCTGAATCACTTTGCTGTACATCTGAAACGCTGTAAACCAACTATACTTCAATAATAAATAAATACATAAATAAATAAAACCAAACATTAAAAAAAAAAAAAGAATATATGATGCAGATATGAAGAGCTCATTACAGTAACTTTCCATCTGTGACCTTAACAGTGCTCTGGATGGCCTTCTGACCCATTGGTGACCGAGACCACGACACAGGAACTCCATCATTCATCACTGGCCTGATGAAGCACTGGATACTGAAGCAGCTGCCCACGCCTAGAAGAATGGGTTTCATCAGGGTTAACTCACACTTCATGGTTTTCACGGCCACCTTCTGAGAGGTCCCATCCTGCTGATTAAGATTTCCTTCCATGACAGACCCAAACTCTCCTGTGAAGTAAAACAACATCTATATTGACCTTGTGCAAAATCTCTCTTGCCCACAGAAATGCAATAGCACCGTAGCTGCTGTTTTCACGTGGCTCCATTGTGACCCCAACACAGCAGCCGGGCAGAGCTGGCCAGGTCACCCACACTGGTAAACCCAGGGCACAGGCCATGCCCTAGCCTCCTGCTTGTCACAAGCTTGGCTGGCTCAGACTTAGCTCAGCTCATCACTTTATTAAGCATCGTAACTGATTCAAGAAACTTACAAGACAACATGGAAATTGTTACTGACATGCATCAAGTACAAACTCTTAATACCATTATCATTTATCCTAAGACCATTTTGACAAATATGTAGTTTCACCTCTGTTCCTAGTTAATTAGGAAGGTGACAAGAATAGTAAACTTAAGAACTAGAGGAATAAATTGAAAGTATATAGGAAGCCGACCAATGAATTGCATGCATTTTAATGAAGAAAGGAAATTAATATTTTTCAAGAGCCTACTGTGTTTGTTAGGCTCTGCAGAGGCCCTTTTCATAGGCCAAATCTGAGTTTCAAAAATCACTATTTACTTTTTCATTTTAAAAGCTATAAGATAGAACTATTTGTATTATAACTTAAAGTCACAAAAATGGTATTTTATTTAATAAATATATATTTTTTAAAATGACTGTGAACTGCTTACCTTCTTACTCATATTTTAAAAGAATTAAACTGCTTACCTTCACCCAGAATTTTTCCAAGAATTAGAAGGTTCCTGTCAATCACGACATCCTCTAGTTTATTTTGCAGTTCCTCACTGACTCCCAAGCTATGTACTATAAAAGGAGTCACAGAACATACATGACCTGTCAGTATGCTTCCTTTCATATGAATATAATTAAAATTGTATATAAAGTATAAAGTCCTATAAAAAAGTTAAACATTTTTCTCATTTTATATCCACAGCTCTCCCCCCAAAATGCCAGTAGTAAAATATCACACTTAATCCTACTTAATGATTAAACTGAGTAAAATGAATCTTTCAGGGCAAAATTAATCCTGAAGGATTATAAAAATCAGAACCATATTTCTCTTCCCATTGGGTGGTAGCAGCAGCTGGCAATCAGATTCATGCAGGGGAGCTTTGCCCTTGACTCAAAGGAGTGAGGAAGGTAAGTCAATATTCTTTTCTTTTTTCTTTAATTTTTAAATATTTATTTATAAATTTATTTGGCCACGCTGGGTCTTAGTTGCAGTACGCGGGATCTTAGTTGCCACGTGAGGGATCTTCGTTGCGTCACGTGGGATCTAGTTCCCTGACCGGGGATCAAACCCGGGCCCCCTGCATTGGGAGCTCGGAGTCTTAACCACTGGACCACCAGGGCAGTCCCAAGTCAATATTCTTTCTAGTGGAGCATTTACTAGTATACCCCTAACTGTGGGATACAAAAAAGTCATAAGGACACCTCGCCTGCCCTCCCATGCCAGGGAAGGTGACACAGAATCCACAGGAAACATGTAGAGAACAAGGTACAGTTTGTTTTACATATGGTATATAGAACCTCATTATAATGACATAGAAAGTGCTAAATTGAATACTTGGTGGGGGACTGAAGATTAAGATTTTCTATGAGGTGTAGATATGCAGCACAGACAATCAGTGTTATCAATAAAAGGTGTTAACCAGGAGAGGGAGACCAATTCAATAGCCATTTGGCAAATGATTCAGTTTGTGCCATAGTTAGGGAATGACTTTGAAAGAAAAAAAAATGTGGTAATTAGAAAGGACACATTAGCTCTGAGTGGAAAAATTTTCCCCAAATAGTGCTTCAATCAAGGAAAGAAATTGGTCTAAATGACAGATTTTTTAAAATGCAAGAATAGACATCTAACAGGCAAAACTTCTAGATTAGAGAAGTAATAACATCCTACATCAAATGAGTTTTTGTTTCATAGTAACCTGCCTTCCATCATCCTTATATTTATTTGTTGTTATTTGTTTTGTTTTTTGCAAACATCCAGAAGCTTGAATTTGATAATATTCACACACTTCCAACACTGTTTCTGAAATTATTCAAGAACACAGCTATCTGTCTATTCCCATTCTTTGCAACTAAAAGAGTTCCCACTCTGATTCAGCAAAGCTCAAACCATAACTGTCACAAAGTATGCTAGCAAATTGTTCCCTGACTTGGTTGCCAGGAAAAAACAGGAAATGAGCTCAAGATTTTGACAGTTGCTTTGCTGTTTCCTTTAAATCCCTCTGCCCACATCTTCTCCTCTCACCCTGAGAGTTCCTTCTTCCCTCCATGTTTCATGGCATCAGGAGTCCTTAAACCAGGTCACTTCACCGTGGGTCCAGCTCCAGACTTCCAGGAAACCGGCCAGTAGGGAAGCCCAGGGCCATGTCTGACTCTCTACTTGTTGGTTTCCAGAGACATTTTGCACATTAAAGACAGACATTCTTTGACTCCTTTGGCTTTTGTTAGAAATCTATCAATTAATTTGTGGTTTTCTTTGCTCTCAACTATTTTAACTTTTGCCAAAAAAGAGAAATGAGAGTCAACTTACAGGTGAGTTCAAGGGCTCGCCGACAGAAGGACTTCTTTGCTATGTAACTGACAACCAATTCTGAATCCTCCTCTGTGAAGGCGCTCCTGGGTGAATGAGGACAGACATCTCACACAAGAAGCAGAAGGCCACCCAGGCTGGGGCTGGTTCCACAAGACGCTACTAAGCTGCTGCCTGTTAAAAGGGCTCTTCTAGTACAAAAACCTTTCTCACTGGGAGAAATAGGCTTCTTTCCTTAGATCCATTTTAGGCTTACCTGGCAATATCAAACAACCCTGTCTAGGAACCATCAAGAGCTGAGAACAACTGATAAGCTCCCAACGGCCAAAGCTGTAACAATTTGAGCAACACGATAAAGTCGTATTGGATTATAACCCAAAGTATAAAACGAATATCCATGAGTCCAGACTGATAATATACACACACACACACACACACATGCATGTGTGTGTGTGTGTGTGTGTATATGTGTATAAATAAATAAATAAATTGGGGGAAAGGGAGAAGTCTCCTGTGCAGAAGAATTCCAAATATTTTATATAGATACTCTGTCTTTAAGAGATGGCGGTAGCGTTAACTCCTTACCCTGTTAAGTGTGAGCTGCATATACTGACTTGCTTCCTAAGAGTCCAGTATAAAAAGGGAGGAAAAAATAACTATGGTAGAGAAACAAGGCAGACACCACCTCAGCCACGTGATTAGGATCAACATCAACAGTGATAAATCGTGTTGACAGCGTGTATCCTTGATGTAATGGGATGAAGATGGCGCTCTACCTCTGTAGTCTTCCACTCAGTAACCTGTAACCCCAGTCTAATCATGAGCAGAACATCACACAAATCCCAAGAGAGGGCATCCTACAAAATACCTGACCAGTACTCCCGAAAACTATCAAGTTCAACAAAAACAAGGAAAGGCTGGGAAACTGCCATGGCCAAGAGGAGCCTAAGGAGACATGACAACAAAATGTAATGGCGTGTCCTGGATAGGTCTCTGGGAAAGAAAAGGGATATCAGGCAAAAACAAAGGAAATCTGAATAAAGTATGGACTTCGTTAATGATAATGTATTGATATTGTTTGACTGATTGTAGCAAATATACTGTCCTAACATAAAATGTTAATAACAGGGGACCCTGGATGTGATGTATATGGAAAATCTCTGTACTACCCTCTCAATTTTTTCTGTAAATTTAAAACTTTTCTAAAAAATAAAACCTATTTTAAAAAATCCATTTAGTCACTGTGTTAGACTAATTGGTGGAAAGTACTATGAATTCATGAGTCTAAATTATAGACTTAACCTCACGTTATCTTGCATATATAATTTTAAAAGAGAGAACACATTTAAAAAATAATATATTTGTATGCAAAGTAAAGAATCTGGAAGGATTTATGCCAAAATAGCAACTGAGACCAGGTATAAACCCTGGAGTTACAGGTGGGTTTCACTTTCTACTTTCAACTGTTCTATATAATTTGATTTTTTAAAAAACTATAAGAAAGCTACTTTTATAAGTAGAAAATAAAGGTATTTTCATTAAAAAATGAACAAATGAAAGGTGCTTGTACAAAATGAACAAATGGATGGGGTGCTGCAGTGAAGACCCAAGGAAACTGACTTCAGTATAAAATAATGTATAAAATAACCTGTGATCAACTTTTCACTTGTTTTCAGCTTCTGCTCAGCTTAATGGTTCTTGGAGATAATTTTATTTCTAAATATTTGAAACAGTACTGGAATCTTATTAATATATCTGCTGCACTTTGCAGCCCCACTTTTTGGTAAGTTTTAAAACATTCAACCTTAAACTTCTCCAAATTATTACAGCTAGGGTTGAATCAGATAATATCTAAGATCTATTTTGGTGGTAAGCTTTTGGGTTCTGTGGAACTATGAGTTAGTGGAGGACTAGCTGATAAGAATGTTTTCACGTGGAGCATTTTCTTCCGCATTTCTTAACTGCTAGACTATAAGCTACATGTGGGCAGCCCCATGTTTGTCTTGTTCATCTCTCTCCATCCAACCCCTAGAACAGGTTCTGTTTTTTGAACATTCCTTCCTTTCTCCACAGTTTTGAAATGCAGTCTTCATTGTATATTCTATTCCCACACACATATGGGCAGCCTGTGATGTCCATACACTGAGTTCTCACCAATACCTCACTGTTCTGATCATTTAACATGTTTTTATACCTAGTAGGATTAGCCCTCTCCACCCAAACTTTTGTGCTTTTCCAAACTGTCTTGACTGTCTCTGCTTATTTACTCTTCAAGGTAAATTTTCTTTCTTTCTTTCTTTTTTTTTTTTTTAAAGATATTTTTTTGAGGTGGACCTTTTTAAAAGTCTTTATTGAATTTGTTACAACATTGCTTCTGTTTTATGTTTTGGCTTTTTGGCCACGAGGCATATGGGGTCCTAGCTCCCTGACCAGGGATCAAACCTGCACCCCCTGCATTAAACCCACATCCCCTGCATTGGAAGGCGAAGTCTCAACCACCGGACTGCCAGGGAAGTCCCTCAGGTAAAATTTCAAATCAGCTTTTATCAACAATCCTGCAGCAATTTAGATGGTGATTATATTGAATTTACGGTTAACTTGGGGAAAAATGATCTCTTGACAAAACTGAGCCTTCCCATCTATGAACATGGTACACATCTTTCCATTTATTTGAGTTGTCTTCTGCACTGTCAGTAAAGTTTAATAAGTTTTTCCACAAAGCTCTTGTACATATATTGGGTTTCTTCTTAGGAACATTATAGTTCTCGTGCTATTGTGGATGGGATGTCATTCTAGCACTTTGACTTTAATGTATTTTAAAACCAGAATCAAAATATTTTCACAACATGTAATGTCCTAAAAAATATTAAGTTTCCTCTTAAAGGAAAACAAGAAAAGAGGAAAGCAAGAAGAGACTTTGGAAGAAGTAAAAAGCTTTCACTATTGCCTGCCTTTGTGGCACTGGCCTAAGTAAGGAAGCTGCCTCCCCCGGGGTGTGCATAATACAGGGACCCAGCTGGGTACTGGAGCTGGGCCAGCAGAAGAGGCATTAACGCTTGGCATAGCAACTTCATCGATACCATTGAGCAAAACATTTTAAACTGAGAAACTTACCCAAACTTTGTCTCCTGGAATCTTTTCCTGATGGCCAGAGATATATATAAAGTCAACCCAATCAAAACAAATCCACAAAAGCAGCCAAGGATGATGAGCACAGGATCTTTGTTGCCAGGTGCTGGGGTTGACGAGGGGGCAAAATCTACCCAACCTGGTAAAATACCAATAGAATCAATTCAAAACATCTCTTTGGGATTTGGGATAGTTGATTTACAGTATTGGGGAACTCTCTTCATGTCAGTTATAAATGTATAAGCAATTGAAAAAATAGTAAAACTAATATTTAACTGGTACGCTCTAATTTAAAACACTAGAAATATTGAGAATCAAAATGCTTTATTTCTTTGTAAAAAAAAGTATCAAGAGTAGTTTGAACACTCCTTGCCAGCTTCTAGCCACATAGCTTAGGATATAGACAGAATGTATTTTCCATGCCCTGACAAATGTCATACTCCTTTCCAAGTTTGGATCCGCTTCCAATGTTTTATCCTTTGCGCTTTCAGCGTTGTAAAATACCTCTGTGAGTTCCTTTAATGTTGTGATGAGAAGGCAGAGATTTTGAGTTGCTGCTGAGGCATTTTCTTTTATTTTATTTTAAAAAAATATTTATTTACTTATTTGGCTGTGTCAGGTCTTAGTTGTGGCACGTGGGATCTTTTGTTGTGGCGCACAGGCTCTTTGTTGCGGCGTGCAGGCTTCTCTCTAGTTGTGGCGTGCGCGGTCCAGAGTGTGCGGCCTTAGTAGTTGCAGTGCGCGGGCTCTCTAGCTGTGGCGCGCAGGCTCACTTTCCCCTCGGCATGTGGGATCTTAGTTCCCCAACCAGGGATCGAACCCGCGTCCCCTGCATTGGAAGGCGGATTCTTAACCACTGGACCGCCAGGGAAGTCCCTGCTGAGGCACTGTACAGTATGGCAACCCTGCTTACAGCCCAGTATGACAATTCAGAGTCTGGGCATTTCGATAAGGATCTGAGCTTAGGAGTCCTGCTGCAAGTTCCCGCTTAGCTTTTCCGGGGGCACCTTTAAAAATAACCATTTAGAGTTGAGCCCCTGAAAAGTTAAGTACAGGCGTTTTCTACCCTCTCTCTTCCGCCTGCTCCGACGTGGGAGGAAGGACCACCCTTGCCCTGGCTCTCCCACCTCCTCACCCCACACCCGCGTCTGGGATCTGTAATAGATCTTGTGACTCTGCTTCCTTTGTGTGGGTGTATTGAAACTGCACAATCAAAATGACCCCAGGGTTTTCACTTCCCCAAAGTGGCAGCTCAGATGCCGAGGGAACTATCTGCCCACCCCATGTGGGTGGTGTGTGCTGCTCATTCAGTGGGCCATAATCTGCATATTCTCAATCCAGTACACCAGCTTCAGGGCCCCTGACACACATGTGAAGACTGTGGCCAGTGTAACTTCCTCTGGGACATCTTTCTCCTTTTCAGCACAACCAGTTCACTCACGTGGGTAAGTCCACCTTCACCGAGTTCCCTGGCTGCACATCTCATGGACCAAATGGCACCAGCATCAACATGCCCACAGTCAACTAGCTCTTTCGGAATTCCACACACATTCAATTCAAATTCCACTTCCAACACTATCACTTTTTCTTTCTTCTCTACATTTTCATCTTTGTTCACCAGCTCCGTCTTTCAATTATCTGCTTTTGTGAAATGTCATGTGGGTTCGCCCCTGCGAGACAAGGAAGTAACACAGCTCTATGCCTGTTAGATGCATGTGAACTGAATAAGGAAAGCACGGTGATCAACCACAGACAGACTTTGAAAGAAGTGACCCAACTGGTCACAACCAAGATGCCCCTGTTATTTATGGAGTGATTTGTGCACTGAAGAGCTGGCGGTGAAGTTTATACAATTACTCACAGTTAATATATGCTGGCACCTTAAATTTGAACCATATTGTTGGGGAACAGGTGTGATGTAACTAAACTGTGGTAACTGAAATGTACGCAGACGGGAACCATGCAAAGCCAGGACTGCCAGAACAGCAAAGGTTTGTACAGTTTTGGACAGTTTATTATGAATGAAGATGAAAGCTCTGTCATCTTAAACTCTGATTTTTTTAAAAAAATTGAAGAATAGGACTTCCCTGGCAGTCCAGTGGTTAAGACTCTGTGCTTCCACTGCAGAGGCCGTGGGTTCGATCCCTGGTCAGGGAACTAAGATCCTAGATCCCACATGCCACAAGGTGCGGGGAAAAAAAAAAAAAAAAAGAAGTATAGTTGATTTACAATGCTGTGTTAGTTTCTGGTGTACAGCAAAGTGATTCAGTTATATGTATGTGTGTGTATGTGTGTGTGTGTGTGTGTATATATATATAATATATGTATTCTTTTTCATATTCTTTTCCATTATGGTTTGTTATAATATATTGAATATAGTTCCCTGTGCTACACAGTAGGACCTAATTGTTTATCTATTTTATATGTACTAGTTTATATTTGCTAATCCCAAACTCCTAATTTATCCCTCCCCCACCCCCTTTCCCCTTTGGTAACCATAAGTTTGTTTTCTATGTCTGTGTTAAACTCTGATTTTTAACCTGTGCCTCTAGAATCAGAATCTCATTGTCCCTGAATTTCTGCCAGGTAGGCACGCCTTGTGTCCCCAACACCAGTTACTAATGTTCCCTTGGGACTGGGCTTATGGGCTGTAGGAGCTGTAATATGGATCCAATTTGGCACTAAAAGGGAGAACATATTTGAGGGTCACTGAGACAGACATACGGGGACTCAACCGTCTGTTCCCAAGTCCTGTCTGCTACGGCTACAAAGGTTATATATTTGGCAAGAACTTGTAAATGCACAAATCATACCCATATAGATGTCTGCGTAGAGTTTATGGTAGCAGTTCATTACCAAACAACCTAGGGCAGGTGAGAGTCAGAACAAAGGCGGCTGCCCTGGTCTACAGAAGCAAACACAGCATTTGGGCCACTTGGGGCACCACGGCGTCACCTTGCTTAAGGCCACTCCAACGACAAGCAGAAGCCAGCACGCAGGGATGGGCATTTAGCTGAGCGAGCCCAGCGCCGTGTAAAGATGGCTTCTATAGGAAAAGCTTCTTGTTCTGTACCAATCAATCACAAAGCATGTTACCTAAGGTTTGAATGACTGCTAACAGAGCAAGCTGCACCGTTTAAAGCAAACACTAGCAAATAAACCAACAGTGCCAATTATAGAGAGCTGAGGATTAGCCACACTGCCTATCCAAAATTCAGTCATGTAGTTTGGATACATTTAAACTAAATTCAATACTATATATAAAATAGCTAACTAATAAGGACCTATCATATAGCACAGGGAACTCTACTCAATACTCTGTAATGACCTATGTGGGAAAAGAGTCTAAAGAAGAGTGGATATATGTACATGTATAACTGACTGACCTTGCTGTACACCTGAAGCTAACACAACATTGTAAATCAATTATACTCTAATAAAAGTTAAAAACAAAAACAAAACACCTAAATTCATTAAGTCCAGTCAAATTCTGGGTTCTGAAAGGATGAATCTTCCTAGGAAGTTATTACCCTGGATAGTAACAGTAGCGGGAAGACACAAGGGTATCGACAGCTCTGTGATCGACTATCAACTACCCTCATCACTGCGAAATTTCCTTTTGGTCTTTATGTTTCATTCTTAAACAAGCCGTCCATGCCACAGGCTACTCTCCGGCCACCTGTGTGTTGCCCGGACTGATGTTCCGTCAGTCAATCGGGCACCAGCTCTCACCGTGTGCAGGGACAAATATTTTCACCGGGTCACTGAAGGGCCCGACTCCCCCTTTGGTGATGGCTGCAATCCTCACGGTGCACGAGGCGTTGTGGACTTGGACAGAAAGCTGAGCAAGACTGTCGTTCTGGCCGACGTCTTCCGAGAGCTCTTTCTGGGGACAGAGAGGAAAGGAAAGGAAAGGAAATACTGAGGCACCAGGGGCCTCGTCGCCCGAGGGAAGTTCTTCCCAAGGAAGCTGCCCCACCCACATCCCAGGGGCAGCGGCTGTGTTCCCACAGCGTCCCTTCCTCGCTCAGGCCACAGCCAAGGGAGCCAATAGGCGGGCAGTGATGCAGGACAGGCTGGCAGCATCCTCAGGTCCTGGGGATCTGGGCCTACTAGGGTCGTGCGAACATGGTACTTAAGAGGGGTCAGTGAAGAAACCTCTGGAAGAAAGGGAACATGTGGCAGATGGCACCCGAAGGCAAGAGCAAGACTGTCTCCTCGACACTCCCGCCCTCAGAACCCCCAGAGAACACTGCCCAGGAGCTGCACTGAACCTTGACATTGACCACCTGCCAGCTTCCTTGAACCAGCACAAGCGGGCTCGTGTTCCTTGCAATTCTCAGAGTTGTGACTACAGTCTACATTTAGAAGGGCACTGACACTTTTTCTTCCAGTGACAAACACACAACGTGCTCCATTTTCAAAAATCTGGCTTTACTTATTTTGTTTCAAAGGCATTGCTGCGCAACTTGACCCATTAAAACATGGTGGATGGGGGAGATTTTTAAAAAAATAACCAGGGGAAAAAAATACTTTCCCCTTTGTTTCCAAACCTTGACTATCATGGTGTTCTCTGGTGCAGGAAACTAATGTTGCGTCTGGGATTGGCTTTTCAAATAGGAACCATAGGGTTGGTGAAGGCTGAAATGTAGCAATAGGAACGTGTCTTTAATTCTGAATTATGGAGATTTGTTTTCACAGAGAGATATCACACATGGAGCACAGAGAGCATGGATCAGCAATGGATAGCAGGGGCCTGGTCTGGGTGGTAACTTCCTTCCCTGGTCACTCATGCTGGTCACTTCTCCCAATGGTGCTGGGTGGAACCAGCTCGGCCCTTATGGAGAGGGCAGTCCCATCACTCATGACCAATGGGGACACCTGGGTCAGCTACCTGGAGACTGTTTATAATCTAAACAGGCAGTGACCATCAGGACCTAGAAACGTCCCCAGACAAGGGATGAAAGGGAAAACTATGGTCTTAATTTTTTTTTTTTTTTTTTGGTTTTTTAACCCCATTGGACTCAGTGCCTAAAAGATTTGCCATAGATTTTTTGTTAATTAGGTAGACAAATTAGTCTTTTTTTTTTTTTGATATATCAAAAGGCATTTTCTGTATGCCTAACCCAGTATTGATTATGTGTTAGTTGGTCATTCTCTATATAATTTGGGGAGGACAGATAATCATCAAGTAGAGTAACTTCATTGTCAAAGCCCTCACAGTCATGGAACCTTGACTGGCAGCTGAGAAATGGTGCATATACCCCACAGTTTAAAACCTAACAGCTTGGGCTTCCCTGGTGGCACAGTGGTTGAGAATCTGCCTGCCAATGCAGGGGACACGGGTTCAAGCCCTGGTTTGGGAAGATCCCACATGCCGCGGAGCAACTAGGCCCGCGAGCCACAACTACTGAGCCTGCGCGTCTGAAGCCTGTGCTCCGCAACGGGAGAGGCCGCAATAGTGAGAGGCCCGCGCACCGCGATGAAGAGTGGCCCCTGCTTGGCACAACTAGAGAAAGCCCTCGCACAGAAACGAAGACCCAACACACCCAAAAATAAATAAATAAATAAATAAATAAATAAATAAAAACAAAAAAGAAACACAAAAAAAACCTAACAGCTCTTCAAAGTACAAAAGACCTCATGCCTGACAAGGAACATGGGGCCTGCTCCTGGTGTCATACACTTTGTCTGCAAAGATTCAAACGTAATACCTTGTTTATGAGAAAAACTATCTTAAAATAAGGGGACACACACAGTTTTGAAGGAATTCAATCCCAAGAAGAAGAGAAATCCCAACAAAACCAAAATTATCCTTTTGGAAATGAACATAAAAGCAGTTGATAACACCTATCCCCATAGGGCCTATAACTCCCTATGAAACCCCAGAGGAGTTACTTTTTAATTTCCACCTTCTACTCTTTGAGTTAATAAATGTAAGGAGTTAATCTGTGTGAAGTACTTGAAACAGTGCCTGACCCAGAGCAAAGGTTACCCAAGAGTCACAATGGCCACCTTCACAGTTGGCATTATCCTGAATCTTTTTTTTAAATCTTTTTAAAATTTAATTAATTTTACAAAATTATTTACTTATTTTTGGCTGCGTTGGGTCTTCGTTGCTGTGCGTGGGCTTTCTCTAGTTGCGGTGAGTGGGGGCTACTCCTCGTTACAGTGCGCGGGCTTCTCATTGTGGTGGCTTCTCTTGTTGCGGAGCATGGGCTCTAGGCGCACGGGCTTCAGTAGCTGTGGTGCATGGGCTTAGCTGCTCCACGGCACGTGGGATCTTCCCAGACCAGGGATCAAACCCGTGTCTCCTGGTTAAGGTGGATTCTTAACCACTGCGCCACCAGGGAAGTCCTATCCTGAATCTTGAAGCATGGAAATGATGCCAGCCACCGCTCACTGGGAACCCATTTTGGAAATACATGAAATATCATCCCACTTTAGGGGTGGAATTGTAATCAATGCTGAAGTAGTGATTAGAAAGATAAATGACAAACACTTAGTGGAGGTGTCCAATTTTCTCCAAAAATGTCCTTAAATAGTAACCTCAAATATAATTTAAACATGATTCCCAATGTTAAAAATTGATGTAATTTATTCATACCGTTTTGATGCCAAATACGTAAAGAAAGGTGTGACCACATCCATATCCCCAAGTATTTTAGTCTTGATTTTGAAAGTTGGCAGAGATCCATCTAATTTCAGACAGCTGTAGGAGCCCCCGGCTCACCCCCCATGTGTTATGTCTCTTGCTGTCAGGGTGCAGACCGCCGAAGGAGGGGTCACCTCATGGGCACAATGTGGTCTGGCCACAGGACACAGGTCATGCGTCACCTGCACATTTCTCATTTAGTGAGCTTTCAGTTTCACCAACACAGGCCCATATCTCTAAGAACTTAAAACCTAAAGGCAATGTCAGGTAATGAAATCAGTTTGTCTACAACTTTACTTACACAGAAAACATATGGACCTTGCCGGTTGGGGAAAGTAATAGCACATCTTTGGAAACACAGTTTCTTTTTCTCATTGTGTGGCTTCAGTGTTGGTCAGGGCAACTGGATATTTGTTTTCACTTATCAAAAAGACCTTAATATCTCCAACTCTGTAAGAATTCACAACCCCATAATTTGTAACTGTAATTAAGAATATAGGTAATTCCCTGGCGGTCCAGTGGTTGGGACTCCATGCTTTCACTGCCGAGGGCATGGGTTCAATCCCTGGTTGGGGAACTAAGATCCTGCAAGCCATGCAGCACAGCCAAAGAAGAAAAAAGAATATGGCCCATTTCAAAATTACTCAGGGGGAGACTGGTTCAAGATGGCGGAGTAGAAGGAGGTGCGCTCACTCCCTCTTGCGAGAGCACCAGAATCACAACTAACTGCTGGACAATCATTGACAGGAAGACACTGGAACTCACCAAAAAAGATACCCCACATCCAAAGACAAAGGAGAAGCCATAATGAGATGGTAGGAGGGGCGCAATCACAATAAAATCAAATCCCAAAACCGCTGGGTGGGTGACTCACAAACTGGAGAACACTTATACCACAGAAGTCCACCCAGTGGAGTGAAGGTTCTGAGCCCCACGTCAGGCTTCCCAACCTGGGGGTCCAGCAATGGGAGAAGGAATTCCTAGAGAATCAGACTTTGAAGGCTAGTGGGATTTGACTGCAGGACTTAGACAGGACTGTGGGAAACAGAGACTCCACTCTTGGAGGGCACACAAAAGTGCCCATCAGGACCCAGGGGGAAGGAGCAGAGACCCCATAGGAGACTGAACCAGACCTACCTGCTAGTGTTGGAGGGTCTCCTGCAGAGGTGGGGGGTGGCTGTGGCTCACCACGGGGACAAGGACAATGGCAGCAGAAGTTCTGGGAAGTACTCCTTGGCATGAGCCCTCCCGGAGTCCACCATTAACCCCACCAAAGAGCCTGTAGCCTCCAGTGCTGGGTCACCTCAGGCCAAACAACCAACAGGGAGGGAACTCAGCCCCACCAATCAGAAGACAAGCGGATTAAAGTTTTACAGAGCTCTGCCCACCAGAGCAACACCCAGCTATACCCACCACCAGTCCCTCCCATCAGGAAGCTTGCACAAGCCTCTTTGATAGCCTCACCCACCAGAGGGCAGACAGCAAAAGCAAGAAGAACTACAATCCTGCAGCCTGTAGAATGAAAACCACATTCACAGTAAGATAGACAAAATGAAAAGGCAGAGGACTATGTACTGGATGAAGGAACAAGATAAAACCCCAGTAAAACAACTAAATGAAGTCAACCTTCCAGAAAAAGAATTCAAAATAATGATAGTGAAGATGATCCGGGACCTCGGAAAAAGGATGGAGGCAAAAATCGAGAAGATGCAAGAAATGTTTAAAAAGACCTAGAAGAATTAAAGAACAAACAAACAGAGACGAACAATACGATAACTGAAATGAAAAATACACTAGAAGGAATCAGTAGCAGAATAACTGAGGCAGAAGAACAGATAAGTGAGCCAGAAGACAGAATGGTGGAATTCACTGCCGTGGAACAGAATAAGGAAAAAAGAATGAAAAGAAATGAAGACAGCCTAAGAGACCTCTGGGACAACATTAAACACACCAACGTTCACATTATAGGGGTCCCAGAAGGAGAAGAGAGAGAGAAAATATTTGAAGAGATTATAGTCGAAAACTTCCTTAACATGGGAAAAGAAATAGCCACCTAAGTCCAGGAAGCACAGAGAGTCCCAGGCAGGATAAACCCAAACAGAAACACAACGAAACACACAGTAATCAAACTGACAAAAATTAAAGACAAAGAAAAAATATTGAAAGCAACAAGGGAAAAAAGGACAAATAACATACAAGGAAACTCCCATAATGTTAACAGCTGATTTCTCAGCAGAAACTCTACAAGCCAGAAGGGAGTGGCACGTTATATTTAAAGTGATGAAGGGGAAGAACCTACAACCAAGATTACTCTACCAGGCAAGGATGTCATTCAGATTTGACAGAGAAATCAAAAGCTTTACAGACAAGCAAAAGCTAAGAGAATTCAGCACAACCAAACCAGCTCTACAACAAATGCTAAAGGAAGTTCTCTAAGTGGGAAACACAAGAGAAGAAAAGGACCTATAAAAGCAAACCCAAAACAATTAAGAAAATAGTAATAGGAACATACATATCGATAATTACCTTAAATGTGAATGGATTAAATACTCCAACCAAAACATACAGGCTCGCTGAATGGATACAAAAACAAGACCCATATATATGCTATCTACACGAGACCCACTTCAGACCTAGGGACACATACAGACTGAAAGTGAGGGGATGGAGAAAGATATTCCATGCAAATGGAAATCAAAAGAAAGCTGGAGTAGCAATACTCATATCAAATAAAATAGACTTTAAAATAAAGAATGTTACAAGAGATAAGGAAGGGGTTTCCCTGGTGGTGCAGTGGTTAAGAATCCACCTGCCAATGCAGGGGACACGGGTTCGAGCCCAGGTCCGGGAAGATCCCGCAAGCCACGGACCAACAAAGTCCGTGCGCCAGAACTACTGAGCCTGCACTCTAGAGCCCGTGAGCCACAACTACTGAGCCTGTGCACCACAACTACTGAAGCCCGCATACCCAGAGTCTGTGCTCCGCAACAAGAGAAGCCACTGCAATGAGAAGCCCATGCACCGCAACGAAGAGTAGACCCCACTTGCCACAACTAGAGAAAGCCTGTGCACAGCAATGAAGACCCAATGCAGCCAAAAATAAAATAAATAAATTAAAAAAAAAAAAGACAAGGAAGGACACTACATAAAGATCAAGGGATCAATCCAAGAAGATATAACAATTATAAATATATATGTACCCAACATAGGAGCACCTCAATACATAAGGCAAATGCCAACAGCTATAAAAGAGGAAATCAACAGTAACACAATAATAGTGGGGGACTTTAACACCTCATTTACACCAATGGACAGATCATCCAGACAGAAAATTAATAAAGAAACACAAGCTTTAAATGACGCAATAGACCAGAGAGATTTATAATTGATATTTATAGGACATTCCGAAAACAGCAGATTACACTTTCTTCTCAAGTGCACATGGAACATTCTCCAGGATAGATCACATCTTGGGTCACAAATCAAGCCTTGGTAAATTTAAGAAAATTGAAATCACATCAAGCATCTTTTCTGACCACAACGCTATGAGATTAGAAATCAATTACAGGGAAAAAAATGTAAAAAGCAAACACAGGGAGGCTAAACAATACGTTACTAACTAACCAAGAGATCACTGAAGAAATCAAAGAGGAAATAAAAAAATACCTAGAGAGAAATGACAACGAAAACACAACGATCCAAAACCTATGGGATGCAGCAAAAGCAGTTCTAACAGGGAAGTTTATAGCAATACAATCCTACCTCAAGAAACAAGAAAAATCTCAAATAAACAATCTAAACTTACACCTAAAGGAACTAGAGAAAGAAGAACAAACAAAACCCGAAGTTAGTAGAAGGAAAGAAATCATAAAGATCAGAGCAGAAATGAATGAAATAGAAACAAAGAAAACAATAGCAAAGATCAATAAAACTAAAAGCTGGTTCTTTGAGGAGATAAACAAAATTGATAAACCTTTCGCCAGACTCATCAAGAAAAAGAGGGAGAGGACTCAAATCAATAAAATTAGAAATGAAGAAAGAGAAGTTACAACAGACACCACAGAAATACAAAGCATCATAAGAGACTACTACAAGCAACACTCTGACAATAAAATGGACAACCTGGAAGAAATGGACAGATTCTTAGAAAGGTATAACTTTCCAAGACTGAACCAGGAAGAAACAGAACATATGAACAGACCAATCACAAGTAATTAAATTGAAACTGTGATTAAAAATCTCCCAACAAACAAAAGTCCAGGACCAGATGGCTTCACAGGTGAATTCTATCAAACATTTAGAGAAGAGCTAACACACATCCTTCTCAAGCTCTTCCAAAAAGTTGCAGATGAAGGAACACTCCCAAACTCATTCTACGAGGCCACCATCACCCTGATACCAAAACCAGACAAAGATACCACAAGAAAAAGAAAATTACAGACCAATATCACTGATGAATATAGATGCAAAAATCCTCAACAGAATACTAGCAAACAGAATCCAACAACACATTAAAAGGATCATACACCACGACCAAGTGGGATTTATCCCAGGGATGCAAGGATTCTTCAATATACACAAAGCAATCAATGTGATACACCATATTAACAAATTGAAGAATAAAAACCATATGATCATCTCAATAGATGCAGAAAAAGCTTTTGACAAAATTCAACACCCATTTATCATAGAAACTCTCCAGAAAGTGGGCATCGAGGGAACCTACCTCAACATAATAAAGGCCATATACAACAAACCCACAGCAAAAATTCTCAATGGTGAAAAACTGAAAGCATTTCCTCTAAGATCAAGACAAGGATGTCCACTCTCGCCACTATTATTCAACATAGTTTTGGAAGTCCTAGCCATGGCAATCAGAGAAGAAAAAGAAATAAAGGGAATACAAATTGGAAAAGAAGAAGTAAAACTGTCACTGTTTGCAGATGACACGATACTATACATAGATAATCCTAAAGATGCCACCAGAAAACTACTAGAGCTAATCAATGAATTTCATAAAGTTGCAGGACACAAAATTAATGCACAGAAATCTCTTGTATTCCTCTACACTAACAACAAAAGATCAGAAAGAGAAATTAAGGAAACAATCTCCTTCACCACTGCAACAAAAAGAATAAAATATCTAGGAATAAACCTACCTAAGGAGGTAA
Organism: Eschrichtius robustus; assembly: GCF_028021215.1. Lineage (NCBI taxonomy): Eukaryota > Metazoa > Chordata > Mammalia > Artiodactyla > Eschrichtiidae > Eschrichtius > Eschrichtius robustus. The sequence goes on from NC_090838.1 coordinate 84,276,316, forward strand.
AAGACCTGTACTCAGGAAACTATAAGACACTGATGAAAGAAATCAGAGATGACACAAACAGATGGAGAGATATACCATGTTCTTGGATTGGAAGAATCAATATTGTGAAAATGACTATACTACCCAAAGCAATCTACAGATTCAATGCAATCCCTATTATATTACCAATGGCATTTTTTACAGAACTAGAACAAAAGATCTTAAAATCTGTATGGAGACACAAAAGACCCCGAATAGCCAAAGCAATCTTGAGAGAAAAAAACGGAGCCGGAGGAATCAGACTCCCTGACTTCAGACTATACTACAAAGTTATAGTAATCAAGACACTACGGTACTGGCACAAAAACATAAATATAGATCAATGGAACAGGATAGAAAGCCCGGAGATAAACACACGCACATGTGGTCAACTAATCTATGACAAAGGAGGCAAGGATATACAGTGGAGAAAACACAGTCTCTTCAATAAGTGATGCTGGGAAAACTGGACAGCTACATGTAAAATAATGAAATTAGAACACTCCCTAACACCATACACAAAAATAAACTCAAAGTAGATTAAAGACCTAAATGTAAGACCGGACACTACAAAACTCTTAGAGGAAAACATAGGAAGATCACTCTTTGACATAAATCACAGCAAGATCTTTTTTGACCCACCTCCCAGAGTAATGGAAATAAAAACAAAAATAAACAAATGGAACCTAATGAAACTTAAAATCTTTTGCACAGCAAAGGAAACTATAAACAAGACGAAAAGATAACCCTCAGAATGGGAGAAAATATTTGCAAACGAATCAAGGGACAAAGGATTAATCTCCAAAATATAACAGCTCATGCAGCTCAAAATTAAAAAAACAAACAACCCAATCTAAAAATGGGCAGAAGAGCTAAATAGACATTTCTCCAAAGAAGACATACAGAACATACAGATGGACAAGAGGCACATGAAAAGCTGCTCAACATCACTAATTACTAGAGAAATGCAAATCAAAACTACAATGAGGTATCACCTCACACTGGTTAGAATGGGCGTCTTCAGAAAATCTACAAACAATAAATGCTGGAGAGGGTGTGGAGGAAAGGGAACCCTCTTGCACTGTTGGTGGGAATGGAAATTGATACAGCCACTATGGAGAACAGTATGGAGGTTCCTTAAAAAACTAAAAATAAAATTACCATATGACCCAGCAATTCCCCTACTGGGCATATACCCAGAGAAAACCATAATTCAAAAAGACACATGCACCCCAATGTTCACTGCAGCACTATTTACAATAGCCAGGTCATGGAAGCAACCTAAATGCCCACTGACAGACGAATGGATAAAGAAGATGCGGTACATATATACAATGGAATATTACTCAGCCATAAAAAGGAACGAAATTGGGTCATTTGTAGAGATGTGGTTGGACCTAGAGAGTCATACAGAGTGAAGTAAGTCAGAAAGAGAAAAACAAATATCATATATTAACACATATATGTGGAATCGAGAAAAACGGCACAGATGAACCAGACTGCAAGGCAGAAATAGAGGCACAGATGTAGAGAACAAATGTATGGACACCAAGGGGGGAAAGCGGGGGTGGTGCTGGTGGTGCGATGAATTGGGAGATTGGGATTGACATTTACACTAATATGTATAAAATAGATAACTAATAAGAATCTGCTGTATTAAAAAAATAAAATAAAATTCAAAAATAAATTAATAAATAAAACTACTTAGGCTAAAAAAAAAAAAAAAGAATATGGCCCATTTTATTGCCTCAAATAACAGTAACCTTCAGTAGGGAAAGAACTACCCCATGTGACAACAAACTTGTTCAAAAGGGCTTCAAATGCACAATCATCAGTGTAAAACCCTCACATCTTACTCTTGAAACCTGTCCTGTTTTCACTTCTTTCTGCTAAGAGGCCACGCTGTTGAATTTGAACAAGAGACACTGTACTGTGAAGAAAGCCAAGGGCATCTGGAGAAGAGTAGTGGGGCTCTGAAAAGCACTGGCTTTGGAGTCAGTCAGACCTGGGTTCTTATTTCAATGCTGCAATTCTAAGCTGTGTGACTCTGGGTAAGTTACTCAATGTCTCTGAGTTTCAGTTTCCTCAAATGAAAATGGAGAAAATAGTACCTTTCTCACAGCGTTTTTGTAAGGGTTAAATGAGGCCTTTTATGTAAAACACTTGGCACAGGGTCTGTAAGTAATCAACACTGTAAGTAACTGATGATGGTTATTATTATTCCTACATTCCTATAGCACCTGTAAGGTGCTGTATTTTGATCTTCTTTCCCTATAACTGTAAGGTTCTAGGATAGAACTGAGCGAGTAGTATCTTTCAAGTCTTGGTGCACTAGAGAAAATAACCAAGGCTGTCTAGTTCCCAAACCAAGAATTTTATTTGACCCATTCATGGAGTTGCTCTTCATCGTAGCTTTCTCTTCCAGGCAAAAGGTACCATTCTTGATGGATCCTTGGGTTTCAGAAATGTTTCAGACCCCTGTCTGGCCTGTCTCACAAGAACCCCACCTGTTCTTTTTACCTTAAAATGACACTAGCTCGCATGCTCTGCCCTCCTGTGACAGTGAGTGAGAGGGAGAAATGAGGAAAGGGAAGAGGCAGTGGGCACATCTACCCTCCAGGCATGCAGCTTGCTAAGAGGCAGGGGTCTGGGCCCAAGGAAGGAAGCCTTGAGTGCACTGTGGCTTCCCTGTGTCTTTAAAGAAGCTGGTTCTACATGTCATGTCTCTTGGCCCATCATAATTGGCTATGAAACTTCCTTCTGATCAAAGATCTCCACCCTTTCCAAACACAGTTAAACCAGCATTAGAGCCCCAATCCCAAAACAATGAGCTCTACAAGAATGACACGTATAAAAATGAGTCTCTGTCTAAGGTTCGGGCAAATCTCGGTCAAAGGTAAACAGATTTATTTATTGCAGAACACTGGAGAACCTTGAACTTGCCAGTATACAGTGCGGGTCTTCCAGAAGGGGGTAAAATACGCAGTATTTTATAAACTTATCTGCTCACTGAATTCTCACAGGTCTACTGACACTTTATGGGAATGGGACAAGAAATACCAGTCCACACTCATCAAAAGACTGTCCCATTCAGAGAGAGAAATTCTCCTGCTGGTTCAGATGTCAGCCAGGTCCATACATCAAGTTCATAGTGCCATAAATGCCTACAGAGCAAGTTTAAGGTCCTGTGTTCAGATGGTACAAAGATGAGCAAGGCACAGCTCCAACTTCAAGGAGAACAGATTTTACTTGATCCTGACCTTTGTATTTTAAGCTTTGATTTGGAAGGCAAGGGATAGCAAGAAAAAGAGAGCGAAAACACATTGATGGCTTCATCAAGATACAGTAAATGTCCATACAGTAAATACCAGGAGTTTCTTAGTCTGAGAGTGACACACAGTTGTAGGATACTGAAGGTACAAATTTTGAAAACTAAATTTCCAGCAAACTGTAATAACCCACCCAAAGACGACTTCAAGAAAGTTCTGAAATTCCATACAAAAAAACCCTCCCTTATTAGAGTAATAAATAAGAATATCTTCCCAAAATATCCAATTTCATCACCTTACATAAAGAAGATGTAGTTTTAGTAACAGTTTTCTTTCTTTTTTAAAAAATATTTATTTTATTTTTATTTATTTGGCTGCACTGGGTCTTAGTTACTGTGTGCGGGATCTAGTTCCCTGACCAGGGATCAAGCCCAGGCCCCCTGCATTGGGAGCGTGGAGTCTTACCTGCTGGACCACCAGGGAAGTCCCCAGTAACAGTTTTAAAATGAAAATGAAAGGACGATTTCGAGAGGAAGTTGTGTCTAACTCTCGCCCTTCGGCAAAGAAGGGAGTTTAGGGAACCGAAGTGATGGGTACAGAGGTCATTTCAAGCTTCACTTTGGAAGGGGGTTTTAGGCTCCTCCCGGGCTGAGCTTCTCTTCAGTGTTCTTATTTGTCTCCAGCTGCGCCTGGTGAGCTGGGAGCTTAGCGGCCTCAGAGAATGTTACCCAAAGTAAAGTGAGCCACTGAGTCTTCTGTTGTCACAAGACTGTCGTGATGCGCAGAGTAGAGCATGAGTACAACGCAAATGACCTTCCTGCTGGGATGATCTAGCATCTCCAAGGAGGTAATGACTGGAAAGGTCACAGCCCTAACTGTGGCGGTATCGTTCTCACTACAGAGGGGAGCATTCTGAACAAAGGGCAGAGAGAATGCAAGGCTGGGTGTTATTGGCACTTGTGTGTTAGGCTCCTTGGCCACGTCGTGTCATTTGTAAGGCTTTCATCACTCCTGCCCTTCAGCACGCCTCAGCTTCAGGGGTCCCCCCCTAAAGAAGTATCTTTCACCCACACCAGGGGAGAAGGAGAAAGGATGACCTGCAGCTCTTTAAAGAAACTGGTTTGTTTCCACATCACTCAAGTGTCTGCTGAGAATCGCTATTTTCCGCCAACCAAAGTTCCTACTGAATCAGAATGCAATCACTGGACCTTCATGTATCTCTACTAAGAATGTAGTATTGTAAGCAGGAGCCATCCTCTAAGAGAGGCATTTGATTCCTCTGACTCGGACAGTGTGCAAATGTGATCAGTAGGCACCTTGCACAAATGCTCTGAGACAAAAGACCAGGAAATGAGAGACTTCTTATCTCATAGCTGCAACTCTCTTAAGCAGGGTTTTGACTGGTACAAATAGCATCCTTTTATCATCTACTATGAGGCCGAACAAACCATGGATTTCTAAGCTCTCTTCCTTTTCCATCACTACTGCTTCTGACAGTCTGCTTCCTGATAGGTAAACTGAGGCAGGAAAAGAAAAAAAATAAATTCAAATTGTTTTTTTGGAAGACAGCAGTTTTGGTAAAAGCTGGGTGATATGAGGTTAAAAGTGACCGACACAAAGCCTCGACATCATCAGTCAGTGCAGCTGTTCACCCCGTTCCTCTCTCGTGCCAAGAAATTGTAACTTTCCTGTGATGCGCCCTACAGATGCCACGAGGATGCTGAAGTCTGACCTGTTACCAGGGTTAGATCAATGAGGACTGTAATAGCACAAAAGAAGCATGCTTTCCGCAGTGGTGGTAAAGAAGAGACAGTCCTGAGGATAAAGCCAGCGCGTCTGCTCTTCTACAGATACTCTGTGTCATGAGAAGTCAGTGTCACCTCAACCCTCTTCCTTTCGCAAGTGGGAAAGGGGCCTGTCTGGGAGCTGCCCACCTAACCACAGTCAGCTGTCCCCCTCACCACTTCTGTCTTGGGTCAGGTGTTCCCACCATCTTTAGACCTCTCAGCAATCAAAATCAGATGGCCCTCTGGGCTTGACTGGAGTCACGTCTAACAAAGCTGTGCTATATACAGTACGTCCTACAGGGCTGTGCCAATCCACCTGCTTGCCCGTTCAACCCTCTCCTTCGGGGTCTAGTTACTCTTGCCATCCGCTATGAGGCTGGGGGTCTTCCCTGACAATCATCTTCTGGAATTTCCAAGAGGTTATGAATTGCAGGACCGCTAAGCCCGGTAACCCCTCTGAGTAGTTCACACTGTCTTCCTCAAAGAGTCTAAGTTCCCTGAAGGCAAGAATCAGGTGACAACAGAGGATGAGTTCTATTCACATTGACTAATGAAATAAATGAATGGATGAAGAGTGAGTGAGGAAAGCCCCAAAGATTTCTTGGAATTCTGTTAAATTTTCAGGCACTTCTAATGTTTACTACATTGTTTACCTCCCACTGAAAGGTGCCTTGCCTGACCCAATAATATCAGGCCTTTTCACGACAAAAGGAAAGCTCCTAAAGCAGTATTAAATCAGCAAATCCAAGAAGACAAGTGCACTCTGTTAAAGTTCAGACTTACGGACGTCTCTGCATTCTGCCACATGTGAGAGATCCGGTAGCCCACCAGTTCCCCATCCTGCCGCTTAATTGGAGGCTTGATCCATTTGACATCCACCTTGTTGCTAGACTCATTCAGAAACATAGTGACATTCAGAGGTGCTACTGACGGGGCTACAAAAGAGAAAGGAGAGAAGGATGAGGAAGTACGAAGAAAGGCACATAGAGAGTCATTCTCTTCTTGGTTTTTGTACGTTTGGTTTTTTAATTTTCTATGAAAAGCACTCAAATGAGACTGAGATTAATAGTGGACTTTCATACATTTCTATGAAGATTTATTAAGATATGCTATGTAAGTGCTTAGCACAGTGTCTAGTTCATCGTAGGCACTCAGAAAATGTTAGTTCTTCTCATTTTCCAACGCTTCCTTCATGATAAAATCTCTTCGATGTCACCTTTGTTTAAAAAAAAAAATAGTGGACTTTCACCTTCTTTTCAGTCGAGGACCATTAAGATATCATGAGTTTAAAAAGGTAAGCTTCGTGTCTAAGATTCCAAACAAAATGATCCCTGCGTTTCCCCAAGATGTTTAGTGACAGGCTGGTAAGCAAAGCAGTCTGAGCAAGAAATAGGAAATGGAGAAATAGGTTTTGTCTTGTTGCATATAATCTTTGCTCTTTTTAGGCTCTGTGAGCTCTGAAATATATTTTTGGGTTACTTTAGAGTGTTTGACAAGACAGCTTGATATTTCTATCAAACAAATGACTTTCATATTGCAACAATCTTTGTAAGAACCACTCAAATAAAATTCTCTTAAAAAGGCCACACATACACACAAAAAGTAAGCACTATGGACCTAGAGATGATCATACTAAGTGAAGTCAGACAAAGACAAATATAATATGATATCACTTATATGTGGAATCTTTAAAAATGATACAAATGAACTTATTTATAAAACAGAAACAGACTCACAGACAGAAAACAAACTTATGGTTACCAAAGGGGAAAGGAGGGGGAGGGATAAATTAGGAGTTTGGGATTAACAGATACAAACTACTATATATAATATAGATAAACAACAAGGACCTACTGTATAGCACAGGGAACTATATTCAATATCTTGTAATAAACTATAATGGAGAAGAATCTGAAGAAGAATATATAACTGAATCACTTTGCTGTACACCTGAAACTAACACAACATTGTAAATCAACCCTACTTCAATAAAAGTTTTTTTAAAAAGTAAGCCCTTTCCAAACTAAAACAACAAAGAAGTGGAAGACAGGGAAGGAGGTAGGTAGAGCTCACGGACTCCTCTTGGGGAAGCAAAACACACACAACTCCAAGAGGATTCTCCAGTAGACACCTGTGCAGGAGAAGGTCAAGAAGGCCAGCTGGGGATCAGTTCTATGTCATTTGAGCTGTACAAGGCAGGGAACACTGCTGATCTCAGAAGGAAGCCACGTTTTAAAGTCCAGAGCCAGGTTACTAATGATCTGAACAGAGCTAATCAGTGAATAAGTTTAAACATGTATGTGTATGTGTGCGTGTGTGCATGTGTGCGTGTGTGTGTGTGTGTGTAAGATACCTCATGAATGAAGATCAGAGGGTCAAATACTATTTGCTGGGTTAGGTGACAAAGTGTAGAATTTAGCACTGGTTTTCACTCTCTGGTTTATAGTAAATTCTACACAAGCCACATATTCACTTTACGTCAAAATGTCTATATACAAGGATAATAAGAGTTAAAGCACTTTTTAGAAAAAGTATGTATGTGGGTACAGTATGTGTACAAAATAATTTGGGAAACAAGTCAAGATCACAACTACATTCTTTTTTGGGAGGGAAGAACTTGACTGTAGCTATTAAAACTGAAAAAAATATGCCTCTTGACCAATATTTTCTTTCCATGGATTTAATCTAGAAAAATTCTCCTGTAGGTAGTGTTATATTCATTGAAGCATAATAGTGACAGAAAGGAATAAATGTAATGTTCAGTCAATAATTACGATATAATAAATTCTGATAATTTTCCAGTGGAATAGTCACTACCCCACACTGAAAAGAATTTGCGAGACCATGTAAATTGATATGAAAGAATATCTAATGGTGGGGGGGGAATAAAACTGCAAAAAAGTACGTATCAATGATCCATTTTAGAAATTAAAAAATAAGTATTTTACATATAGGAAGAGTAAATATGCAATAATATACACCAAACTGTTGTTGTATTTGTATTTAGGGGAGATTAAACTGTATATTTCTGATATATCTGAAAGGGAAACAAAAGGGCACTATAACCTCTTTGTCTCTGCTGATTCCAGGAGCAGTAATAATGAAGTTAGAGCAAATTTCAGCTTAGGAAATATATGGCTAAAGCTGTACCTATGAAACGAGTCACACAGTAGAATTTACAGGGAAACATGGCTGACTCAACATGTCTTTATGTCTACTCCCTCCTAAAACCCCTCTATGATGACAATAAGAAATTTAAAACAGTATAAACTCACAGGGTACAGAGGAGTCAACAGCGGAAGAGAAATGCTAACATACATCTGAAAGCTGAAAAGCAGAGTAAGAAGGCGTAATTAACTCAGTAAGCTGATTCTCCCCAAAGAACCACAGAGAGGCTCAGAAGTGGAGGGTCCAGGGACCAGAGTGGGGATTAAAACTGGAAGATTGAAAGTTTGATCAGGAAGTAGCCCTCGAGATCCTTCTAACCTATTCCCACACACAGCTGGCAGGTATCCCTCAAATTCCCACAGGAGACAGGATTCTTTATTCTCTGAACTGAAAAGCTACTGGACTTGGGGCACCAGTAGAACGGAGGCACGATGAGGGGCTGACAGCTAGGGAAATAAGTGGAAGTTTGTACACTGACTGAGGGGGACTCCACCTCTGGCTCCTCCCCACCTGATCTTAGAGCATCAGCAGCCGTGTTCGTATTCCTGAGGCAGCAGACAGGAGACTCAATTCTAGAGGAAGTAAGTGGCTCCAGGGGAAAGAAAGCCAATATTGACACGTGGGGGTATCCAAACTAAAACACCTAGGTCGCTGCCCAATCACCTGACAGTGAAGCCTACAAGCCCCACCCACGCTCACAGAGCTTCCCATCAATCGCTGGTTCTTCACTCTTCAATAGGAGAGACGGTGGAAGATCAGAAGAGGCTGGGGAGGCCTCCTTCATGAATGTCAGGGACCAGAACAAAACACAGGACAGAGCACTCAGAGGAGGCAGAGACAATGTAGGGAACTAGAGAAAACTAAAACACAAACAAACAAAACCAATAATTAACATACCCAAAGATAAGAAAAGGCTCTCATAATTGAGAACTGGAAAAAACTGTCAATGAAAAATAAAATTATTCTTATATATTATATTGCCAATTTCAATAAAGTATTCAATAGAAGAATTAGAAGATAAATCAAATAAATCTCCAAAAGAAAAGTAGAATAAAAATTTTAAAAAAGAGGCCAATTTGAGGGAAAAAAAATTGAGTAAGCAATTAAAGAGTTTCAACAAATGTCTAATACAGTTATCTGGAAAGAAAAATAGAAGAACATTTTTAAAGGAAAAAATGTATAAGAAAAAGTCTCAAAACCAAAGCATTTGCATTCCTAGATTGAATGCCTATGATGATGAATGAAACAAATCCCACATCACAGCTCATTACAGCGCCATGATTAAAGAGAAAAGATATTAAAAAAAATTAAAGGGGGCTTCCCTGGTGGCGCAGTGGTTGAGAGTCTGCCTGCCGATGCAGGGGACGCGGGTTCGAGCCCTGGTCCGGGAGGATCCCACATGCCGCGGAGCGACTGGGCCCGTGAGCCGCAACTACCGAGCCTGCGCGTCTGGAGCCTGGGCTCCGCAACGAGAGAGGCCGCGACAGTGAGAGGCCCGCGCACCGCGATGAAGAGTGGCCCCCGCTCGCCGCAACTGGAGAAAGCCCTCGCACAGAAACGAAGACCCAACACAGCCATAGATAAAGAAATTTAAAATAAGTTTAAAAAAAAAAAATTAAAACTAAAAAACAGTTCACCTAGAAAACTCAAGTTATCAAAATTCTCTACAGTGACACATGAAGCTAAAAAGCAATGCAGAAATGCTTTTAAAATTTTGAGGGAAAATCGTTTCCAACCTAAAATTCTCTATTGGGAAAAATTACCCATCCAGCATGACAAGCAGACATGCAAGGTCCCATAGTTTTTATTTATATATATATATTCTCTCTAGAGCTAACTGAGAATGTGCTCCGTGAGAATGAGAGACAGTAAACCAAGAAAGACAAATGCCCAGGAGACGGCAAAGGAGTCACTAGGATGACTCTGGAGGAAGACAGGAAAAGAACCACATGAAAAAATTTAAGGTAAGAGTGTCTGGGCCTCACTCAGGGCCAGGAATAGTGTCTGTTCCCATCAATCAGCCTGGAAAATCTAATGATCCAAGGAGCACTGGGTAGAGTACACATAATGGTTTTGTCTCAATTGTGGGTAATAGTTGACCCTAGATGAAGCACTGCTCTGGTCCAGCCTAACAAATACTAGAAGCAATGTCCAAAAGGATCAGTCTTTTCCCATTAGCTTAACTGTGACCCCAAACAAAGCTCAATATTTATAAGAATACAAAAATATCTAGCACTCAACAAGGTAAAATTCACAATGTCAGGAATCCAACCAAAGATTACCAGACATGCAGAAAAATTGGAAAGTACTCTCCACAACAGGAATATCAATGAATCAATCAAAACCACTCCAGAAATAAGACTGATGTTAGAATTAGCAGACAAGGACATTAAGACAGTTATTATAACTGTATTCCATGTGGTCCAAAAGTTAAGTAGAGACAGGAAAGATACAAAAAAAGACAAAAATTACAATGTGAGAGTTGAAATATACACTAGATAGAATTAATGGCAGATTAGATACTGCACAAGAAAAGATTAGTGAATTTGAAGACATAGTAATAGAAACTACCCAAAATTAAACACAAGGAGAAAAGCAGGGAAAAAAGCAATAGCATCAGTGAATTATGGATAACTTCAAGTGATATGATACATGGGTAACTGGAGTCCTCAAAGGAGAGGAGAGGTGGGAACAGAAAAAAATATTTGACGAAGCAATGGCCAACATTTTCCAAATGTGATGCAAACTATAGACACGCAGACCTCAGAAGTTCAATGAACCCCAAGCCCAAGGGATATAAAGAAAATTACACCAAGGCACATCATAATTAAATTGCTCAAAATCAAACACAAAAGGAAAACCAGAGACATAAGACACATTATACACAGAGGAATAAATTAAGAATTACCACAGATTTGTTATCAGAAACAATGCAAGCAAGAAGACAGTGGAGTAACCTAGAACTCTATACCTAATAAAAATATCTTACAAAATGAAGGCCAAAGAAACCCCTCAAAAGTAAAATAAAGATTTCTTTCAGACATACAGAAGCTGAATTTCTCACCAAGATTCACACTACTAGAAGTAATGAAGAATCCTTTAGGAAGAAGGAAAATAATACCACATGGTAATATGTACAGATTTACACCAAAAAAATGAATAACATTAGAAATGGTAACTACCATTTGGGTAAATACCAACTGAGTAAACATAGGTTTTTTATAATTATATAAATCACTCTAAAAGATTATGACTAGTTGAACAAAAATAATAACAATCTAGTGTGGGTTTATAACATATGTAAAAGTAAAATGAGTGACAACAATAGCATAAATATCTGGAGAAGAAAAATGAAAGTATACTATTTTAAGGTTCCTATACTATACCTGAAGTGGTATAACATCACTTGAAGGTATATAGTAATAAGTTAAACCTGTATACTATAAACCCTAAAGCAACCATTGAAAGAACAGAAAAAAAGAGTTATGGCTAATAAGTCAAAAAGGAGATAGAATAGAATAAAAACATTCAATTAATCCAAAAGAAGGGGAACACATTACAGACAGAACAAATAGAAGACAGATGTAAATCTACCCATGTGAATGATATCATTACATTTTAATGGATTAAATACCCCAATTTAAAGGCAAGGACTGTGAAGTAAAGTACTGCCTACATGAAATACCCATTGAATATAAAGATACAAGTAAGTTAAAAATAAGTATGAATAAAAGATACACCATGTAATCAAAAGAAAGAGTAAAATGGCTATATTAATATCAATAAAATAGACTTCACAGAATATAATATTACCAAAGATAAAGAAAATAATTTCATAATGATAAAGTGGCCAATTTATTAGGAGAGCATAGTAATATTACACAGTTATGCACAAAATAACAGAACTTCAAAATATGTGAACAGCTAGAACTACAAATAGAAATAGATAAATTCACAGTTATAATAACTACAGATTTCAATGCACCCGTCTAAATAACTGATAGAAAAAGGAGGCATAAAATCAATAAGAATACAATTTGAAAAACACTGTCAACTAACTTGACCAAGTTGACATTTATAGAACACTCCATCTAATAAGAGCAGAATACACATTCTCAAGTACACATGGAACATTTATCAAGATAGACCATGTTCTGGGCTGTAAAATGAGTCTCGATACATGTCAAAGGATCCAAGTGATATGAATTATGTTCTTTGGCCCCAACAGAATGAAATTAGAAATCACTAATACAAATATCTGGAAACTACGTTAGACACCTAAGTAACTAACGGGTTAAAGAAGAAATCAAAACAGAAACCAGAAAGTTTTTTGAACTGAATGAAAATGAAACACCATATAAAAATTGTTCTCAGAGGCTTTTCTTCCTCATTTAAGATATTTTACAATCTTGGCACTAGTTTCATTTGTTCAAGGATTAAGCCCTAACAATTTATGACCTAGACCTGTCCCACCGTCTGTATTAAAATTGGAGCACTGATTATGTAAGGCTGGAGTTAAGGGCAGGAAAGAGGTTCTGAGTAATCCAGAGCTCTAAATTGGGAAATAATGGAAACCGGACAATTCAAATCTAACATAACTACAATATTCACTCCAATATTCATAGAAAAAATACAAACTCTTGGACATCAAAAGCAGCACACAGAAATGAAAGTTTACAGATGTAAATAAAATTTGCTATAAGAAAATAATGTAGAGACAACAGTACCTACTTCATATGATTGCTATGAGGAGCTAATGAAATAATGCATGTAAAGTACCTAAGATGGTCCCTGGCATGTAGTAGGTGCTTATTGAACATCAGCCACTTTCACATTTATTAGCTTTCTTAAGTTTGATGCTATGAGTAATAACTTTCACATATTTATATTTTAATTAAAATAATATATGCTATAAAGAGTGTGCTACTGTTAATATCTTCCTATGTAAAAGATAATATTCCCTATACATAGCAAGTATAAGGTTTGTCACTAAACCCTTTTCAATTATAGAAGGAAACATCTTTCCCATTTTCACTGGTCACCTCCATAAAATTATCCTCCAGAGACAAAGGCCACACAAAGAAAAAGTTAAACTCTGAATCAGGCCACTGGGAAGGATTTGTTTCATCACGTGCCATCGGGCACAATATGCATTCTGAACCCCAGGAATTACCTCTTTCGGTCGTGCTGGCCAGAATCCAAGGGCTCACTGCAGACCAGCCGACTTCATTCATGCAGGACACACCGATGCTGTAATTCGCCAGAGCCTGCAGCTGCTCGATTTGATACAGATGTGGTGAAGCAGATGTGTTAAAAATCATGACTGAGCCATGACTCAGTGGCTCAACTTCCTCGACCTAAATGAAGAGTAAAATTGTGGACCAGGCGTTAGTAAGGGGGTAGGAATGTCAGACTTGGGGCATTCATGCATTCAGTGTACATGGCCCTTCCTCTCCACTGAGGGGAAGTACCTGCTTCCTTTTGGGCCACACCTTAAATTCCCCACCAGGATCACTGTGTATTACTCATGCTACTCACTTGTGCAACAACTGAGGACCTGATGAAAAATGCCTAAAATAAGTGTTCTCACTCCGGCAGGTAACAGAGCAAATAATCGTCATCATAACATTATAATTATTCTACATTATAATATAACTTATAATAAAAGTAGCTCTTCCTCTCTCAGAATCACTTCAGTTCTTGATCTTTTTTTTCAGCTGTTTCACAGAATATGCAGTAAAGACAGGGGGCATCGTATGTGGGGCAAAACCTGAAATATTTACTGTCTGACCCTTTAGAGAAAATATTTCCCAAATCCTACTTTAGAAGATGAGATATTTAATTTTTTTTTAAAAAAAATCTGTATTTCTTTTCATTATGTCTCCTGAGGAATTCTGCTCTTGCCTTGAGGCTAATTTTAGCATGTCCTTTATTCTTACCCCCCAATTCCCACTCCCATATAGATTCAACTCCAAAAGCAAACATAGATAGTGTAGATTTTATGGCATTTTTTGGTGGGGAGATATAGGAGAGGGTCATGTGCACCTCACCCAACAAGCTTTTCTCCAAATCTTTTCAAAACCCATCAGCTCTTTCCCCTGAGTCCTTGTACCTCATCTTTCTCTCCATAAACTCCACCAGTCTCTCCACATCCCTCTCCAGATGTCTTCTGTATGCACAGGCAAGAGAGAGGGATTCCCAGCAAAATTCAGTCTTATGCTAAACTTCCAGCTTTTCCCTTAAGGAAACCTCTTATCTGGGAATGGGGATCATGCAGAGTTTTCTCTCACTGTATATTTTTCACAACTTTTTTTAAAAAAAATTAATTAATTAATTAATTAATTAATGGCTGTGTTGGGTCTTCGTTTCTGTGCGAGGGCTTTCTCTAGTTGTGGCAAGCGGGGGCCACTCTTCATCGCGGTGCACGGGCCTCTCACTATCGCGGCCTCTCCTGTTGCGGAGCACAGGCTCCAGACGCGCAGGCTCAGTAGTTGTGGCTCACGGGCCCAGTTGCTCCGCGGCATGTGGGATCCTCCCAGACCAGGGCTCGAGCCCGTGTCCCCTGCATTGGCAGGCAGATTCTCAACCACTGCGCCACCAGGGAAGCCCACAACTTCTAAAATACGTTGTACTTATAAAATCAGAAAGACAAAAATAGTATTGGACAAAACAGAAGCCACCAAAAACAATTTGGGGGAAAAAAATCTTAAACCCACAAAATAATATTTCTGGTAATAATGGGCTTGCAATTATGGGGTGTGGAAACACAGTGCTGTTATTTCAGGATATGTATGTTTGCAATTTAGGTCAAGGGGCCACAAATCAACATTTTGGAATTCCAAATCCCCTCATGGATACCATGAGGGTGGCGCTGGGGCCGAGTCTCACCTCTGACTCAGACCCGCAGACTCTGCGGGGTGACAAGAGGGTACCAGTTGGCCTGAGGAGCCACCAGAGGAGAAACCAGGAGCTGTGTGCTTATCTCGGTGGTGGCTGTTGGCAGAAATCACTCTTTGTTTCTTCACTTTAGAGTCTGCACCTACTTCCTGGTGACCAAGCGCTGGAATTAAGGTGGAGGAAACCTTGGCTCCCCACCCCTGCCCCATTTCCGGAACAACGCCCTGGACCATTTCCAGGCCCAGGGACACTCTTGGAGGGCATGTTCCTAGAAGAAGACGGGTTTCTGTAACAGTGCTCAGTGGGTTCTAGGGGAAAGGAGGGCATGAAACCGGCAAGATATACGTGGGAGAGCTAAAAATAGAAATGGAGTCCATAGCCCAAAAATGGGTGAAGAAAGGAACTAATGCCAAGACCAAGGGAAGTGAGAGGGTGTGTCCTGCTAGTGGGTGGACATGAATCTTGTCCAAAACATTCATTTGTTACCAAGTCAGAGTTTAAAATTGTAACAAACTGGGGATCTGCTACAAAATGGTACTTGGTCCCTTCAGAAATGGGAATACACTGTTAATCAACAGAATATGAAAGTATATAACTTGTGGAGCTAGTTCTGATCAACCTCACTAGGACTGCCAGAGAACATAAAGGACACCCGTTTGTATTTAAAGTTCAGATAGACCACCAATAATTATGGGTATAGGTACGACACAAAATCAACAGTGTAATGAACTTGTAAAGTAACTGGATTCTTATTCGCTAAATCCGGTAACCCTAGGAGAGATGGAACGGAGAATGGGTGAAGGAAGCCTGAGCTAGCTGGTGGGGCATAGACAGGATAACCTTGTCCCGCACAATAGGATCCAAGGCGGGCAAGAGGGGCTGCAATTTGGCAGTCTCAGGATGATTTTTCACGCCCTGGCCACCCAACGCCAAGGCAAAGAGAGTGCAAGTGAAGCTTGTGTGATCATCTTCCACCTGTAGGGGTGACCTGGTGTTTTCAGACCACTCAACCACCCTACTCTACCTCCCCTCTACCTCACGTCTACCTTGAGACACACTCTCCTCAAAGTGGGGGCAGTACTCTTCCTCAGTCTCCCTGAAGGTAACACCCTCCTGTGGGAAGGAGTCTCATGTCCTCTTGGACTCTTCAAACAGTTCAGTAACTGGAAACAATTTTTAGGAAGGCTGGTCCACACAGGGAATATAGCCAATATTTTATAATAACTATAAATGGAGCATAATCTCTAAAAATTTTGAATCACTATGTTGTGCACCTAAAACTATACCTCATTTTTTCTTAAAAAAAGGGCTGCTCCATGCTTTATTTGTGTCCATACGTAGGTTCAGTTATGTCCATATACAGGGAAACAGGCCCTGGTTGTTCCCAAAACAACAGAGTCCTGAAATATACGAAGCAAAAAAACTGATAGAACTGAAGGGAGAAATACACAATTCAAAAATAACAGTTGAGACCTCAATTTCCTATTTTCAATAATAGATAAAACCATGAGGCAGAAGTTTAACAAGGAAGCAGAGTAAGTGAACAGGACTATAAACCACCTAGACCTAAGACACACATAAACGTTCCACCCAACCACAGCTGAATACACCTTCTCCTCAGCTGCACATGGAACATTCTCCAGGATAGAACACATGCAAGGCCATACAACAAGCCTTAATAAATTTAAAAGGATGAGGACTTCCAGGGTGGTCCAGTGGTTAAGACTCCACACTTCTACTGCAGGGGGCATGGGTTCAATCCCTGGTCAGGGAAGTTCTGCATGCCTCACAGTGTGGCCAAAAAAAAAAAGATGGAAGTCATACTAAGTATATCCTCTAAACACAACCAACAAAGGAAGAAAACTTAAGAAATTCACAACTAAGTGAAAATTAAATGACACACTCCTAAATGACCAATAGAACAAAGAAGAAATCACAAGAAAAGTGATCAAAAACTTGATTATGAATGGAAAAACCCCCAAATACCAAACCTTATGGTATACAGCCAATGCAGTGCTTACAGGGAAATGTACAGTATAATTGCCTATATTAAAAAAGAAGAAATTTCAAATCAATTACCTAAGCTTTCACTTTAAGACACAAAAAGGGGAAAAAAATTAAGCTAAAGTAAACAAAAGAAAGGAAATAAAGATTAGGGCCGAAATGAATGAAACAGAGAATTGTAAAAAATAGAAAAAAATTAATGAAACCAAAAGTTGGTTCTTCAAAAAAATCAATAAAACTGACCAACCTTTAGTCAGACTGACCAAGAAAAATAAGAGACAACTCAAATTATTAAAATCAGGAATGAAAGAGGGGACATTACTTCTAACCTCAAAGAAAAAACAACTTCTAATGAAACATTATGAACAACTGTATACCAACAAACTAGATAACCTAAAAGAAATGCACAAATTCCTAGAAACACACAAATTACCAAAACTGACTCATGAAGAAATAGAAAATCTGAATAGATCTATAACAAGTAAAAAGATTGAGCTGGTATTACTCAAAAAACTTTCCACAAACAAAGGCTTAGGACCAGATGGCTTTGCTGGTGATTTCTACTAAATATTGAAGACAATTTCACATCAACCTTTCTCAAATTCTTCCAAGAAACAGAAGAAGTGGGAACGCTTCCCAACTCTTTCTATAAGGCCAGTATCACCCTGATACCAAAACCAGAAAAAGCTAACACAAGAAAACTACAGGCCAATATCTCTTATGAATACAGCCCCAATTTAGATAACGGTGATGACGGCAGAACTCTGACTATACTAAAAACCACTGAATTGTACACTTTAAATGGGTGAATATTATGGTATGTAAAATATATTTCAAAAAAGCTATTCAAAAAAAAGGATATCCCTGGTGAGACTCTGTAGACTTGTAGACAAGGAGAACTCCTAACACTTACCAGTACTTGGGAGGTTTGCAAATAATGTTGGACAAGATTAAGCAAGGCTGTGGGTAGCAGGGTGAGGGTGGAGGCTATTTTGGGGATGACACGTTTTTACTCTTCTGAGAAGGAACAGCTGTTAGGCAAGGGCGGGAGGCAGCAAGAGCAGAGAAACGAGTTCCACTTGGTACTAAAAACATCTAGTTGTCAACACATAAAATTCTTTGAAAGTCACTTCTCTCAGCTGAGTTGGCATGACTGGCCCATGTCAGGTTACTATGTTTTTACCTAGTAAGACCAGACATTTATAAAACTAAGAATAATCCCTGACCTTACTGTATGATCAAGTACAAGGCAGAATGCATTCATGTTTTCAGCGGATAATCCACGTGTGTTCAACTACGTGCTCCCACCTGCAACGTCTCTCCTGAGACACGGAGGAGCAGGTGGTCCTCAGCATTGCTTTGGGCATCAGAGTTTCCTGGGCTTGAATTCCGGTTTTGCCACTCACAGGCTCTGTGTGCACTGTGGCCCTGCAGTGCTGGTGTGGGTTCCAAGTAAGATAATGTCTGCAAAGTCCCTGGGCCACTGTGGGCGCTCAGTAAAAGGTAGTGTTACTGCTACCCTTCCCTTTTTTATGAAATGAACACTCAGAGCAGAGCCTGTCTCACGGCAAGGTGTCATTTTAGGATGGCTAACCTATATTTCTTACAGCTCTATTTTATAGCAATTTTAGGTAGTGGTTAAAAGTGGGTGATGACTCTGTAAGGCCTGTAATCCCCAGGTTTCCCTGGCAGCCACAGGCTGAGATGCTACATTCAATAGTGAAGATGACCCACCTTGTGCTTGCCCTTCTGTCCTTCACGGCCACCAACCCAGGAGAAGCCAGGCTGCAGAGGACCTGGCTTCTTGGACTCCTGGTTATAAGCCAGACGGGTTTTTGTATCTTAAAAATGAATTCTCCCTGGTCTCATGACATTCTATCTTGGAAACATGTTCCTCTTCCAGTTGGCCCTGGACCATGCGCGGGAAAGAGGCAGCATTACGGGGGCGCGGGGAGGGGCGGGGGCAGAACATCACAAAATGGTGCGTGCCCAGTGGACGCTGACCCGGGGGAAGGTCAAGGGATTCGGAACCGGGGTGTTGAAATGATCTCAGCGCCCATCCTCAGGAGGAAGAAAAATCAGGCAGACCCACGGAGCACCAAACAGCTACTTCTTTTCATTACGGAAGTTCACCTGAATGCTGCAGTCACTGAACGGGGAGTATCCATCGAAACCGGGGACCCAGGAGATCAGGATGCTGTGAGCGGTACTGTTGCGGACCCTGACTTCAGTTGGCGGGGAGGGAATTGCTGTGTAAAAAACAAAGACACACCACAGACACAGTTATAAACCACAGGAGGCCACAGCTACCAAACAGATGCATTAATACCAAGCCTACTTCTGTTTTCTTGAGACTGGGAAAATTAAACACAAGTTTTAAAGAGAAGCCATCATACGCCTAAGGGTAATGGTATTCGCCTACGGAGAAGTCTTGCAGTGATAGGACGGCTCGGCCAGGGCCAGAGAAGTGGGATGTAGACCTGCTTTCCTGCCCCCTGATGAAGTGAGAACGTTTAGCCGGACAAGGATGGGGAGACATCCATTTCCTGCTGCTGTACGCAGGGGCGTCACTGGGCGCTGGCGCTCTCCGTGGGGGTGAAGAGCCATGGCGCTGCCCTTGTGGAGCTAAAGGCTGCACTGGGGAGACCCACATTAATTGAGGATGTGCCTCGTGCTGAGAAAAGAGGGGTACCATGGGAACAGGCCTGTGTGTGCATGCGTGCGTGCATATGCGCGTGTGTGATGGAGGAAGGAAGCTTTCCAGGCCGAGGAAATGGGCGAGAGTCAGCTCAAGCACAAGACCCGAGTGCATCTGCTTGCGGGGAGGGGAGGGCATACCGTAATGAACGTGCAATGACCTCAGCCACAGGTGGGACATGGATAGATATTTAAATTAGAAGCCAACAAGGATCTGAAGTTTGAGGGTTTTAGTTTCTTGTGCTATATTTAAGTCTTTTTAAGAAAAGAAATATATATTAAAATCTGTGAATCAATATTATTTTTATTTATTTATTTTGGCCGTGCCGCACGGGATCTTCGTTCCCGGACCAGGGATGGAACCCTCACCTTCAGCAGTGAAGTTCTAACCACTGGACCCCCAGAAAATTCCCATACATTTAACTCTTAATTAACGGTAATAACCGCACTTAAAATCCAAAATGATGACTAATGTTTTTGAGTGCTTACTCTGTGCCAGGAACCTATGGACTTCATTAAACACGACTAATCTGATAGGAGGAAGCCTATCAGAGAAGCAGTCTCACGATCCCCACTGACGGATGAGGAAACTGAGGACCAGAGAAGTGAAAAACTTGCCAAAGCTCACAGAGCTCATATGCAGCAGAATAGGGACTTGAACTCCGGTCTGCCTGACTCCAGCACTAGCGTCCCTCAGCAGGACACTGGAAGCTGGCTGCAGGGGCAGCAAGCAGACCAGCGTGGGTACCAGCAGGGGTTGGGGAGTGTGGTCACCACTTAGCCAGCTGCATGGCCCATGGCACAGTTCAATGCCCTCTCTCAACTCAGTTCCCACTTCTATTAAGGTGGGGAGTGACCGCACTGCTCCACGGGGCTGGGGTGAGGATGAAATGCGGTAACACATGCACAAGGTCTGGGGGAGGCGCGCTGGTGGTAAAGGCGAGGACAGGATGCGCAGGGGGTGAGAGGGAAGGAAGCCTGGGACCGTGTTAAGTGCTCACTGGGTACCGCATTCAGGAGTTTCAGTTTTACCAGGAGACACACAGACTGATGAATGGGAAAGAGTCAGTGTTTCGTTTGACTCACTTCCCTAAATAGAGTATCTGCCTTTCCAGTTCAAAGCTTGGCCACGTACACCTCAGTTGATAACAGACGACCAGGGAGTTTTGGTTGCTTTGATATACGTGCTTAAATCAATGAAAGCCCAAAACATAAGGTTTGGAAATAGGCTTCATTAAAATAAAGTCCTAGTTGAGATTCTGTCTGAAGCATCAAATTCAGGAAGTGCTTCTCATTTTATGGATTTTTAAACTTTAAGATGTTGATATTTTATGAAAATGTCTTTATAAATTTATGCCCACGCGTGAATTCCTGAAATTCTCAACATTTCTTTTGAAAATTGTAATAATGGAATTCGTAATGAAGGAAGGAAGTTATACAGTTCCTCTCCTAGTAACTTTCAGTTTGCTCATTTTTTTTCTTCCAATGAACTTTTCGAAAATGCCCTCTCATAGCCTCTTCTAGTTGATTTGCTGAAACTAAACATCAGCACCTTCAAAAAGTATGTCTTTTGTAATTTTGAGTCTCCTGCTGTGCATTACCCACCCTTTAACTCATTATTAAACACATTCTGCTTTTTCCCTTCTATCATTTCCCCAAGGATAAGACCAAAAGGAATATGAACTCAATATTTAAATTAAGAACAAATAACATAGAGAATAGACTGGTGGTCACCAAGGGGGAGGGGGTTGGGGGTGGGATAGAATGGGAGGGGTTAGCAGATGTAAGCTCTTATATATGGGATGGATAAACAACAAGGTCCTACTGTACAGCACAGGGAACTATAATCAATATCCTATGATAAACCACAATGGAAAAGAATATTAAAAACAGAATATATATATATATATATATATATATATATATATATATATATATATATATATATAACTGAATCACTGCTGTACAGCAGTAATTAACACAGCATTATGAATCAATTATACTTCAATAAAAATAAAGTAATTAATTCAAAATAAATTAAGAGCAAATACTAAAACATACCATTTGCTTGAATTTCTATGAGAAAGGTTAAGGGAGATGATTTGAAAGGGATAAAAAGACAAAAGATAAAAAATAAAAAGACAAAAGATAAAAAGGGTTTTCCTTTCCTTTCCTTTCCTTTCAAGTTTCAGGTTTAAATACCTTTGATCCCACAAAAGGAGGAGGAATCTGATGATTGGTTTGGAATGTCCAATCCAATGGCAGATGACTGGATTGGAATCAATCCAATCAGACTGGATTGGATGGGATGATGATTGGCAGATGATTGGATTGGAATGTCTCCACCAGCCTGGGGGAGGTTTCAAACATGTGCCTTTCATTCTGTTATATCCCAGCTGAGAGGAAGCAAGGTGGGTGGAGGAGGTTAGGAGAAAGAGGGACAGGAGTCCTGTGCCTCCAGAAGAAGAGTGACTCTGACCTTCTCCTCCCTCAGGACAGCTGCTGGTGGCGACTTGCTTCAGCCCCAGATGCCCAAGGAAGGACAGAGCCCATCCTCAGGGCATCCTCAGATCAGTGCCCCAAGCTGCGCCCACCCTGGGGGCTCTTCAAGGAGTAATGGGGACTAGTTCAGGGTAGAAAAGGAAAAAGTGGAAATAGGAGCTAAGATGATCCAGGGTCAGCATTTCAGACAATTTTCTTCTCCGTCTGAGCAGAACTAAACTAGCTAATGTTGATCAAAGACAAGTGTCAGGCCCTGTTATGAGTACTTTTACTTGCATTATCTCATTGAACCCTCAAGAGGAGGTAGGTTCTGTAATTATCCCCATTTTACGCAGGGGAACACTGAAGGCAGAAAGGTGAAGTGACTTGTCCAAGGTCACAAAGGGAAGCCAGGACTCGATCCCAGGTGGCTGGCTGCAGGGCTCACACTGCACCCCCCTAACCCCCGGAACATGCAGGGGGGACTCCACGCTGCCGCTTACCTTTGATGTTGATCTGCACGCCCTTGGACACGGTCAGTCCTTTGTCATTGTGGGCCTCACAACTGAAGATCGCAGTCTCGGTCAGACCTGGAGGGGAAGGAGAGCCGTGAGACCAGCTGCAGAGAGACAGGCTTCTGTTTATCAGAATCCTACGGGGGTTTCAGCATCCTTTTACTTCTTGGTTCACTGCTTCAGCCATAAATGCAAAGTTAATTAAAAATATGTGTTGGTGTTTGAAAAACAAACCTAGTATTAAACCCTATGTACCAGGAGCAAGGCAACCATGGGCTTAAAAGGCAGCTGTGAGAGAGTGGCATGGACATATATACACAACCAAATGTAAAACTGATAGCTAGTGGGAAGCAGCCTCATAGCACAGGGAGATCAACTCGGTGCTCTGTGACCACCTAGAGGGGTGGGATAGGGAGGGTGGGAGGGAGGGAGATGCAAGAGGGAGGGGATATGGGGATATATGTATATGTATAGCTGATTCACTTTGTTATAAAGCAGAAACTAACACACCATTGTAAAGCAATTATACTCCAATAAAGATGTTAAAAAAAATTAAAAAAAAAAAAGGCAGCTGTTAATTCATTAAAAGCCTTTATTTTTCCCCGATGATGAGACATTAGGTAACAAAGCAGTATCATTTAGTTTTAAAATGTCTGCAAGGAGGTATGGGAACCACTGGCCCCCAAATCAAGAAAAGTGATTTCTGAGGTTCACCCAGACAATCTCCTGCTTAGCACCCCGTACACTCCACGACACAGTATGGACATGTCAGGGTACCAGAAACAGCAGGATAAAAGTTACAGTTTAAAAAATTTCAGGTGATCTGTTGTAATGAATCCTTTCTTAATAGTAAAAATCAATGTATTCATAAGGAATTATATAAACACAAGGCATCATTACTAATTACTTGAAGAAAAGACACTGGTGCTGAATGAAGAAAATTCTATCATTTCAGAGGTCTGAAGACATCTTGGAAATGAAAAAAATTAGTTGACATTAATTTTAAGGAGAAAGGAAGAGAGGTAATCCAGATCTTGGTTTCTTATAATACTATTCTCCAGTGAAAGGAACCAGAGCCCCTCAGAGAAATGGCTGATTGTCAGGTTGGAGCAGAAAACATATAAGATGAGCCTGGAGCAAAATATAACACAAACAGCATACACCACACACACACACACACACACACACACACACACACACACCGATGGGGGTACGGCAAAGAGACACAGGATCCAGCTGAAAGAACTCCCAATGGCCAAAGCTGGGACAATTTGAGCAAGAAAATAAAGTAGCATTAAATTGTAACCCAAAGTATAAAACAAATATCCATGAGTCTATATTGATATAAACAAATGATTAAATAAAAGGGGGAGAAGAGACAAATCCCCCATGCAGAGGAATTCCAAATGATTTTTATATAGATGCTCTGCCCCCAAAGAGAGGCATCACTCCTGACTCCTTAAGCATGGGCTGCACAAAGTGACTTCCTTCCAAAGAGGACAGTATGGAAAGGGGAATGAAAGGAAAACTTTTGAGTGAGAAACTGACAAACACTCGCTCAGCCAGATGGTCAAGGTCAAGACCAACAATGGTAAGTCGTGTTGACAGGATGTACCCTTGATACGATGTGATGAGAATGGCACTTCTCCTCTATGGTCTTCCTCCTCCAAAACATATAACCCAAATCTAATCATAAGAAAAATGACCAAAAACATCAGACAGGTCCAAACTGTGGGACATTCTACAGGAAACCTGACCAGTACTCCTCAGAACTGTCCAGGTCATCAAAAACAAGGGAAGTTTGAAAAATTGTCACAACCAAGAGGAGCCTTAAGGAGACATAACAACTAAATCCTGGAACAGTAAAAGGATGTTAGGTAAAAACTAAGAAAATCTGAATAAACTATGGACTTTAGTTAATAATGATGTATCAGGAATTCTCAGAGATAACAGAATAATCAGCTATGTACTAGTTTCAGGCTTACATTTACTGAAGGGACATTTCAGTGAGATAAAGAGGTATGCTTTGGGACTTCCCTAGTGGTCCAGTGGTTAAGACTCGGTGCTTCTAAAGCAGCAGGCGTGTGTTCGATCCCTGGTTGGGGAGCTAAGATCCCACATGTTGTGTAGTGTGGCCAAAACATTTTAAAAAAATTTTTAAAAAGAGGCATGCTTGGAAGGGCTGCTCAAAAGGACACCCTGAGGTCCACTACCTCCCAAAGTCTCAAAAACACCTGTGAAAATCTCTCTGGAGAAGCTGAATCTACAAACCTGTTAGGGAACGTTTCTTTCCTGATTAATTATGGTAAGTTCTAAAAATAATGCAATGAGTATAAGGAAGTGAAATAACTTTTTATGGTACACTATACTGTGTCACATTAAATATAGTTGTTCAAAAATGATGTTATCAGTATTGGTTTATGAATTGTAACAAATGTACCACACTAATTAATGTAAGATGTTCATAACAGGGGAGTGTGGGCGTGAGGTTTATGGGAATACTCTGTATGAGATGGCACACAATTTTTCTATAAACCTAAAACTATTCTAAAATTTTAAAAGATTACTTTTAAAAAGCACAGCCATATATATACCATCTAGTTGAATCTGAAAATTTTCTCTCTGACACACAAGGTGCCTGGCACAGAGTTTATATCATAAACTGGAGAAAGATAAAATTCTTGAAAATACGCCATCATTCTCTTCTTGCCTGAAAGGCTTATACTTTTTTCGTTTGTTTCTATCTACTTGTGTAGGATATTTTCCATCGGATGATTTTAAAATCCAAAGCTCGTCACTAACGAAGTCATTAAATATTTGAAACAAGCTGCAGAGGGAAACCCAGCCGGGCATCAGCCAGGAAAGACTGTCCACGTTGGATGCCTGCACAGTGAACGCTGCACCGAGGCTGGGCCACGTGGCCTGGGAGAAGTTCTAGGAAGAAATGCAAATCTGATCCCTTTCAAGTCAGTGCCTCTCCTGAGGGATCAGCTGTGCACAAAATAATCAGTGTTGGTGGGTGTTTGTTCTTTTCCATCCAGATGGAAGTCTGTCCCAGCATCTGAGTTCTCTTGACTAGATCCTCTGTCCTACAATTCTGTGGTGACCTTTGACTTCTCCTAAATAATGTTAGATCAGAATATGATAGCTACTTCAGGCATTTTAATTTTCCAAGATGAGTATTTCCCTCAGACTGGAGGAAAATCCTAAATCAGATTGCTTAATTAGATTCTCTAAATCCAAGTGCTAAGAAACTAAAATTCCAGGTAGGAGCCAGCTCTTTCACATTGGGTCACCTCCTCTCGAATGAGAGATGAAACTAATAGATTGTGTGATGGTTTAGAAAATATTTATTTCACTGAAGAGGAATATTTATTTCAAACCCATTAGCCACATCTATAAAAGAACATCTGTAAATACACTGCCTCAAGGAGTCTTTGAATCCTCTACTTGTATTCCTCCCAAAGAATTTTGAAAAATATATGTAGCCTCTTACACATTTTGAGGTTTGCATCTTAAACTGTTCATCATTTAAACAGCTGCAAAAAATGTAATTTCAGGTACCCTGAATATGCTGATAATTTAGAGTAAAACTCCTTTAGAGTCCCACGTAATATACATATTACTGGGATGGGAGACCCAGCATCACCTGCTGAACTAATTCTCCCCAGAAATCAGAAGTTTTCAATCATGACTTTTCTACTTCCCTTGCAGAATTTTATCCTAATGGCATACATGTGTGTGTTTGAAAGTCACTGATTAATCGCCCTATGATACTTCTTGGTGATAAAATTACACTTACATATTGAAATTGGAAAACAAACTTTCTTCTAGATTGATGATCTTTACAAGTATTATTTAGGGCACAACTGATCAAAACAATATACATGTAATTTTTAAACATACAAAGCAAAATTTTATGGGAAGCACATCTCCTTTGCTGGACAACATTTGGAATTTTCTATGTGGTAGTCTGGAATTTTGTTAACCTTGAGCCAATGCACTACTACAGCAGCTGTTCTCAGAGTGTGGTCTAGAGGTTCCTGGGCATCCCAGAGATACTTTGGGGGGCCTCAAGTTGAAAACTATTTTTGTGAGAATAGCAATAATATGTTATTTGCCCTTTTCACTCTCATGCTCTCGGGAATGTATGATGGAATTTTCCATAAGGTGTATGATGTGTGATGATGTCATAGCTCTATGAGCTAATGGAACGTGCTTGTGTATTATTGTGTTTTAATTTCTGATTCAGTAAATGGCAATAGATGTATCTCACATAAACAAAAACTTGTAGGTTTTCAATCACTTTTAAGACAGTAAAGAGGAGACCAAAGCATTGGAGAACTGATGTCCCGTTGTGACTCCAGGTAAGGCAGAGAGAGGTCTTTTTTCTTTTGTAAAGTGAGAGAGAGATGACAGGGAAGTAGAAAGTGAGAAAGAAGAACTGGCATAGAGTCGGGACTTTGGGCATTTTGTCAGGCACTGACTTTCGGAAAGAGGACACGTACTGGATGAGGATCCACTGAACCCTCTAAGCCACTACCTGGGGCCCCTGCTGCCAGTCACTACTTCCCAGGCAGGCCTGTGACACCTGGCTTTTCACCTTACCTTCCAGGTCATCAGCTCCCAAATGAGATGCCCGTTTTGCCAGGCTACGTGAACTCGCAAAATTTGGCTTATAATTAGAAAAATCAGCTTTGGCTCAATCAGAAGACACTCAATCAAAATGTAAGTTGCTTTGGCTATGTAACTTATATTTTGTATATATCTGAGCAGACATCTGCAGGCTAAAACCAGTCATTTGATTTCAATCACTCTTGTCCAAACTCTTGGGAAACACTTGAGTACAAACTACAAGTGACATTCCCAACTGGTTGTGAGGGCAAGAGCAGCCCTGCTAGAAAACAAGAGGATGGATTTATTTCCTTGAGATCCACCATCTAGTTATAGATCCCAAAGATGAGTTAAGCCCACAGTTCTTCGGTCCTGCAAGGTTGATCAATACTGAGAGTGAAACGGCTCCTTGGGGAACATGATTTTAGGTTAAGCGGGAAGTCATTTTTCCTCTTCGTGTTTCTCTTCAGAGGACACACAAAGTCAGGAAGACAATCTGCAGCTAACTCCCTGGTACAGGGCACCTACTCCGATTCAGAACTGCCCACAAGTAGCCAAACCGTCTAGGACAGCAGATCTGTCTGGGGGCCGAGGTGGTGAATGTCCACAGGCCAAAAGGATGCCAGCAGAGAGAAGTGGAAACTGCTTCCAACTCAGGTTAACTTTCTCCAGAAATGGATGGGCCAAAACTTAAGGCCAAACATAGGCTTCTTGGCTTAATGTATTCAGTGACATTTTTTTTTTTTTTGCTTAATGGCACAAGCTTCCCAACTGGAGACTCATTTATAAGCCTGGGTTGAACACAGCAACCCAGATGTACTAAGAAAGACAGCTCCCCACCTCACTTTTCTGTTCTCCCTCTGGATCAACAATAACCACCAGACTGGAATAGACCTTGAAGTTTTAGAGCCCAAACACTTGTGGCTTTCCAGGGAGAAATTCATCCACACCCCCGCTCCGTCTCCACCCTACCACCCACTCTCCCCAGCGCCCCCAGCACCAGCATCTCCACCTTTCCTGTTACTGTGTCCTCTTCTCGTGGGCATCCCTCTTACTCCATTACATCCCACCTAAGCCCATTACGATGGTTCATACCCCTCTTGCTTGGTCCTCTGCTGGTTTAAAAAAAGATAGCCCCTGACACAAGGTCTGAAAGACATTTTAGGGAACATTCAGCCAAAGGATGTTCCCTTGAGGAAAGGACAGTCAGAATCACTGAGGAATCAGCTTCTAAGACCACAGTTAGGGCAGTTCTTTGAGTTCCAGGTTAAGGAATCCTGTCTCTTTAATTTTGTTCCCTAGTGTTCATCTTTCTACCCAAAGAGGCAGGAAACAGAAGAATACGCTGCATAAATGAAGGACTTACACTTATTAACTTGGAATTCACTATCTACCCTGAATTCCCTCATTCAACATTTACAGAGTACCTACTATGTGCCAGATGCTTCCCCAGGCACTTGGGATCTACCCATGAATGAAACAAAGATCCTTACCCTTATAGAGCTCACATTCTCATGGAGAAAAGTGGGTGAGAAATAATAGACTTAATAAATAAGTAAGCTGCATGTTCTATTAGAAGGTGATTAGTACTATGGAAAAATAGGGATCAGGGGGTCAGGGTGGGTAGAGAAGTGGTTGTGATTTTAAATATGCAGGTCAGAGGGAGCTCCTTGAGTAATGTCCTCTGAGGAAAGACTCGGGGTGAGGGAATGGGCCAAGTTTATTCTGGAGGGTGAGGGAAGGTTCAAAGCAGAGGGAACATGTGGGTCAGGCCTTTGTCCTCCAAGTGAGGTGGGAAACCTGGGGCTTTGAGCAGAAGACTGATATGATCTAGTCTGTGTTTTATGAGGATCGTTCCACCTGCCACACAAAGACTAGCCCTTAGGCCATAAGGTCCCTTAATTGCTCCAAATATTTTCCTGACCTGCAAAATGCGAATTAAAAAATGCCTAACTATATCACAGGTTGCAATGAGGCTCAAAGTAAATCTTTACCAAAAGCACTGTGAGAATTACGAACTGATTTATATAAATTCTAATTATTATTGTTACTGTTGTTATTACAATGAACGTTATGAATTATAGCCAATTAACTAAAACCAAAACTAGCTTAGCTGTTTTCTAAATGTGGATTTAAATATAAAATGAGTATTTTTAAAAAAGTAAAAACCAGAAAGATCAGCCTAAGTCCCCCACTCTTGGTAGAAAGGTAGCTCAAAATTGACAATGAGTTAGTAACTGTTGCATGTGAAAATTTGTTAACAGGTAACATTTCAGTCATTCCTGTAGGCTGCTTCTGTACCAAGGCCTTTACATCCATTATTTCACTGAACCCTCATAAATGTCCTATGAAGTAGACACTGTTATTACCCCTATTTTATATGAAGAAGGTGAGTAAGTTGCTTAGGGACACACAGTGGTGAACTGGCATTAGTCTGTATCAAAGCTCGGGATCGTAACCACTAACCTGTAACGCATCCCACCACTGAACACCATGCAGCAAAAGCTTTCTGCAGTTCTGCTCTTCATTTTGGGGACTTGATTTTGCCAATGACAAAGTACTTCCTTGGGGAAAAAAAACTTTGCTTTGAAATAGTTTTCAATTCACAAGAAACTGCAGAAAGAGGAAAGAGTTCCGAGCACCCTTCACCCAGGTTCCCCTAAATGGTAAGATCTTACATAATCATAGTACAACCATCAAAACTAGGAAAGTGACTTTGGTATGATAAATACTTTTTTTTTTTTTTTTTTTGGCTGCACCTCGCAGCCTGCGGGATCTTAGTTCCCCCACCAGGGATCGAACCCGCCCCCCACCCCCGTAGTGGAAGTGCGGAGTCTTAACCACTGGACTGCCAAGGAAGTCCCTGGTACAATACTATTAACTACAATACAGATCTTATTCGGATTTCACCAGTTTTGGGTCGTTTTATTTTGTGTGTGTGTGGGGGGGGGATTTCTATGAAATTTTATTACAGGTACAGATTTGTGTACAGATGGAGAACTGTTCCATCACCAAAAAGAAGCTCCCCCGTGCCACCCTTTTTACGAACATCCTTCCCCCAACCTAACATCTGGCAGGAGCTGATGTGTACACCATCACTATAAGTTTGTCATTTATGTATGGACACCAAGGGGGGAAAGTGGTGGTGGGATGAATTGGGAGATTGGGATTGTCATATATACACTAATATGTATAAAATAGATAACTAATAAGAACCTGCTGGATAAAAAAATAAATAAAATAAAATTCAAAAATTCAAAAAAAAAAGAGAATGTTATCTAAATGGAATTACATAGCATGTAACCTTTTTTTTTTTTTTTTTCCCTGTACCAACGGGATCATTTATTTACAATTCAGTAAAAGTCTCAGCCCAAACCAGCAAAACCATCTATATGATTGTAGAGAGCCATATACGGGTAATTTGCCTTCTGACAAAAACATGGAGAGGAGAAAGGTGCCACAAATTGAATTAGGTTCAGATTGTTCAGAAAGGAAATCACAGCTGGAAAACATTTCAAACAGAGATCCCTTCGAAGAGCCTTCCAAGGATAGCCGCCAAGTACATTTTGCATGTAACCTTTGAGATGGGCTTTGTTGACTCAGAATAATGCCCTTTAGACAAAGTACTTCTTCGCTCATGGTTCTTGAAGACAGCGCTTACATCACAGAGGAAAAAAAAAAAAAACAACTGGTATCAAGAGGGAAAAGCGTATGACCTTCCTGTTCAAACATGTGCCCGCTCCAAACAGTCTCAACAATCAGGGCTCTTTAAACCACTTCCCTACTCAGCATCCTCTTGGTAGAAGGGATGGGAAAAGTTTGCTTCAGGGTTAATTCCAAGATAGCAGGGTGCCTACCTGCAAACATTCAGGTTTTATTTACATCAGCATGGGAGGCGCTGCCTGGGCACAAAGGGCCCCAGAGGCATCTTGGGTCAGAACAGCCTCAGCACCTAGTTCCCTAAACATGACCTCCTCTTACTGGGAGGGGCTCAGGTATCACACTAAAGTGTCCTCAAAATTAAAAACAAATGCCAATAAGAATAAATTTGTATAAACTTCCAGTTACAAAATAAATGAGTCATGGGGATGAAATATACAGCACGTGCAATACAGTCAATAATACTTTAATGTCTTTGTATGGTGACAGATGGCAACTAGACATAGTTTCATGGTGATCATTTTGTAATGTACATAAACATCAAATTACTATGTTGTGCACCAGGAACTAACATAATGTTGTAGGTCAATTATACTTCAAAGCAAACATATTCATAGAAAAAGAGATCAGAGGAGGAGAGGGGGGATTTGGATGAAGGTGATTAAAAGGTACAAACTTCCAGTTATAAGGTAAATAAATATTAGGTATGCGATGTACAACATGATTAATTAGCACTGCTGTATGTTATATATGAAAGTGGTTAAGAGAATAAATCCTAAGAGTTCTCATTACAAGGAAATATTTTGTATCTATACGAAATGATGGATGTTCACTAAACATTGTAGTAATCACCTCATAATGTATGTAAGTCAAATCATTATGCTATACACCTTAAACTTACACAGTGCTGTATGTCAGTTATACCTCAGTAAAACAGGAAGAAAAAAATTAAAAAAAAAAAAAAGAATAAGTTTGTATATAGTTCTTTCACAGTGCTACAAAGTTTGGCGTTTGGGGACAGTCCGCCGTAGCTGATTTGGTGTGCCTTGATGTGCCCAGAGCAAGGTCTGCATAGGAAGCCTACGCCCTAGGCCCTCTCTCCCTGGACTTCTTTAAGCCCTTTGAGGCTGCAAAATGGATGTAAAAAAAATCCTGTTCTACCCATTTCACGGAACTCACTAGAGGTATAAATGACAAAAGAGGTAAGAAAGAGTTTAAATGCAAAACTAGTGACATGAATACAAGTTACTTCACCATCACTATGTCTCTGTCCCAGTGAAGGGACGTAAGACTCAGGAACTGTTTGAAATTCATTCATTTGTTCATTCATTCACCCACACAGTTCTGATGTGCCGGGCAATGTGCTGGGTAGTGGGCTTAAACTAATGAATGATTAATATGTAATAGTCACACTGATTAAACAACACGGGGGAGGCGGACAAGCAGATGGGTGTGCTTCCATGTGGTGGGAAGGGATGACAGTTATGGAAGAGGAATACATACGGGTACAAAGATGTCTGCATCAGTGACCCCCCAAAAATTAAAACCACCTGAATGTTCATCAACAAGGGAGTGGTTAAATAAATTATGATCCGTCCATGGACCGTCGCAATTGTCACAAACAATGAGACAGGCCCGTGACAACCTACATGGAAAGGTCTACGTGTCTTGGAGAGGCATAGTTGCACATATATGAGTGTTTCTGAAGGACTAGGAAGGGTCTAGAAGGAAGTGAATGAATGGTTGACAGTGGTTTCCTCTGTATGAGGGAATGAATGCATGGAGACTAAAGGGACATTTTCACATTTTGTTTTGGCATGTCACAATTGTTTGAATGTTTTACAGTGAATATGTGTTCACATATTATCTGTGTAATAAAAAGGCTGAAATTAATCTGCACACGTATTATCATTCTAACGTGAAGGAAAATCACGTATAGATGTGTATGTATGTGTGTACACACACACACACACACACACACACACACAAACATGTATATACTTACAGGGAAAGTTTGGAGAGAATCACATTAGTGTTTCCATTGTAATTGTAAATGTGTAATAAGATGCAAAAATACTGAATTTTCTACATTTTTAACATAAAAGCACTTAGTAATTATGTAAAATAAAGTTTTTAAAAAGTTTTATTCTGAAATAATTATTTATTTACAGAAAGATATAAAGAAATAGACAGGGAGTTCCATGTATCCTTCACCCTACCTCCCCAATGTTAACGTCTCAAATAACTACAATGTCAAAACCAGCAAACTGACATTGGTACCAGCTATAGAGCTTATTCAGATTTTGCCAATTATACATGGACTCATTTGTGTGTGTGTTGCTCTATGTAAGTTTATCACATGTGTAGCTTCATGTAACCACATCCCATTAAAGTTTATTTTAAAAAGCACACTATTAGGCTATAAACTGCTCAATTTCTGTTTTACTTCTATCTTCCCTACCAAAGGAAAAAAATCTTCAAATTAAAGAAAGTAAAATGAAGATTGTAAAGAATCTAAAACCCCAAATAGGTGGCAGTCGTAATGGTATATCTGGCCATTTACAAATAAATCAGATCACCAAGCTGAGACAAATTATACATAGCCTTGGGTATTAAAATTTGCAGATCCTTCTATTGTACTTTCTAAGAAAAGAGACAGAAGAGGAAAAGTTCTAGATGATCAGAGATGGACAGAAGTTATCCCCGTTTTCATAAAGTAAATGATACCGATTTTGGCAAGTACAGAATCAGAGAGAGACAGAAATCCACAGCAGAACTTAAAAGGAGGTTATCAAATTGGTGCCTAGGACACGGAAAACTGTCATGGAGTTCAGCTCACCAAGGAGAAGTCAGGTCTGATTTCAAAATGAATTTCAAATTGATTTCCAGTCTTTCCAGGATAGTTACTAGTCCAATATAGCAGGGAACGTCTCAGAAGAGAAGATGGAAAAATAAACCGTGGAAAAAATAAAATCAGGCAGATTTACTACTGGTTGAACAGTGGCCAAGAGAGCTGATTTCATGAACTGATGTCAACTCAGAGGCTGCCTTAATTAGCAGGTCACAGGGCTCTGCCCTTGGTTAAATTAGAATCTAGATTTTCATCAATGACTTGGAAGAGACAAAAAGGCAGGGGCAGGACGCAGGGAGAGAATTTGCTAACCCAATGAGAGAATCAAGGTTCAAAATGGCCTCAGTAGGCTGGGACAATGAGTTAAGTTTTTATGAGGATTAATGTCACACGGTAGGCTGAAATTCCAAAATAATTAAATAAACAAGAAGCAGGAAAGCTTTGATTTTGCAGCAATTCATGAGAAAAAAGATCTGGAGATTTCAGTTAACCTCAAACTCAACATTAACCAATACATTCACCTTCATCAAAAAGGTAATGCAGGGCTTCCCTGGTGGCGCAGTGGTTAAGAATCCGCCTGCCAATGCAGGGGACATGGGTTCGAGCCCCGGTCAAGGAAGATCCCACGTGCCGCAGAGCAACTAAGCCGGTGAGCCACAACCACTGAGCCTGCGCTCTAGAGCCCGCGAGCAACAACCACTGAGCGCACGTGCCACAGCTGCTCGACACAACTGGATAAAGCCCGCGCACAGCAATGAAGACCCAACACAGCCAAAAAAAAGGTAATGCAAACTGCATTATCAAAAATATAGCATCCAAAACACAAGAGGTTACAGCCTCCACTGAACTTCACACACATCTTTCCAAAATAACACCAATGCTACCAAGGTCTTTCAGGAAAGAGATGGGAACAATTTCCAACTATGTCTTATTAGGTCAACAATACCCAGATACCAAAACGGACATTACCAATACAAAACAAAAACAAAAACAAAATTATAAAACAGTTTCCTTCATGAACATTGTTGTATGATAAAGACTGACTGGCTTTTGTCCCTTGCTAGTTCCTGAGTAAGAGAAGTGGCTTCGTTACGCTAACAAGGTGACTCAGGATGGGCCCCTAGATAACTTCAGGATGGGGACTGGTCACCAGAATGACTAAATCATGTGATGGGAGGGTTGGGACTTTGGTCCATGGGATATTAGCCCAAACTCCTGACCTCTAGGGAAGAGAGGGAGGTCTGGAGATCATGTTCCATCACATGGTTGACGCTTTAATCAGTTACGCCCACGCAATGAAACCCCAATAAAAATTCTGGACCCCAAAGCTTAGTAGTTTCTTGTTCCGTGAACACACTGATGCGCCAGGAGGTGACACATCTTGATTCCACACATCAGGGCAGGGAAGGGTATGAAAGCTCTGTATTTGGGACCCTCCCAGACTTCATCCTATGTGTATCCTTTGTAAAAAAAAAAACTATAGTCATAAGTATAGAACTTTCTTGAATTCTGTGAGTTGTTCTGGCAAATTATCGAACCCAAGGGGGTCATAGAAACCTCTAAGTTTACAGCCAGTCAGTAAGAAGTGCAGGTGGATTAGGGACCCCCTTGAGACTGTGGCTGGCAGCTGAGGCGAGGGCAGACTTGTGGCAGACATTGTCTTTAACCCGTGGGGTCTGCACTAACTCCTAGTAATTAAGATCAGAACTGACTTGCAGTACACGCAGTTGGTGTGACCCCAGAATAAGCATAAATGCAAAAATCTTTAACTAAATATTAGCAAATGGGAACTACCACAACACATCATGACCAAGCAGAGTTTAGCCCAGGAATGCAACATTGGTTTAACATTTGAAAATCAAATCAATGTAATTTGCCATACGAAGAGAAGAAAGGAGAAAAACCATAGATCATCTCAAAAGATGCAGAGGCCCGACGCAAAAGAATAGACACCTTATGATTTCATTTATTTTAATTTCAAGAATAGGCAAAATTAATCTATGATAATAAACATCAGAACAAGGTTACCTATGGGAGGTAGGTGCTGACCTGAAGGGAACAAGAGGGAACTTCCTGGGGTGACAGCAATGTTCTATATCTTGATTGAAGTGGTGGTTACGTGAGTGTCTACATTTATCATGACTCACTGAGTTGTGCACTTAAGTGCTATGCATTTAACTGTATGTCAATTTAACCTACATATTTCATTGTATGCCCCATAAATCCTCCTTTATGGGACTTCAAAGCAATCATCCTAGAGAGGGAGGAATGTATTTTTAAAAAATTAATTTTGAACAAATAAGTTACTTGATGATCAATTCCTTGGAGAAACTCAAAGAAAACTCAGATGAAGGCAGAGACAATCATAATATTCCTCGTGGAGTCAGGAGTAAGAAAGGTGATTCAGAAACAATACCTCAGGCTGGCATTCACTTGCTGGTCCACTCAGCATAAATATTCAGTGAGTATTACCATGAGTCAGGCACTGCCTTGGGAGAGATAAAGTCCTTGTTCTTACTGAGTATACATTCTCTAAGAAGACAGACAAGCAGCTAAACTAATAAACAGGGAAATTACAGACTGTAACCAGTGCAATGAAGGAAATCCACAAGAATACATGCCTGGGAGTCAATAAAGGAGTGGGGAGGAACTAAAAGAATGACCAGGAAAGACTTCTGTGCAAAAGTGATGTTCGAGATGTGTCATGGGATGAAGGGCAGATGGAACAACGCCGCAAGCAGACAGAAAGAAAGTGCAAAGGTCCTGAGGCAGGGAGAAGGGTGATGTTTCTGAGAAAATGAAAGACAATCAGCGCGACTGGTGCTTAATAAGCAGGGAAAGAGTGGGATGGGTTTGGGCTGGAGAGTTGAGCGGGGACCAGAGCACGCAGGTCCTATGAGCGGGGGCAGGAAGGACTCTGAGTGACAGTCAAAGATAATGGGAAGCCCCTGAAGGGTTCCAGCAGGCAGGGGACACGAACTGCCATTGAGGACGAGAGTGGGGACAAGGCTAGAAGCAAAGAGACCAGTTAGGAAGTTACTGCAGTGCTGTTGGCAAGAGCTGGCAGTGACGTGGACCAGGGCACTGCAGCAGAGACAGAGAAAAGACAGATTTGAGATGTACTGTAGGAGCAGAACTGACAACCTGCTGATGCATTCAGTGTGGAAAAGGAGAAGGAAGGAAGGATGGGCAAATGGTGATATCACTTACTAAGATGGGGAACTCTGGGGCAGAGCAAGTCTTGGGGGGAAATCAAGAGTCTCATTTTAAGACGCTTCCATATCCAGTAAGTGGAAATGCCAAGCAAGGAGCTTGAAGCTCAGGAGGGAGGTCTGAGCTGGAGATACGAAGTTCAAGGTTGTCATCACACAGATGGTCGTGAAGCCAGGGGCCCAAAGGAACTCTCAGACGTGGGTCCAGGACTGAGCCCTAGGGCACCCTCCCACATTCAGAACTCCTGTCAAGGGAAGAGGAGGAGTCGGGAGGCAGGAAGGAAGCCAGGAAGACAGCGTTTCCTGAAGGTCCCCTCTGGCCTGCAGCATCCCTCAGAACGTTTGCTGAGTGTGTGAAAAAAGGAAGGATCGGGGGTGGTAACCTTGCCAGATGCTGCTGGAAGATGCAGTGAGAGGAGCCCTTTGGATTCAGCAGCACAGAAACATCAGTGGCACTGACCCTGAGAGCACCGTTGGAGGAGCACGGCAAGGAAGACAGGGCACGCCCATTCAGATGGAAATCAGATGACCGCTGACCATCAGGGCAGCCACGGCCTCACGGTGACTCAATCCTCCCACAGCCACCCCCGTGACCCATGCGCTTTCCTTGCCGCCAAACCTCGCTGAGGTCGTCACATCAGTGGTTCCTGAAATGCAAGCCCTGCCAGCCAGCAGGGCCACAGCTGCCACGGAAGACGTGAGCAGGGCTCCCGCTGCCCAGGCTCAAGGACTCTCGCTGCCCAGGCTCAAGGACTCTGGCCACTTCTGCCAACTTAACCACAGACACCCGTGGTGGGCGTATCCCCACGCGCCAGTCCTGCCCCCGAGATTCCCACCTGCCTCCCCCCCAACCTGGCCCCTATCCTCAGCTGCCTCACCTGCGGTTCTATCCGCCTCGACTACCTGCTGCCATGCACAGCAGCTCTCATCAAACTTCCGCTCCCTTCCACCATTCCAGGGCAAACAGTACGCAAATCCCACAACTCA
Organism: Eschrichtius robustus; assembly: GCF_028021215.1. Taxonomy (NCBI): domain Eukaryota; kingdom Metazoa; phylum Chordata; class Mammalia; order Artiodactyla; family Eschrichtiidae; genus Eschrichtius; species Eschrichtius robustus. The sequence goes on from NC_090838.1 coordinate 84,314,476, forward strand.
GACTCACCAGGAACAGTCAGAACGGAGGGGGATTTTTCTGGAAGTTCATTAACACGGCTGCTGTTTTGAACCCAGAAAATGTTGACGGGCTCAGGGGGGCCCACGGCCTGACAGGTGAGGTTGAAGGCCGTGTTTCTGGTGACATTCATGCTCTCAGGCTGCCTCGTAAAGTGAGGAAGTCCTGCAGAGGAAGAGGTGAGTGAAAGAAGGTTTTAGATCCACAGGCCAAGGCACAGCCCCCAGGGGAATGGAAACCACACCGGAGCTTGGCAGAAGGAGCTTTCTCTGTCCACCACCCAGGTCTGAAACGGCCAGTTTTTACCTCCCTGAAGTTGGGTAGGAAAGAACAAAGAGGCTAATTCCTGCCAGCCTAGCTCTAGCCAGTTTTCTAGGACACTTTTCCAAAGGAGTAATGGTGATTCAGAACTGTTTTTTTCAGAAGGGAGGCCTGGCAGTTCTGAAATTAGGTGTTGCTCAAACTCCTGGGAAAGGCTGGCAGGTTTTCAGGATTCCTTACCAATAAACACAAAGTGAAAACAAAGCCACATAAGAGTCTACCCATTTTTTTTTTCTTTTTTAAATTTAAGTATACTTGATTTACAATGTTGTATTAGTTTCAGGTGTACGGCAGAGTAATTCAGTTATACATATATAAAAATATATTCTTTTTCAGATTCTTTTCCATTACAGGTTATTAAAAGATATTGAATATAGTTCAATATCAACTATATTGTGCTATACAGGAGGTCCTTGTTGTTTACCTATTTTATACATAGTACTGTGTATATGTTAATCCCAAACTCCTAGTTTATCCCTTCCCTTCTTTCCTCTTTGGTAACCACAAGTTTGTTTTCTATGTCTGTGAGTCTGGTTCTGTTTTGTAAATAAGTTCCTTTGTATCATTTTTTTAGATTCCACATATAAGTGACATCATATGATATTTGTCTTTCTCTGTCTGACTTCCTTTACTTGTATGATAATCTCTAGGTCCATCCATGTGGCTACAAATGGCAATATTTCATTCTTTTTATGGCTGAGTGATATTCCATTGCATATACACCACGTCTTCTTTATCCATTCATCTGTTGATGGACACTTAGGTTCCTTCCATGTCTTGGCAATTGTAAATAGTACTGCTGCGAACACTGGGGTGCATGTATCTTTTCGAATGAAAGTTTTTGTCTTTTCCGGATATATGCCCAGGAGTGAGATTGCTGGATCATATGGTAACTCTATTTTTAGTTTTTAAGGAACCTCCATATTGGCTGCACCAATTTACATTCCCACCAACAGTATACGAGGGTTCCCTTTTCTCCACACCCTCTCCAGTGTTTATTATTTGTAGACTTTTGGATGATGGCCATTCTGACCGGTGTGGTCTGCCTGTTTTTGAGGACAACCTCTTTTGTGTGAGACTTTCAGGTGAGGGATAATAAATTTTAAAATCTGTACACTTGTACAGGTCTGAACACTTTTCCAAGCACATTCTCATGAAAACAGTATAGACAGAGTTACACAGTTACAACCCCAAGACTTCCCAGTATGATTCCAGAACCGGGGTTATAGGGAAGGGACGTTAAGAATAGCTCAGAGAAAACCAGTTGGTACTTATTTGGGGCATGTGACAAAAATTTAACAGATCAAGCTAACGGGCCTCAGACGTTTCAAATGTGTTCTTTTGGGACTGGAAGCTCACAGATCTGGTCCCAGCAGGACTGATGTGGGAGTGGTAAAATGGGATTCTTTTTTCATGTTTCAAAGTTTTGCAAAACTCCGTTTGGACCTAACTCATTCCTGCCCTGGGCACTTTTTCTGGGATTTTACAAGTGAAATGTCCTCTGAATAGTTTTCTCAGATTAGCAGCAAATGTAGGAACCCTCCCCTCTGGCTGATGCGGACAGATCCCTGTGGCACTGGCTGTACAGCCTGGGATGGGCTCAGAGCAGAGCTCCACAAGAGACTCCGCTGGGGGGCCCTTCCCTCAGGCCTCCTGCAGCATTACAGGGTATCAAGTTCAGGTCTGCAAAACAATGGGTAGCACAGCAGCCTTTTTATGGGAGATGCTTCTCATTGAACTTCCTTGAAAAGCTAATAACCTGCTCTAAAGCCTGTGATGAGGAGGGTCAGGAGAAAGCAGAAAAGTTGTTCTGAAGGCTCTGCTGATGGGGCACCTCAGCGAGCAGGGATGCAGAGACCCTGGAGGGCAGCCCCTAGGACAGTGGGGAGTGGCCACTTGGGGTGATAATGAAGATGCTTCCTCCTCAAAGCCTCTCTTGACAGGCCCTGCCATTGCCGAACCAGACGTGCAAACCCCGAGATGCAGGGCCCAGGCCCACCTGGCCTGGCTCACCTGTGCGTCAGCTCACCTTCCCCACGAGAGTTCAAGTTCCTTGAGGGCAGAGACTGCCTTCTCCTTGCCTGCTGCCCCAGCTGTCCCCCACCAAGCCCATCTCGTGTCATGGCGTCGAACTGCACTGAATCACACGCCCGACAAATCCTAGGGCCTAAAAAGGAATCCGAGGCCGAGCTGCTGGCCCAATCAAGAAAACTGCTCACTCTCCCTGATCTCACCGTCCGCATAAGCAAGACAGTAAAAGATACTGACTAATAAACAAATTGGCACTTGACCAGGTGAGTGGCGTCTGGTGCCAGCACTGAGAACTGGATAATAGATTGCATTTTGTTTCTTAACATGAAAAGACTTCAGTTGTTTTAAATTGTAAATAACCTTAGGACAAGGAGGTCCACAATCTCTTTTTATCTCAGCCATAGTGCGTAGGATAGAGCTAAATCTCTAAGAATTAAGCGAATTTCATAACTACCTAAAGTCTACAAAGAAGATGGCCTTGTAAAATTTCAGTGCTTATGGATTTGCAAGGTTTGCATACGGTGCTACAAATGGGATAAATTAGGAATTTGAGAGTAACATACATATGCTACTATATATAAAATAGATAAACAACAAGGACCTACTGTATAGCACGGGGAACTATCCTCAATATTTTGTAATAGCCTATATGGGAAAACAATCTGAAAAAGAATATATATATATATATATATATATATATATATATACATACACATACATATAATAAACTGAATCACTTTGCCGTACGCCTGAAACTAACACAACATTGTAAATCAACTATACCTCAATAAAAACAATTAAAAAACAAACAAACAAATGGGCATGCCGAACTCTGGAGCATTATACACAAAGCAATTAGTGCAGGCTCTACAACAAACCGCCCTGTGGCAACTGGACCCCCTGTGGCCCCTGGACTCACCTTGCACCTCGACGTAGATGGGGTCAGACACGATCTCGTCGTTATTTATTTTCATCTTACAGATATACGACCCATTGTCTGAACGCTGCACACTGGTTATGCTTCCGGGAGAAACACAAAGATATTTATCGTGACGACCTTTAGAGTTCCTACTATAGGAATGGAACATTCTTCAACTTCTTTGTCCTTCGCGGTGATGATTAACATGGCTAACGTGTGTCACGTGTGTGTCAACACGGCTAGGTCACGGTACCCAGATATTTGGTCAAACGTTACTCTAGATGGAAAGATATTTTTCTGTGAAGCCCCACAGATTTCAGAGTTGACAGCACCCACAATTACATTAGCCAATCCTTAAATCTCTCTCGCTCTCTCCTTGTGTGTGTGTGTGTGTGTGTGTGTGTGTGTGTGTGTGTGTCCTCTACCGGTTCTGTTTCTCTGAAGAACCCGGCCTAACACATATTTTGTCACTTGTCTGGACTTCCATGGTAGGCTCTGTACCAGGGTTCTCTATATCAGAGTACCACCCCTCAAGGCATTTTGCAAATCTGTGGGGTTGTTTCGGATGGTCACAATAACTTGGGGGCGACATGGTTTTCAGGGGCCAGGGGCGACTTTTCCGCATCCCGAACGACCTTCTGAGACTAGAACCTAATCCCATTGTACACACACACAAAGTATTTTGCCCGGTGTTAATATCCATCTCGTTTCCCAGGACCGTGAAAATGGAGGGCCAGTATCCCCTTGTCCTGTTTGGAACTTGGCTGTGACTCGGTCATCGTCCGGAAGGTGGATCACTGACGGCACCGCTCCGTCTGCAGCTGCCATGTGCCTGGGCGCACGTCACTGCGGACTTCATTATAATCTCTCCTGGTGTGGTCACACCCGGCATTTACATATTCACATTCGTATTATTTAATTATCAATTGCTTTCCTTTCGTTTCCCTCGTATTACAGGATGAACATAAGATATCTTCTATAAACAGGCAGCCTTGGCTCTAAGAGGCTCAGAGTCCTGCTTGCCAATTTCCCAATGTGTTTACAAACAGGGAGTTACACCACAGACGTGAAACCCGCTCTTAGCCGGGGTGGGAAGGGGTGAGACAATGGGGAACACTTTGAAATGCTCTCAGATGCTCTCCTAGAGAGGATGCCTTTATTAGCCCCAAAGCACTGATTTCTTCTCTGCACATGAGACACAGCCAAGAAGACTGTGAATGAAGGAAAAAGAAAAAAGAAGAAACACGTGGAGGGGTCCACCTGCCTTCCTAGCAGCTTGTTCCCCGATATAACTAGTTTATCCCAAAGCAAAATAAAATCTGTCCTCAACCTGTCAAGGGCTAAGGCTTAAGGCTTAAAAGAGACCAGGAAGCTGGCAAGGTCACAAGGGGCCCCATCCCGGTCCAGGGGCAGCTGCCAGGGTTATTAACACAGTACAATCACCATCAGGAGCTGACAGGCGGCAGTGAAGGGTCCCTGGCCTCTAGAAGCCACAGTTTTCAGAACAAGCACTGGACACTGTAAATACCGCTTCTCCCAACAATACCATTCTGCAGACCCCCATTAGCCAATGATAAACAGAGTAACGAAAGTACACACCAAGAACGGCATCAGTCACAACTAGGAGGACCAGAGCTGCTCGGGTTAACATCACCTCCTTGATGGTCTCAGGATCCAGCAGTGTGACTGTCCCCTGTCCCCTGCACTTCCTGATGTGCCAATCTAAGCAGTGCCCCATTGACTGGGAATACTCTGTCTTCCCCTCTCCCCTCGTGCCTACGTAGGAGCGATATAATTCTGGAATGCACCTGATGAATGACTGCTGGACTTGGGGAGGATGCAGGGGTCAAGGAAAGGCCGGTCTCCGCATGCTTTGGGGCAGGAGCTGAATGTCACAATGCCTAGAGGTCACCAGGAGAAGACGGTCTCTTTAGACCTCACAGGACAAATATCTCCAGATAACGGGCTAGCTGACGCTTCCCCTAGAACCTGCCAGGATATCAAGGTGACCGGAAGGGGCTGAAGAAAGAGGGAGGGGAGCAGGCGTCTAGGATGATGCGCTGCCCATCGTGGGTAACACCTAGAGGCTGGACGGTACAACGTGGCTTTCAGCAGCTCCTGCAGATTCTGCACGGCTGACCAGTCTAGTCTTAGCGGTTCCAAGGGAAACCAAGGTTACGGCTACTGAAGAGAGGAACCTGTCTACTCATTTCACAAGTTCACTTTACAAGAAGCAACGTTTTCTTGAGGCAAGACCCGGGGAGGGGCTGGATGCAGCAGACGATGAGACCTGACAGGCTGAGGACACCTACGCCCTCGGAAGATCGGGCTCTGGCTCACGGCCTGGGACCCCGGTGCTGTAGCAGGCTTGCTGCATGACTCAGTGAGCCAGGGACCAGAGAGGAAGTGAAGGGCAGAGAGGGAGGCAGGGCACATCCCCAGGGGGACCGCACCCAGCCCAGGGATGCACAGCACGCCGGGAAGCCAAGAAACCAGCAGGCACAATAACCGTGGAGCAGTATACCTTTGGCAGCAGAAATCAGACCACAGAGAAAAGTCCAGGAGTGCCTTCCACTAACCAGCAAGGAAAATTCAGACCAGGAGTAAAGCAGGAGAATGCAAAGGGAACGTGATCAAAGCTTGGTCTTTACTCATTCGTGTCAGGCAGGGTTTAGCATCACTGGGTGAAAAGGACAACATGTCTGCGTTAATTAGCAAGTCCAGATCCATCTTACCTATAGCACAGGAAATGTTTTTCACAAATAATTCTCTTGTTGCTTGTTGCCTGTTGTGTGGGCTGGGACTGGAGATGGGAGACTGGTCCCCAGTCTCCTCCTCCTCCCCAGCAGAAACAGCAGGAAAGGCTCTGAGCTCAGAATAGCAACCTAGGCATTCGGACGATGACTGAGTAAGGAGTTCCAGGAAGAACACAGAAAGGGGAGGAGGGAGGCATGATTCAAGAAAATGTCCGCAACTGGAGATACGGGTCTTTCCTAACCTGACACTTAGGTGGGCAGCACAGCAAGAGAGAAAAGACCCACCAAGGGGCTTCACCAGGCAATGTCACACCTCTAAGATAAAGTGGAGACCCCCCAAAAGCTTCCAGAGAAAAGAAAAGCAGGTAATTTACGACTGAATCAGAAAAGTATCATGCTTCTCGAGAACAACTCTGAGAGCGAAAAGGCAACAGAGCAATGATTTCAAGATGACAGCAGGAAATTATTTTCCTTTTAAATTCTGTATCTGGCCAAACCACCTCAAGGTGGTGGTAGGAAAAACATGGCATTTTCAGACACGTGAGGGGCCAGCAAGTGAGTAGAGGCTGGGCTCCATGCCAAGGTGACGGAGTAAAGCCAGGAAGAGGGGGAGCTGGGCTCCAGGGAACAGAAGCTGGAAATCAGCAGGAACGAGGCTCCCCAAAATGAGAGCAAAGTTGACTCAGCCAGACCCCAGACCTGGGGGGCAACGTGTCTGGGCTGGAGGAAAAGGGACAGCTCCAGGACTGGCACCTCCAAGGAAAAACACCAGTCCTGAGAATTTGGTCATTTTGAGAGGAGATGCATATTTTCCTTTAAAACGTGGGGGGAGAATGAGCGATTGAAACTTAGACAATTCAGCGAACCAACAGGCAAGGAAACTGTTAAATTCAGGAAAATCAAAAAGCTCTACGAGAAGTACGATGTAATTACAGCTGACCACATGATTCGCCTGAAAATAGCATTTCCATAGCCACAAAAATTGTGAACTCTGGGCACTGATTTAACCACAGCTGTGAGTAGTACCCTATTAGATTAACATACCATGCTGGGGCCTGGCACGGGCATGCACACACCACACACACACACACACACACACACACACACGACTCATGGACTGAATATCTCTGGAAAGTTACCCAATAAATGGGTCACCTCAGCTCCCGACTGGGAAAGAGCAAGGGGGCTGGAATGCAAGAGCTAACTTTCGGACAGTTAGACTACTTTACCATGTGTAGGCGCTTTAAAAAAAAGTATAAGAATTCCATCAGCTTTTGGTCAAACATCTGAACAGGGGAAGACCAAAGAAACCACAGATTCTGCCACAGCGTCTAGACAGGAACCACCTGGGGAGAGCCATGGCGGTGGGACAACAGCTGCAAAAGCCCATCACACCAGCATCCCCTCAGCTGACGTAGCCCCAGGGCATCCTACAAGGACACACAGCATCTCTCTGGCCCTCAGACCTATTACAACTAGGCTGGCCTGCTCAGAAATGGCTCGCAAGGAGTACCTAAGCTCTCAAGCCTTCTTAAAAGACGTATAAAAAAGGACCAATATTGGATGAATGCCTAGAGTAGTCAAATTCACAGAGAAAGAATGTGGAATAGAGGTTACCGAGGGCTGGAGGGGAAGGGGAGCGGGGAGTTAGTGTTTCATGGGTATGGGGTTTCAGTTCGAGATGATGAAAGAGCTCTGGAGATGGATGGTGGTGACAGTGGCATAACGACGTGAACGTACTCAAGGCCACTGACTTGGATATTCAAAAAGGGTTAAAATGGTAAGTTTTATGTTATGTGTATGTTACCACAATAAAAAAAACCCATGAAAAATGGAAAAAATACTTTTAAAAGAAATACAAAGACGACCCACTGATAAGCATCCTGTTTTATCCTGCCATCGTTCAAATGGCGCTGACAGGATTCCATGGATCACCTGAGTTCAGGGATCTTGGACAAAACCTGAGCTGAAAGGAAGTCTGAATATAAAGCAAGTCCAAAAGTCTCAGGGATCAATGGCTAAAAATAACTTTTCCAGCTGATGGTTTGGCTAAACAAATTAGGTTCTTACTTTCTAGATGTTTGGCTGATTTCTCATGCACGACTCCATTTTGGGGTCACAGGATAAAGAACGGCCAGCAATGGCATCAGGCAGACGCACATCCGCACCCCGCCCCGCCTTGTGGCAAGGGTCTCGGCACGCAGCGCCTGCGGGGGCCCCACCAACAAAAGCGTCTCAGGCGCCAGGAGCCCGCAGGGACCCAAACTACCTACTTAACATGTTTACCAAGAAAATGTAGGAAGAAAGTAAAATCCTTCTAGCTTTAGCTACTGGGAAAGATGCCAGAATTTAAAGAGTACTGGGAATACCTAGACTACAAAGAAAACAAACATCAAATACTTTCCCTTCTCCATAAATCACCCAATAACTAAATCTGCAGGGCCTGTCAGTTTACAGGAACATCAGCTTTTGTTTTTGCTTGCGGGTGAGTCTCCCCAAGTCTTCTGATCTCAAGGCTGGTGCCTTCCTGATGAGGGAGTGTTTTACCTGATGAGGGAGTGTTTCCACCTAAGCGAGAGAGCTTTTTACACCCCATACCAGATTTTAGAGCTACGTCCCACAAATTACACCCTCCTTTAGAGACTTCAGGGGAAGCTCTTGGCTAAGCAGGGTCCCGGGGCTGGACGAGCTGATAACAGGTGTAGATGGGGCGGGATACTGGTTGGAGTGTCAAGGGGGATGCTCAGCCTGGTGACCTAAGTCCCCCAGTCTAGCAACTGCTTTCAAGTGATGTACCATCCAGGACTATGCAAGGGGTGGGGGGGTAAGTAGGGATGGTGGTGTGGATTTTCAGTATTCATCACCAAGCTATCAGTTAAGAATACTCCGACCTACTAGCAGACACTGAATGCTTCCTACACCCATTAATGAAAGATGACTCGACTCTATCAATAATAATAGACATCTAAGTGAAACGTGAACTATTAGCATAGGATAGACCCAGCTCAAGAGGGCATCTGGATTTGAAGTCCCACATCAGTTACTTCTTCCCTTGTGTATGCCACCAACCTTGGCATTTTGAAAATAATTTTTAACGTTTTCCCTTTATAATTCCATTTGCACTCTCTATAAATGAATCTGTTTTACAATAGCAAGTTACCGTGGCATACCACAGCCATTAAAATATTTTGAAGACTTCTGGTAATATAGGTAAATGTTCATCATACAATGATAAGTGCATGAAATAAGACATACATCTATGTAATACAATACTAATTTGATTTCAAGCATCTTAGAGTTCCATATGCTTGGAAAAGTTTTCTCGGGGTTGTGGGCCATAGTTTCCTTCTCTGTACTTGTTTGGTATCTTCCAAGTATTTAACAAAATACATATATAACTATGAAAACAAAATACATACGTAACTATTAAAATAACTTAAAAATGCACATATATAGGCGCTAAGACCAAGTAGTTTCAGAGATCTGCTGGGGATACTCTCACGCATGATGCCAAAACAAATCTCCTTTAACCTTTCCAGGGTACATGGGATTCATACTGAAATGCCGGTGAGTTCCTCCTATCATTCCCACCCTCCCACACCTAGTTTCAATAAACTGAGGGTTGACTACAAGATGTGGTCACCCCTGAGCAGCAGAAGTGTCCTTCCCTTGGTCCTGACGCAGGGCCCTCCTCCCCTAAAGGCCAAATCTAAAATCTGATGGCAACACTACCTTAAACACATCAACGCCACCTTAGCGCTTCTGCACTTGACATTTGAGCCTCCCTTCCCCTCCATTCTGTTCACAGCACAAGCAGGACAGGACCAGGTCTGTCCTTCGTGTCTCAATGCCCAGACGTTCAGGGCAAGGCTGGCTGTTTTTATAACTAGTGGGCAGTTGCCTGTGTTGTGATTTGAAAAAAAAAATCTCTATTCCTTGTGCCTAAAATGATGTCACCAGTGAACGTTAAAGCTTTCCTTAGTGTAAATTACTTATCCCATTCTCTTCTTCCTTTGGAAAGGAGAGCACTATGATGGCCACTGTGAGAAAGAGTGGAAGGAATAACAGAGATGAAAGTTCCAGTGCTTTAAATCTGCACGCCTCTTGGGGCTTCCTTGGTGGCGCAGTGGTTGGGAATCTGCCTGCCAATGCAGGGTGCACGGGTTCGAGCCCTGGTCTGGGAAGATCCCACATGCCACGGAGCAACTGGGCCCGTGAACCACAATTACTGAGCCTGCGCGTCTGGAGCCCGTGCTCCGCAACGGGAGGGGCCGCGATAGTGAGAGGCCCGCGCACCGCGATGAAGAGTGGCCCCCGCTCGCCGCAACTGGAGAAGGCCCTCGCGCAGAGACGAAGATCCAACACAGCTATAAATAAAATAATTAAAAAAAAAAAAAATCTGCACGCCTCTTAAACTACACCTTCAACCAGGACAGGTTTTGTTTTAGGATCAAAGACCAGAAGCTTGACTAACCCTAATTTTTAGAATGAGGAGTTTGGGAGTTTAAGTGTGGGGTGGGCAGGAGCCAAGGGTCTGCATGATATGAAAGAGAAAACATGAACCAATATCAGGCTAAGAGAGTTAAATGCAGCATCCACAATCCTGCCAGGCTTCAGCAACTCCCAGCTGCTTCGTATTTAAAGCACAAGTGCAGGTGCAAACTGTGGACTCCCCATTCCGGAGACCTAATCATTTCAAAATTCATGTCCATTCTGTCCTTTTTTTATTATAATAACACCTTATAGAAAAATGGTTCCGTGATCTAACTGAAAATACTTTGTGTTTTTCTTTATAGTTCCTCTGACCCCTGCCTATATACAGACATCTATCTTTTGCACCTTCCCTTAAATAAACGTGGTCCATGCCGGTCCTGTTAGTGGCAACTCCAGCAAAATTGCAGGCTAATGAATTCCTGATAAAATGGCATCCACTGAAAACCTAGAACTAGTGTTTAACTCTTCACTGTTTCTGGGAACCAGAGTGGATTTCCTTAGGGCCCGTGAAGATTTGAGAAGAGAGGATACTGCAGGTGTGCATATCAGGCTCCCTGGTTAAGGATGACCAGCTTACTATCTAGTGATCCTGGGCAAGACACCCTACTCTTAAGGACCTCAGGGTCCTCATATAAAAGACATCAAATTAGGGTCTCCAACATCCTTCTCTCTTGGGAAGAAATTACACAAATATTGATAATCTTGATCAAGTCACTATAATTTACTTCACTGAATCACCCCCAGCTACGGTGCTGCCTGTATATTACTTTAATAAAGTTGAAGAATATTCTAACGGTGGACTTAGTGCTGTTCCAGATATTACTCAGTTCAGCTGAGTGTCCATCCTTTGCAAGAATTCTGATCACTAAATTTGCTTAGTTGGGAGGTCACATAAGATTTTTTTCTCTTCCAAATGAGTTTATGAGAGTTCAGCCGAATACATGCAAAAGTATACATTTTTCTCTAAAGTTCTCAAAATATCACCCAGTCACCTTCTGAACTCTAAAAACATCAGTTCAGAATAAGACACTGTCTAAGTTTAAAAACTCTCCAAATCTTTTGAATATCTAATGGCCCCTTAGAGCACACCTAGAGCTGCCAGTCAGGCGGTCCAAACCCATCTCCTTGGCAAGAGGACCAGGGAAGATGCAGCGGCTCACCCATGGTCTCATGGGGGCCGGTGGCAGGACCCCCACTTGGGACTCGCAGCCCAGACAGCAGGGCTGCGCTTTCCTCCTAAATGACCCCGGGTAAGACCAATGTGTCAGCTTTTTGTTTCCATAAGCCTTTAAACCTTATTCATTATGAAATGGTGATTTTAGTTCTCCCATCAGAAGCTGTGTCTATATAATGGAAAAACATCTGTGTTTTGTAGTTGATGGAGAAAAAAATATAGTCCTGAGCAAGACACCCGAGTCTTGACACTGGCGGAGAATGGCAGCCCGAGAGACCCAGCCAGAGTTTAAATCGACCAACGGGAAATGCGGAAATTGTTTTCTTTTCCTTGATGATGACCAAGATAACCTGGAAAACGCTAAAAAAGGGGGTCATCTTATGAATGTGTTGACACACTAAACTCTAACTGGAGTCATCAGGTCTATGGTAACTCCCGAGGTGGTTTTCTGAAAAGGAAACACACAATGATTCACCAGAAGACATGACACAGTCTGGAAGAGGCCCAAACATCAGGTTGGAGAAAGTGAAAACACAGCAGATCAAAGAGGGCTCCACTCGGCGTGGAGGAATCCCAGAGAAAAGCCTCTTGAGTCAACGCTGCCGGGCTCCGAATTCATTCTGAACCTTTAGCGGCCACAGTCCACCTAATTCTAAAACTGTACATGCCAGGAGGTCCTGATGTAAACACAAACAAACAAAACCCCTCCTGGCTAAGAGGAAAGAGTAGAGAATGAAAAGGGACGGTGAGAAGAGAAGCAGCTGTCTCACTGTCTCCAGTATCTGTGGTATGAGGGCTCAACCCTTGGGACGATGGATTATTCCAGATTTATGTCCTGGCCTGGCTTATCCTTGTCACTCCCTCCAACTCATTGGGCCTGCCCCTGCCAACACAAAGTGGAATGCTGAGATGGTGAGCCACGTGGCCGAAGATCTGTCTCAATTCCCCAGACTTCACACTTTCCGCCTCCTTCCTACCCCAACAGGAGGGCAGCATCAGTACCAGCATCTGCAGCCGCAGGGGGTGCTGGGAGAGGGAGAAGGGAGAGGAGATAGGGTGAACGAAAGGGGTGGAGGGCCACCTTGTTTCACAAGTTCCACGCCCACCTGGTGAGTTAGATGTCTCCTGTTCTCACTGTTCTCACTCGCTGGGAGAGCTCTTGAGTCCAGCAGGCCTTGACAGGACTTACAGGCCAGCTGGGAGGAGCATCTGATCACCAAGAGTTCCAGTAGGGCCAAAAGCCGGTAGAAAAGAAATCGGCAATACAATCAGCTATTAATCTACACTCTAAATGGACCAGTGGGGTTGCTAACACAGAAATCAGAAGGCTGTTAGTTCTTTACAAGCCTTTTGCTTTTGAATGAGCAAAAGCGTAACAACATTTTAAAAGAAAGGAAGAAAGAACACTTACCTGAAGGAAGCGATGATTGCTGTAACTTCATCATCTGGATAAAACTGAGTGATTGCATGATGGGCCCCCAGCAATTCCTTCCCATCTTTCCACCAAGAAATAGCTGCACTGTCCTGGTATATATTAGGTATGTTGATCGAGCAATTAAACTTGACATCTTTGTGTTCAGAAAGTATTATGTGGCCAACCGTGTGATTAAATGCAAGAGGCGGTAGGGACGTGGACCTGGCGGACGTCACTCCGGGAAGGGCTGCATTTCCGGTGTGCGGTCTTCCAGGCTGGATGGGTGGAAACACGGAGGTGGGCTGGAACCCACTGGTGTGAGGAAAGGAAAATGGTGTGTGGTCAGTCTGCAGGCTTCCCGGGAAAGAGCCGGGGAACAGCGGGTTGGGCTTGGTTTCTTTGCTCACCTCAGCGACAGCTGCAAAACAGAAGATTGGATTTTTAGCCTTTTAAATAATGGAGTTTTCCAAGTAGGTCCCCAACTTAACAGGCCATGATGAGAGAGTAACAGGCATCCTGAATGTCCTGAGAAAGGACGAGTGGAACTTACTTAACACACACGAACAGTGTGAATATTCTCTTTCACAAGTTCATTCATTTGCTTACTTCCTTCTTTCTAAAGAATACGTAAGAAATATAATGCCCCCATCAAAATTTTTTCTTTTTTTAAATTGAGACATAATTGATATATATATTACATATTTGTTTCAGGTGTACAATGCAGTGATTCCATATTTGTATATTTTGCCAAACGATCGCTGCAATAAGTCTAGTTAATATCCATCACCACACATAGTGAGACACTTTTTTTCTTGTGATGAGAACTTTTAAGATCTACCCTCTTAGCAACTTTCAAATATATGATACAGTACTATTAACTACAGTCAGCATTAACTCCATTACATCCCCAGGACTTACCTATTTTATAACTGGAAGTTTGTATCTTTTGAGCACTTCACCCATATTTTTTTTTTTTTTTTTGGCCACCGCGCCGCGTTGCACGTGGGATCTTAGCTCCCCAACCAGGGATCGAACCCGCGTCCCTTGCATTGGAAGCATGGAGTCGTAACCACTGGACCGCCAGGGAAGACCCTCACCCATTTTTTGAAATTTGTGACTCATTCCAAATCCCTCATACCCATCTCACCAGCACGGCAGGCAGGTGATGGCGCCTGAGATCACCTTCCTACTGTCTGCTCAGTCAGAAGACTATGCTTGGCCAACAGTCTTGCAAAGGCTGCTACTGGTCACAAAGGGGCGAGTTTACAATTCTTGTGCCTCAGCATGACCCACCCTAGGCATGGGGGGAAAAAAATCAACATGTGCTTATGTCACCAGCTATAGAATGACTTGGAGCTTCCAGCAAAATGCTTGCCTGCAGGAATAGACCTGGAAATACTTTGATTTCATTTGACCCACAAGAATTTCTAAAAATATAGGCTCACAACAGTTGTACTTTTAGTTTTAATGGCATTTTTGGAACGTACATTCTATACTAGTTGTAATTTATTCAAATGCTTTGACCACGGGTGGTGAGACAGGCAGGGAGGAGAGACACAGGCTGGCATCTTGTGGGTGAGTGACCGGGGGTACACAGAGGCGCCCCATGCCTGCTCAAGGCGCCTCCTGCCTCCTGCCACGCTCAGGACGTCACACCCTCCTGCGCTCCTGAGTGCGCGTGCGCAGGGGGTGCAGACTTAGCAAACAAGAACAGAAGACACCCAGTTAAACTTGAATTTCAGATAAACAACAAGAAATTTTTAGCATAGGGACTTCCCTGGTGGTCCAGTGGTTAAGACTTTGCCTTCCAGTGCAGGGGCTGCAGGTTCAATCCCCGGTCAGGGAGCTAAGATCCCACATGCCTTGCGGCCAAAAAACCAAAACATAAAACAGAAGCAATATTGTAACAAATTCAATAAAGACTTGAAAAATGGTCCACATCAAAAAAAAAAAACCTTAAAAAATTTTTTTGAGTATAAGGATTCAGTTAAGTACTTATTGGGTGAATGGAGGTACAAGCAGATTTGGGGGCAAAAGCGGGGATCTGAGAATTTATACCTCTGGCTTCCTCCCTGTAGGTCACTCTGGACCACACTTATCCCTCAATGGAGGGCCGGGGCTCCTGCCAGGGAGTCCTCTCCATCCAGCTCTCTCCCCCCTACCAGGTCAACTCTCACAGTTGCTGCATTTGGGAACTGCGTCCGGGGTGAATGCCAGGTTGGAGGACAAGAGGTTTCACTATAAGGAACCAGGGAGAGCTCATTGCTTGTCCTTGAGGCTGAGGTCTCGGGGGCTCTGGGAGTGCAGGGGTTCTCTGCAGGCTCTGGGGGAGGGCTTTGTGGGTCGACTGCTGGCTGGCCTTGAGCTCAGTCGTCCAGACAGATTAGTGTGCTGTGATGGGAGTGGTGATTTATTCCAAGGAGTGGAGGTCAGGGTGATTCTGCAGAGAGGGGCCCCTGCCTCTCCTGTCGTCCCCATGCCAGGCAAATTTTATGTACAGGAATGGTAGGAAGAGGTGAAGCCCATCTTCTCTGATTTGGGGGTCCCTTCTGCAGGAATGGATGCTCCCCATCTTGTCTGGTTTGGGGATCCCTCTGCAGTAATGGCTGCTCTGGCTATTTATCTTATGCCTGCAGACCCTCCTCAGAACACTCTTTTTCTACAGGCTTCAAAGCACTTACAATTCACCTCTGCCTCTTGGAGGCAAACTTACCTGCAGTCTTTCCTATTTCTTCAGGTGGGGAGTCAGGGGTTTTGTCCAAATAACTTTTTTGTCGTTGTGTGTTAAATATAAGGCAAAAAAGTAGAGTGGGAGAAGCAAATGATGCTTCCTTTGGTTTGTTTAATTTCCTTAAAAACACTGAACATTCCTGGGACTTCCCTGGTGGTCCAGTGGTTAAGACTCTGCCTTCCAATGCAGGGGCGCAGGTTCAACCCTGGTTGGGGAACTAAGATCCCACATGCAGCGGGGCAACTAAGCCTGTGCACTCTGGAGCCCGTGAGCCACAACTAGAGAGCCCACGTGTTGCAACTACTGAGCCCGCACACTCTGGAGCCCACCTGCCACAACTAGAGAGAAGCCCCGCACACCGCAATGAAAGTTCCTGCACGCTGCAACTAAGACCCAATGCAGCCAAATAAATAAATATTAAAAAAAAATTGAGCATTTCTAATTATAAAGGTAACACAAGTCTGTTGTAAAAAATTCAACTATTTATGGGAGCACAGAAAGTATAAAATGGAAACCTGTTTTGTAATCCCAACCGCGCAAGATAACCTCTGGTTATAGTCTGGGGTATAAGCTTTAGTTTACTATGAGCTGAGCTGCTCATTGAACGAACTAATGGCAAAGCCGCCCGGTCAGATGACATCACTGAAACTGGGGAGCAGCCAAAACCCTGTAATCACTATGGATGGTTTAAAAGATAACTGATCTCCACAATTTCATTTGCCAGACGCTGGTAGTACGATTTAATTGCCAACAGATATTTACATAATAGCACCTCCAGGTCTAAGATTTGCTGTGACTGTCTAATGGGATATGGAAAGGCACCTGCCCCAGGAGAGGGGCAGCAGAGGGTCCCAGGAGTTAAAGGGGGGAGGGGACACAGCTAACTGTGTGCTGGTGGGAGGCTTTCCCTGATCTCCCCACCGCCACCCTGTCTAGTTAAACCTCCCAGGTCAGGTGCTGGGACCCTCCCCTTTTGTAACATCTGTAATTACTCATTCAATTCTTTCTCCCCTGCTGGGCTGACTGACAGCCCCCCACACTGTAGTCAGTTCCTTGGAGGTGCTCAGAATAGGTTTGTTGAATGAATAAGTAAGGGCATGAATTAAAGGAGGGGTAGGGGAGGAGGGACAGGGTTTCAAGGGGCAGAGGTGGTGGAAAACTGGAGCGAAAGAAAGAGGCCCTAATAGTTTGGGAACACCAGTTTAGCTGCAGGGTGGTGCTTCTGTGCTAGGAGAAAAATGAGAGATCCAGTGAAATTAGGCTGAACGTGGAGAGCCCTGAATCCCCGCTAAGGGAATAGGGATTCCTGGAAGGTTTCTGAGCAGGGGAGGGAGAAGATCAGAGCCGTGCTTGACCGGGCCGTGGACATCTGCCTGAGAGGGAGGAAGAGGAGCAGGAAGGAGGAGGCCAGGAAGTGGGAAACACGGCAGGAAGGTATCGGAGCCCTAACCACGGAAGGGGCCAGGAAGTAGCAGGAAGGATGCAGAAAAGAGAAGAGGGGCTGATCCCAACAGCGTCCTCGAGTACCGCCGTCATGCCAAAAAGAAAGGTCAGTTTCAGCTGCAAACCACTACATACGGAATGGATAACCAGTAAGGTCCTACTGTGTAGCACAGGGAACTGTATTCAGTATCTTGTGATGAGCCACAATGGAAAAGAATCTGAAAAGGAATGTATATATATTAGGTATAACTGAATCACTTTGGCGTACAGCATTAGTTAACAACGTTGTAAATCAGCTATCCTTCAATAATTTTAAAAAATATATATTTAAAAAAAAAGATACGTCAGTTTGACACCAAATGTTTAGGAAGGGCGTAACACAGGGTAGTTCTCAGGAGGGGACACCTGGCAGCTTTATCCTGGCCATTGCTTGGATAGTGTGGCCCCCATAGGGAAAATGGGGATGGCAATAATGGTGTCCCACAGGGTTGCAGTTAGGAATAAAGGAGTCATTACTATGTTTGGCTCATAGTAAGCACTCAGTAAACGTCAGCCATTATTACTTCCATTACTTTCTCTTTGTATCAGTAAAACCTGTCATGGCCCAGTACTTGAGAACTGCTGATCTACAGCGGTTGACGCTGAGGGCTGAACAACAACGCACACTTGGTGAGGTTCTCACTGCACAGCTTTGGCAAGGAGTGGGGGTGGGATGGGGTGCTGCCATCCGCATAGTCTTCAGTGTAAACGGTGCTTTACAGTATGTGCTGTGCAGTGCATAACCTCGCCAGCCGTATATGGGGGCGTTGACTGAATACGGATAATGTGGAAAAAGGCAAGATGAAAACCGTTCCAAGGTTTTGGACCCCAAAGTCAGGGCAATGATCAGTTAGAAATTACATTTTAAGCTGCTGATTTTTCAATGTTCTGACTACTTCAGTTGTATAATGTCCCTCCCGCCGTTTTTCCTCACAGAAGGGGAAGACTTTAAAATTATTTTGTTGGCGGGGGGAGGTAGTGACGGTAGGAGGATGCGATCAGACCAAAACTTTTTTAAACTTTTACTTTTTATTAACGTGTTCTTGTCAATTCATTTTCAAGATGACAAAAGCAAACGTGGTGGGCCTGTTTGATGATCTCCATTGTGGAGACAATGTTTTTATTTATTTATTTTTTATTTTTAAAATTTATTTGTTTATTTATTTATTTTTGACTGTGTTGGGTCTTCGTTTCTGTGCGAGGGCTTTCTCTAGTTGCGGCCAGTGGGGGGCCACTCTTCATCGCGGTGCGCGGGCCTCTCACCATCGCGGCCTCTCTCGTTGCGGAGCACAGGCTCCAGATGCGCAGGCTCAGTAATTGTGGCTCACGGGCCTAGTTGCTCCACGGCATGTGGGATCTTCCCAGACCAGGGCTCGAACCCGTGTCCCCTGCATTGGCAGGCAGATTCTCAACCACCGCGCCACCAGGGAAGCCCAAGAGACAATGTTTTTAGCCAGAGTCAGAGGTGTATTAAAAGCCCACAGCCAGAGTCTTAATGAGAATTTGGTCCTCTCTCCATGGCACACGTGGAAAAGCAGGCTGCCACTGGAATTCACGAGAAATCTTACCCTTCCCTTCCCCACTCCCATCTTCTTTCACGGTTATTTTCTCATGTGGACGGGACAGCAGCTAAAGTGGGAAGTTTGGCCTCACAAGCAAATGCAGCTGAACAACTTGGATAAATGGCCTCCCACTCAGGTCCAAGAGGAGCTGTCCACATGTTCCAGCAGTTCATTTGCCCACCCCAGGGGGCCACACCCATCCAGTCCTGGAGGTGGTCGTGGAGCGCCCCTGCTGTGTGCCCCTGTGTTTCCAATGACCACCCAGGCCTTGACCAGATTCCAAGGCCAGCTTCATAAAGACACCCACCTTAAATCCATGAATATTTGCTGAGTGCTTGCTGAGCGTGCATGATGGCAGGCGGGTTGGTGGGCAGTGATGCTTGGGGGTTGGCCAGCAACTCTGTGGTTAGAGAGCCAAGGCCCACCCGGTCCCTGGATGCCTGACCCATGACCTCAGGAAAGCTCCGTCACGCTCTGACCCCCTGCAAGGATAGGAGTACCCGGCGGGGTGGGAGAAGACGAGATCAGATGATCAGCGCCTCCACAGACACCAGCTGCTGCTGTGACTGGCCCGCATCTGAACCCGGCCTGTTGACCACACGAAGGAGGAATTGCTGGGCTTTGTGGGAATGGGTGCTGGGACTAATGGGTAAGGTCTGCCTTAGACAATGCATAGAGAATGGCAACGCTGGAGCAACGTAATTGCCACCCATGAATGAGAGCAAAAAGCATACTTCAGGTCTGTGAAGTAACCCCCTTCAGCCTGCACCCCACTTTTTGACTTGAGCATTTGACTTTTTCTTGGTAGAAGTGCTTTGCAAAAGAAGCTTCACCAGCAGACTGCGACCCCCCCAGTCCTTTCTGTTAAGTGGGCATTGATGCAATCAGAAAAGAGAGCTCTAAGGAATCTCTCCAGGGCTGGTTTTCACCACTCTTTCCCAGCGTGAGCTCCTTTAGATTTTTACTGAAGCTTCAGGATCACAGCCCAAGGTGGATAAAGGAAGCAGCGGCTGCTGAAATCGCAGGTCCCGGGGTAGTAGGTGGAGTGGCAACCTTACACCGCCTCCCTGACCCTGGAGTCCCTCCAAGCTGCAAGAGGAGGGTTGGGCAGGGCGGCAGTTGCGCGAGAGGGAGAGTGCAGGCTGGTGTTATGTGCCATCAGCCTGCTTCACTACCCCGAAGACCTGGGAAGGGACCGGAAGCACCTTGGCCGGATGGGTCAAATAACGGCAGGGCTGACGTGCCAGCCAGTGGGACCCACACCCGGGCTCTTCCTACTCCTTCTCAGACAACAGAACAGGTGGGGACATGAGCCGAGCTCTCTGAAGTTCAGCCTCAAAATCTGGAGACCCAGAGGAGGCTGCAAGAGAGAGGACTTATCCTTGAACTCCTAGGGGTTCTTTGCTCCCCACTGCGGGGCAGGAGGATGCATTTTTGCCCAGGCGCTAAGGGTTCCTCAGCCGCGCTGCCCACGGTGGGATCTGCTATCAAGCAGGCCCCAGCGGTTGGGAGGAGAAAGGCCCCATTCTGGGGTGGGTTTGCAGTTTACAGAAAAGGCTTTTTGGCATCTGGAATCCTGTGTGTGCCCACTCCCCGTCCCTCCCCCTTGTCACACCCTGTGTCGGCCCCCCCAGGAGAAAGGGCTGTTATGTGGACCAGAGCCCCCCCCCATTCCATGTGTGCCCCCCAGGCCGATGTTTGAATCGTGTCCGTGGGCGCTTCGCTGTCAGTTGGTTAAAGACTCCTCCTCTCACCCCCGAAGATGGCTGAGGCCAAACCCAGAACAAGCAGAAACTGTCTACTTAGAATCATTTCACCTTATGCAAACGCAAAGGATTCTCAGTTGATAAAGCGTAGCAACGCTGAATGAGAGGACATTTTAAAAAAACCTTCCACCTGAAATCACCTGACCTGATTGTCCCCAAATTGTAAATGGTAAAAATTAACTTGAGTGCACAGCACTCCGCCACTTGGAGAGAATTAAAAAGAAGAAGGGTCATTCATGGGATAAATGCACCTAGTGCAGGAAAAGTGCAGGCAGAAACTGAGAGCTGACCTGAGGGAAGGGGCCCCAGCAGGGGCTTTACCGGAAAGAAGGGGGAGTAATTGGTGGGTTGCTTGTGCCTGGAGGGGTCACAGCCTCAGCAGAAAAAAGCAGAGGTGACAGTGAACCACTGGGATGCCTGCACAGGGTAAAAAGTGGGGTTGGTATAAAACATGGTGTTGGTGAGTCAGATTTTCTACACAGGTTCCGGAGGGGGGGGCGGGGCAGGCACGGGGTTGCCAGATAAAAAACGGGATGCCCCAGTTACACTTGGATTTCAGATAAACAATGCCTGCGTGGGTTATACTTAGTTAAGTAAATGCAACTTAGTATCCTTTAGCACAAACCAGCTGGAGCCAGAGCCCAGGGAGTTCATTGCCGCCCTCCCCCTAGGCTGGCCTCCTGGGGCGTAGAGCAGGATGAGGGAGGGGTGTAGAGGGGCAAACAGGGACCCCAACACACCAAGCAAGCTACCCAGCCTCTCTGTGCCCTCACCTGGAGGATGTGTGGGGGTTCGGGCCTCTGAGCCAAACCCATGATTATCAGGGTGACTCCTCACTTCCCCTGGCCCCCTAATGCATTGGCTCCCAAAAGAAAGACTGGAGCCCCACAGGTGCCTCTCCCCCTTGCTTGGCCTTATGCACACACTTTAGCAGTAGAAGCTCCAAGGAACTCAAATGGCTTTAGGCAGCCCCCCATAACCCCCTTCAGCCTGCACCCCCCTTTCTGACTTGAGCATGTGACTGTTTCTTGATAGAAGTGCTTTGCAAAAGAAGCTTCCCCAGCAGACTGCGACTGACTGACTCTTCCCCATCATTTTCTAACTCTCCACCGTGCTTTCAAAACCAGCATAACATCAGGATCTCTAGGGGAGCTTTTAAAGTTCTGATGCCTAGGTTTCACCCAGAGCTTGAATTAACTGGCCAGCAGTGCAGCTTAGGCATTGGGATTTTAAAAAATCTCCTCTAGTGATTCTAGAGGAATTAGGGTCAGACCTAATTCCTAGAGAATTAGGGAATGGATCCATCCGGTGGCTCAAATCATCTTGGGGGTGGGGGGGCCCCTGAAGGTTTAGCCCTGATGCTTAGAATCCATGTGGCTTGGGAGCGTGGGAAGAACAAGAACTCTGGTGCCTGAGTTCAGTCCCAGCTCTGCCACTCAGAGGCCAGATGCCAGTCCCTTGTCCTTCTGAGACTCAGTCTCCTCATCTGTGAAGGAAGACAGGTAACACCTCCTTCTCTCAGAGATCAGAGCAGAACACTGCACACGGAACACTGAGCAGGCACACAATCCATGCCAGTTATGCCTTTCATAACATGAAACATCTGATCTGCCTTGTTTCAAAGGTGCAACTAGTCACGTCTGGACTATCAAAGGCCAACACATGGAACCGATTATGCTGACTTAGATCATTCAGCCTCTTGCAGTGAAACAGGAATATATGTTTACCCAACCAAGGGTGGCTTTCCTTCTCTTTCCCCTTTGGCAGCATGCCAAGTGTCACAGAAAGGCTGAGGGGACACTTTCCGGCCAGGGTTGTGAAGCAGCCGCCCCCCTGGTCCCCGTGTCGTCTGGGGCTGCTTCTCCGCAAGAACCAGCTATGGTTTTCACAAGACCCAGGAGAGATACTCTGTCCCCAAGTTTAACTCCTCTGTCCTGCCACCCTTGACACACATCCTCCAGCCCACCAATACCTAAAATCCTATTAATTTTAGCCTTTCTTTTCAGGAAAAAATATTTCCTTTTAAAACGTGACCATCGCTAAAGACCAAACACCTTAGCAAGCACAGTTTGTCCAAGTCTTTCCTAAGTGACAGAGGGCACAGAATTCCCTCCAAAAACAGAGTAGATGGACTTTCCCCTATTTCTTCCACTAAGTACACCTAAAAACACTGGGCATTATATTGATAAATAAAACGAACATTTTTTAAAACCCTGAAGAGTGGACAGATGGTAAACCGACTAGGGACCTCAGGACCCAGGAACAACATGGTGACGAATTCCCTGGGTCTTCTTTTGTCCTGTGTGTCCCAGATTTGGAAATGCTAACAGGCAAAGACAAAAAACAACAACAAAAGCCTGCTATCTCTAGTCAAAGGACTAGGAAAGGGCACCTCAGCAAGACAGAAGGCCTTTAAACAGTAAACTGCTCTCCTCCAGGTGAACAGCCCAGGAAAAACCACGGCCCCATCCCCACCCATGCCAGCAAAGGTCAAGTGGGGAGCCTAGACTTGGACCCTTACCAGGCTGTAAAGAGGTGCCACAAATGTTCCACTGGGTGGTATCAGAGAGGGCCAAGGAGGGAACTGGCACTTTCACCCCTACTGGCTGGTGTTAGTAAAGCCCACGTGGGGAGCCTCAACTTTTATTCCCACATGGCATTAACAAGGCATCCCTCCTCGTCCCCAGCAGGGTGGTATCAGAGGAAGCCTAGTAGAGATTCAGGGCTTTCACTACTCCCTAGCGTCAGTGGAGGTCAGGTGGGGAGCAGCTGGAAAGTAATCAGGCACTCCTACCCCTCCCTCAGCCAGAACTCCCACCCCACCCCTGACCAGCAGTAATGAGGACGAGGACCATCCCACACTTAGATGTCAATGGAGGCTGAGTGGGGAACCTAGGATTCTACCCCCACCAGGCAGTGAGGCCCCCTACCACAGCGTTTCAGAGAAAACCAAGTAAAACAAAAGACAAATAAGTCAGTCTCATAGTACCCCAAATGTCTAGGTTTCAATTAAAAAATTCTGTCTGAAACTGAACAAAATACAAACACCAAGATGACAGAGAATTATCTGAAAAAGCTTTTAAAGAAGGAATCATAAAAATACTTCAATGAGCCATTATGAATATGAAACACATGAATAAAATAGGAAGCCTTAGCAAATAAATACAAAGTCTCAGTAAAGAAAGAGAAGATTGAGAAGAGAAACAAATGGGAATTTTTGAACTAAAAAATACAATAACCAAAATAAAAAACTCAGTGGACGTGCTCAACAGCAGAATGAAGAGGCAGAGGAAAGAATCAGTGAACCAGAAGATAGAACAATAGAAAATTATCCAATCTGAACAACAGAAAAAACTGAACAGAGCCTCTGCAACCTGTAGGACTATATTACTAAAGAGCTAACATTTGTGTCATCAGAGTCCTGGAAGGAGAAGACAAAGATGGCAAGGCTGAAAAAGCACTTGAAGAAATAATGGCTGAAAACTCCCCAAATATGACAAAAGATATAAATCTACAAAATTAAACATCTGAATGAACCCAAAATAAGATAAACCCCAAAAATATCCACAGCAAGGTACATTATAATCAAACTTCTGAATACTAAAGACAAAGAAAACATTTTGAAAGCACTGAGAGAGAGATATGACACCTTACCTATAGGGAAAAACCAATTCATATGACAGTGAATTTCTCATTAAAAACCATGGAGGATAGAAGGAAGTGGCCATTTTCCTAAGTGATGAGAGAAAAGGAATGTCAACTCAGAATTCTTCTGAAATGAAGGGGAAATCAAAATATTCTCATATTAAGGAAAACTAAGAGACTGTCATCAGCAGACCTACTCTAAAAGAATAGCTAAAGGAAATTCTCTAAACAGAAAGGAAACAATAAAAAAAGAAAACCTGAATCATCAGGAGGGAGGAAAAAACACAGAAAGCAAAAATACTGGTCAATACAATAGAATTTCTTCCTCCTCTTGATTTTTCTAAACTATGTCTGATGGTTGAAGAAAAACTGTAACACGGTCTGATGTGGCTTTATATATAAAGAGGAAATATTTAAGATAATTATGCTTTAAATGGGGGAGGTAAAGGGACTTAGAAGAAGGTAGGGATTCTATAATTCACTTGAACTGGTAAAACATCAACACCTAATAGACCACAAATTACATTAAATGTAAATGACATAAATATTTCCATTAAAAGACAGATAATGGCAGAGTAGATTAGAAAACATGACCCAACTATCTGCCATTTATAAAAAATTCACTCCAAATATAATGATATAGGCAAGTTGAACAAAAAGAAAAAAGACATCATGCAACCATTAACCAAAAGAAAACCAGGATGCCTACATTAACATCAGATAAAGTAGATTTCGAAACAAAGAAAATTATCAGAGACAGTAAGACACATTATGTAATGATAAGAGTCAATCTATCAAGAAGACATAGCAGTCTTAAATGAGTATGCACTAAAGCAAAGAGCTTCAAAATATGTGAAGCAAAAACCGACAGAACTGAAAGGAGACATAAACAAATCAACAGTTATAATTGGAGACTTCCAACAACTCTCTTTCAACAATCGATCAAAGGACTAGGCACAAAATAAGCAAGGATAAAGAAGAACTTGATGAGATTGCCAATGAAAAGAATCTAGACTACATTTATAGAACATTCCACCCAACAACAGCAGAATACACATTCTTTCCAAATGACGATATAAACCAAGAAAAACCATTATCTTGAGCCATAAAGCAAATATCAACAAATTTAAAAGAACTAAAAATCATACAGTTTATACTCTCTGATTACAATGGAAATAATTATAAATTAATAACAGAAGGTAACAAGAAATTTTCCAAATACTTGCAAACTAAATGTCTAAATAATCTATGGATCAAAGGTGAAGTCTCAAGGGAAATTTAAAAAAAAATACATTGAACTGAATGAAAATGAAATTACAATGTATCAAAATATGTGGCACACAGTTGACACAGTTTTGAGGGGAAATTTTATTTAGTAGTCTAATCTCATAACATAGAGAAAGAAGAGCAAAGCAAACCCAAAACAAGCAGAAGGAAGAAAATAAATATAGGAAATGCACTGAAAAAAGAAAAGCAACAGAGCAAATCAATGAAACAAAGAGCTGGTTGTTTGAAAAGATCAATAAAATTGATAAATCTCTAGCAAGACTGACAAAGAAAAAAAGAAGACAAAAATTACTAATATCAGGAATGAAACAGGGAATATCACTATAGACTCTGAAGACATCAAAAGTATAATAATTAAATACTATGTTTGCAGCCAACAAAGCCCACCATGCTCTCTTCCCCATGGGAGCCCAGTGTGCAGTGGCTGCAAACAGCAGCCTCCTCGGAAGTACATGCAGCCTGCTGCCTGTATGGGCTGCTCTAAGGGACCCTGGAGACAGCCCTTTGCTGTGGACATTCATGTTTAGCATGCTAAACCCAATCTAGGCTCCAGACAGGTATGCACGGTGCCTTTGGAAAGCCCCAGGGCACAGTGGCCAGTGTCCACACTGGCCAGGTCATAATGTCCATCCACATCAAGTTGCAGAACAAGGAGCACGTGATTGATGCCCTGCGCAGGGCCAAGTTCAAGTTCCCTGGCCACCAGAAAATCCACATCCCCAAGAAATGGGGATTTACTAAATTTAATGAGGATGAATTTCAAAATATGGTGACAGAAAAGTGGCTCATCCTGGATGCCTGTGGGGTCAAATACGTCTCTAATAGTGGAAATCGAGTTTAATCACCAATGGCCAATGATTTAAACAATCATGCTTGTGTAATAAAATCCCACATAAAAGGCTTAAACAACAAGGTTTGAGGAGCTTCTGAGTTGGTGATGAGCTGGGAGGGCGGTACACCGGAGGGGGCATGGAAGCCCTGAGCCCCTTCCCACATTATCTTGCCCTATGTGTCTCTTCCATTTGGCTGTTCCTGAGTTGTATCATTTATAATGAAACAGTAATTGTAAGTATAGCGTTTTTCTAAGTGCTGTGAATCATTCTAGCGAAGTATCAAAGCTGAGGGGGAGAGGAGGCCATGAGAATTCTGAATTTATAGCCAGCTGGGCAGAAGTGTGGGCAGCCTGGACACTCCATTTGAGCTGGTGTCTGAAGTGGGCGCTGGGGGGGCAGGCAGTCTTACGGGATTGAGCCCTTAACCTGTGGAGTCTCTGCTCACTCTAGGTAGTTCGTGTCAAAACTGAACTGAATGGTAGGACTCCCAGTTGATGTCCCCTTTGGTGGAGCCGCTGAAGCGAGGTTTTCTGTAACGTGCAAACAAATGTAAACCCCAAGGACATGGTAACACTACAGTGTTACCAATATAATTATGCGTGATCAAAGGATAGAGAGATGAGTGGGAATTAAAACACCGAATGGCGGGGAGGGGGTAGTGCTTTTGTCCAGGGGGAGGGGAGCAAGGGGATGAGACTAGAGAGGGGAGCAGTGGGGGGCTTCAACTGTACTGCTCATGTCTGATTTCTGATGCTGAGTGGTGAGTACAGAGGTGAATTTTATTCCTGTATATTCTTTTGTGTATCCTAAATATTTTCATCACAAGATTTGAGTATGTAAATAAAAGAGTAGGTAAGAAAAAAAAAATGTAATGGTAAAAAGAGAAAGATAGGCCTTTCTTCACCTGATAAGAATGATGGGATCCCTCACTGAATCCTTCTTCCACCCGTAGGTCCCAAAATCATAATGTTGCAGGAAAAAGAGTGAGGTACAAGAGAATGGTCTCAGGCGAGTCCCTGGGATGGGCCGCCAAGTGTGGGTTCTTGGCTTCATGCAGGAAAGAATTCAAGAGTGAGCGATAGTAAAGTGAAAGAAGGTTTATTCAGGGAGAAACGCACTCCATAGACAAAAGTGTGGGCCATCTCAGAAGGCAAGAGGTGCTAGGGTATGGGGGTTGCTGGTTTTTATAGGGGTGGGTAATTTCATAGGCTAATGAGTGGGAGGATTATTGCAACTATTTTGGGGAAGGTGCAGATTTCCAGGAATTGGGTCACTGCCCACTTTTTGACCTTTTATGGTTGACCTGGGAACTGTCATGGCTGCTGTGGGTGTGTCATTTGGCTGATGTATTACCATGAGTGTATAATGAGGCTCAAAGTCTAGTGGAAGTCGACTCGCCTGCCATCTTGGACCTGGTTGGTTCTAACCAGTTTATGTCATGTCCTCCAGGGCTATGTCATTCTTTTACAGGTTGTGTGCCCTGCCCGCTTCCTGTCTCAGTAAGAGCACTTGGCTTGAGGAATCATCCAGCCTCACAGTTCTCACCCTAGTCCAAGACTTGCTGTCTTCCCTGGATAAACATAACTATTTTATTCTTACCCTCAGTGGCCAGGTTCTGATACATGCCCCTGGGGGGACGGGTCCAGGGAGTGGTGTGAGGCTCTGCACCCCTCCTCAAGAATCAGACACACTGGATCCATGGAGTGTAACAAGAGATGTGGCACACAATGGCCTGGACCCACGCAGGACAGGGTCACACCCCAAAGATTGAGTCCACAGGTCCTGGGTGGGACCTGGGCTTCTGTATTTTGAAAATGCTTCCTAGTTGACTTTCTCCTTGTCCTTGCAGCCAAAATGCTTTGGAGCTTTACATTCTACAATTTATTTTATAAAATAGTTCTAAATTACTAAATATTAAATTATATCATAATATTGAATAATTAGACTTTTTTTGTTGTTTGTTTTTGTATGTGTGAATATACATTTTTTATATGTCTTGGATATCCACCTAAGAGTGGAATTGCTGGGCCATATAGTAACTTCATGTTTAACCTTTTAAGAAACTGCCAAACTGTTTCCAAAGAGGCCGCTCCCTTTTACATTCCCAACGACAGTATATGAACGTTTCAATTTCTCCAAATCCTTGCCAACATGTTATTGGCCTTTTGTTGTTGTTGTTGTTGTTGTTATTCCCATCCTAATGTGTATAAAGTGATATCTCACTTATTTCCTCTCTAGTTTTTATTATTTACTTCCTTCTGCTTGCTTTGGGTTTAGTTTATTCTTCTTTTTCTAGTTTCTTATGGTGGAAGTTTAGGTTATTGATTTGAGAGCTATCTTCTTTTCCAATATCAGTGTTTACAGCTATAAATTTCCCTCTTAGCACTGCATTAGATGCATCCCATAAGTCCATAAGTTTTGCTGTGTTTTCATTTTCATTCATCTCAGAATATTTTCTAACTTTCTTTGTGATTTCTTCTTTGACCCATTCATTATTTAGTAGTGTTGTTCAATTTCTACGTTTGTGATTTCTTAAATTTCTTCCATTGTTAATTTTTAACTTCATTCCACGTGTTCAGAAAACACACTTTGTCTGATTTAAATCCTTTTAAATGTACTGAGACTTAATTTGTGACCTAACATATTGTCATTTGTTTGGGCAGGTCCAGTATCCTCAGAAATACACCTCCGTGTTTCCAGACTATTCTATTGCCCCAGATAGAGCTGGAGGGGGTCCTTCATGGGGACACAGCCCAGGCAGCAGGGAAGGGCAACTTCCCACAGTAAAGAAGCCACTGGTATGACTTATTTTTAAGAGATACCCCACGCTGCCGCTGGCCCCACTTCTGGGCTGATGCCTGCACTCCTTTTGCCAGCGTCAGGCGCAGGGCTGGGGTCTGGCGGCGTCACACTCATGGAAGGCACCGTGTCTGAACCTCACGATGAGAAAACATCCCAGCCCACTTGTCTCCTTCAGACGCAATCCATTTTCGGCCCACCAGGGGCCCCAGAATCACCTATCTGCAACCCGCCCCCCACGCCATTTAATCAACGGAGATGTGGAGTTTCAGAAAGGCGAAGCATCACACCCCAGCTGCCCCTGCACGTTGAAACTGGGATGAGGACTTACATCTTCAGACTCTCAAAGTGGTTATTTTTTTTTTTTAACATAATGCTTCAGATCTCATGCTAAATCTAAGAGCTTCTTTTTTTCTTTGTCCCCAAACTTTCAAAGAACGTTGTTTTCATCCACAAATCTTCGAATCGTGTGCCAGAGTTGGAAAAAGGCTTACAGGCTGCTTTCACTTCCTGCGTGGAGGCAGCCTGCCCTGAACTGCGGCGAGTGGAAAACGGGCCTCCAAAGACAGGCCACCCTTGGGAGCCCATGAATATTCATCACTTCGCTGTGCATTCACTAAGTAGCGCAGGGACAGAAAAGTACTTTCAGCAAGTTTGAGTCTATGTTCTAATATCCTCCACGAAGACAGCCTGTCCTTACTGGTAAAAAGATCATTTTCTAAAACGATAATGAAGTCGGTCTTCTATTAGTAGCTTTAAAAAGCCACACGGCTTAACAATAGTAAAACAATCTCGTCTCCAAAATAAACAAGGCTTTCCTTTGTATGTCCAAGGAGAGGCAGGACCAGAGCTCAGGCACATTCTAAGGCGTCTACTGGCCCTGAATGCCGTGGTAGCTAGAGCACCCAACCCCACCCCGTGCCCCAAAAAGCAGACTACAAAGAAAAGGGATCTGTCAGACAGTGTTTGCCTGATTGTCGAGCGCCAGCCTGAGACCTAAATTGTGAGGATGGGCCCCCTCCCCGAGTGAGCTGGGGCAGAGCTCTAACCCCATGATGATCAGATCCCGCTGGGCCCTTGGCTGGCTCCCCAGAAGCTAGACAACACCTTTGAAGGGATCGACTGGGAAAAATCCAGAAGACACCGTTAATGACTGCAGACAAGGAGAAACATACAAGCATAAAATTTGGTGCCACAAATATCTATGCATTGCTATTATGAAATGCAACGGTTTTTCTCCAAGCGTAAGTCTCTCAAACATGCTTAGCTTTTGGTGTAAAACTTCTCATATATGATATTGGTCCAAACATAAAGTCAACATCTGTCTCCTCTCTCTCTTTTTCTCCCTCTCCCCTCTGCCCTGCTCCTTCCCCCACCCCTGCCACCCCCAAGACTCATGGAAAATCCATTTTATCATTAAGTGAAAGAAGCACTAACAGTGGATGAAATGAACAAAAGGATGAAATAAAATGGTTTAGAATGGAGTGCAGGTTTCTCAACAAACTCTTGAAGACATACTATCTTTCCTTCACTTTAAAACACCAGGACCTAAGGAGGTGACCTGGATGTGGCAGCTAGGCCAGGCCTACTGGATCCTGCTGGCTGACAGAGGCCCAGACAGAGTGGGAATGGCAAGGCAACCAAGAAGGGAGGGCTGCCCGGCTGCTGCAGGTGCTGGAGGGGCCAGGCTTCCAGGCCTCACAAAACTGGGGAAGACCTGGGCCCTCACTGTGGTTAAAAATCTTCCATACACTTCAATAGCCACACTTCAGGCAAAGAAAAATAAGGCCCAGGAAGGAGAAAGTGCTGGGTTGGTAGGTACTCTCGGTATTCTTGCTATCCAAAGACGGGCTGCAGGATCCTCCTGCCAGGCTGCATTTTCAGCATTTTAGCTGGAGGCAGCAGGGCTGGAACAAGGAACAAGATAGGGAACAAGTTACCTCTGGGTCAGGGGTTAGCAAATGCCCAGAGTGTGGGATGCAGAGGAGTCTGGGCCTTTCCCAGGGTACCTGGGGGCTCGCTTACACCTGCCACCAAACAGCAAGCATCTGGAAGCCAGGAGTGCACCTGGGCCTCCCTGTCTGGTCTATCTGCTACAAGACTACCTGCACACACCCACTCAGACACAGAACGTCATGGAAGAAACAAAGCCTCATTCTCTAGCCATTGCAGCCGGAAGACTGCATTTGGCGAACGTAGTTTTAGCTGGAAAAAAGGAAAGGAATTATCTGGATGTTTACACTCAAACAACCCCCCAAAAAATTACAAAACCAAAACAAAACCACACCCACTTTAGCGTAGAGTGATGTGGGAAAAGCTGAGCAGGAATTGGACTTCATTTTTATACCTTCCTGAGAGGCACATGACAGGAAGCGATTCCTGGACTAAGTTAAGTCTGAATTCAACAAGTGAGGGTGATGGGGGGGTGAGGAGGGGAGCGGTCAGGACAGGCCCTGCCTCATCTGAGGCGACAAGCGTGGGTTTTGCTAGCAGAACTACTAGGAAACAGTCCCACAGAGCAAGGACTTCAGCGTTCCGGGATGGACACCCTCAGCCCCTCCAACAGAGTGCTCTGAACAGTGGGGGATGGCCCACAGGTCCGCCCTCATATTTCAAGTTGCAATTTAGGGCATATTTCAGTGAGAAAAGAAGAAACTTTTCCCCCAATACCTTTTGTTTAAGAAAAACAATTACCGCAAAATTTGGGTTGAGAAGGGAAAGGAAGCATGGGTAATAATGGCTAACAGTTTTGAAGCATTTACCATGTGACATTGGCTCATTCATCCTTCCATAAATAACAAAGAGTCCCACAGGACCGGTGAGGAAACTGAGGTCCTGAGAGTTAGTCACTGCCCCAGGACTCCCCAGAGGCCAGCTAGGCAGGACAGGAAGCCCAGCCCGCTGGCCACTCAGCCCGTGAGCTGCAGCCCCTGTTAATTTTCTTTCCAAGCCCTAGAAACACACAGGGTGAACCCGCTTTTTTCAGGTTTTATAATGATTAACTTCCTGCTGAGATGCATCCCAACCAGAGCCATGTGCTTTGGTTTAAGATTAAACTAGTAACAACAGGCCAGAGTCAAGGCACTCGGGACCCCAATGACCTGGGAATCGGGCAATTTGCCCTGGGCAAGGAGCTGTTAAAACTGTGTCTTTAACATGAAAAATTAGCTTTTGACTTTTTTTTAAAGTTGGGATCCTTAAGAGACTATAAAATACATTAATCTTGCTCTATTGGCCTTAATATAGTCCAAAAATCTACCCTAACATTTCTAGTAAGGAAATCACTTTGGCATCACAGTGAAATGAAAGATTTGTTTTCTAGCAACCAAGCCCCAAGCACAAGGTCATGGGAGCTGCAGCACTTGTTTCTGGAAAAGCCAGTAGGAAGAGAGAAGCGGGAGGAACACACGGAGAGACCTGCAGAGGCCTGGGTCTTTGATACCATCCGCAGATACTGAGCACCTGAAATGAACATCATGCTCGGAAAGTAAAGAGGAACCCATCAGGTGGCAGTAGTGTTATTTCATGGAGTGCGTGTGTATAACTTTGGCAGCAGTGGCAGTGAAGGAAGGCCTCTCTGGGAGAACATCTGAGCTGAGACCCAAACGACTAGAAAAAGCCAGTGTGCAGAGATCTTGGGGAAAAGATTCCAGCCAAAGGGAACATCCACAGCAAAAGCGCCGGAGACGTGCCGCTCCAGCCACAAGGGGGGAGTAACTGGAAATGAGTCAAAAAGGGAGAGGGAGGCCCCTGAGTCCTTGCCAACTCTGGTAAAGAAGGGAGGCCACTGGAGGATGTCAGACAAGGGGACAACCCAGCCCGATCCATCTTCAAAGTCTCATTCTGGCCATTATGTGGGAAGCGGAGGGTCTGCATGTGTTCATTTCCAGGCCGGGGAACCCATTTAAACCAAGGTCCGGCCTCAGCCTCTCTACCTGGCGGCATGTTCCCAATTCACCGGCACCTAAAGATGCAACCTGTTGGTAACCAGCTCTGACTGGCAACCCACTGGCCCTGCTCCTAGAATAACCTGGAAATTATTTGTAAAAATAAGACTGAAAAAAATAATTATTCTCAATTTGAAAAACCCTAACCCTAACTTTAAGGAAGTGGATCAGAGTAAGTTTTGAAAAATTACTTATTTTTGAAATGTGCCCTGCTTACTTCCACAAAGCATTTGAGTCCATTGATACAAAGCCCATAAGCAACTAGACATCTTAAAGTTCTTTCTGGGAAAGTGTTGACAATATATTGTAATGTGGTGACAGCTTCAGTTTGGGAGAGAAATGCTAACACTGAAGAGTTTTAAAAGCCAATTAGTTCTAAGGGCTGAGTTTAGGGGCAAGCATGGCTTCATCAACGGCTAGGTCCTTGCAATGCCTTCGCTTTTATCCACTTCTGTATTTCTTGACCTCTAGCTTCTCCTGGGCCCTCTAGAGCTACCCTTTGCCTGATTTGTTGCTCACTGGCACCCCCATCAGAGACAGAACAGAAAGGAAGGATTGGTGAGCCCAGAAACGCCCCTGGTTCAGCAGTTTCAGTTCTGTGTGTGTTTGTCTTTGTGGGAGGGTGTTTGTGTGTATGGGGTGGGGGTGAGGGGTAGGGAGGATTCCAGGGTTAAAGTGATGCGTAAATTGTAATTATCCATTCCTCTACAGTGTAGAGTCTAAACACACATTCACACCCTGTCTCTCTCTCCCCTCTGCTGCCTGGTGAGCAAACCGCTTGAAACCACAACATGCAATAAGAAAATCGTAAAACTAGGGCTTCCCTGGTGGCGCAGTGGTTGAGAATCTGCCTGCCAATGCAGGGGACACGGGTTCGAGCCCTGGTCTGGGAAGATCCCACATGCCGCGGAGCAACTAGGCCCGTGAGCCACAACTACTGAGCCTGCGCGTCTGGAGCCTGTGCTCCGCAACAAGAGAGGCCGTGATAGTGAGAGGCCCGCGCACCGCGATGAAGAGTGGCCCCCGCTTGCCTCAACTAGAGAAAGCCCTCGCACAGGAACAAAGACCCAACACAGCCATAAATAAATAAATAAATAAATTAGAAAATATTTTAAAAAAAAATTGTAAAACTAGCCAAGGGGTCCAATTTCCATTTCTAATCTCTTCCTACAGCACTCTTACTTCTGCTCTAATTTGGCCAGGGAGAATCCCATTCTTCCAGCTTTTCACAAAGTAAAATGTAACACTGTCAGACATCTCACAGGTAAATTCAAGATGAAAAGCAAAAGGTAGGAAAAGAAACACTGGAGAAACTTTTCATTCTTCCTGCTGGGTGGATTTTAACAGACCTTTTATGATTATCTGCCTAAACTGATTACTGGCTACAAAAGGTTTTTTATTACAGCTTTTTAAAAAAATCAGAAAAACACTCCATTTAAAAAATGTCTTCCACCAGAACTACTGTTTCTATTACTTTTCCCATAATTTTCACCACATTCACTACGTCCAAGACTACTGTTAATGGCCAGCCTTCCCTAGTAGCAAAATATAACAGATTTGCAGCAGATTATGAAAAATGGATCTGGCAGAAATGCTGAGGAATTTTTGAGGGTTTGGTGGAGGGCTGGGGGTAAAGAACAGAGTTGCTTTAATTCTTTGCTTGGTTTAGGTTTCGGATGTTTGCTTCAAATTGCTACGTTGCCCCAAATTATAAATTGCGTATGTTATTTAATGTGTGCACTGCTTAAGAATTTCTTATTTGAGCAACTGAGCTTTCCAATGAAAACTTCACAGAGAAAAAATCTGAAGTAAACTGTTTAACTATAAATTGAACTTTCCAGGTACTCTTAAAAAACATCTTTGACTATAATAGGTGAAAGCTAAACCTTTTAGTTAAGGAAAAATGCCTGAGATGTGTTTATTCAGTATAAAGCCTGGTTAAATTTCTTCCAGCTTCCTTAAGCAATGCATCAGCGACTAAACTTCTAACCCGTTAATCACTTACCCTCCAAACAAGCTGCTGATGCAGAATGGGACCTGCCCTCCCTTGCCACCACTTACCCATCCAGTACTGGATGGGTAAAAGTACTTATACTGGAATGCCTGGCAGAGTCGAGATAAACCTAGACGCTGACCAAGCACGTTAGATTCTGTTCAGCAGTAACAGGGGTGAAAAGAATGCTTCCCCTTTTTCCGGGGTCCCCACGCTCCCAGGGTGTCCCTGCTAATGTTGCCCATGAGGGCCCGGGGGGAGCAGCCGGACGACAGTCCCTCCCGGTCGCACTCTGGCCTTGGTGGATCTTAGCACCGGGACTGCGACCCCAACTCCCGCAGCCTGCTGGTCTCCGGTCACTCGGGGGGTGATGGGGTCTGCGGCTCCCAGAACTCCCGCCAGAGCCAGAGTCCAACCACGCAACCATGTCCAGGGAAGAGCTTTCGGCGCATTCCCCTCTGCCGAAAATTTCAGGACTTGCAGCGCGCCCGGCCGAGCTCTGTTTCCCTCCTGGAGGTTAAGGGGAGCCCTCGGTGCCCACCCCTCCCCGGCTCCACTGCGACGCGCGCCCACGACCCAGCCTGGGTGCCGGGACAGTGCGTGGGTGGGAGCCCCTGCGCCTCAGCACCCGGCCGGGTGGGAGGAGGTGTCTGCAAACTTGCCAGCTGCTGGGTGCGCCCGAGTCGGCGAGCTCCCGGCCCCCCGCGCCCGGCCCCCGGCCCCCGGCCCCTTGCACTCACCTCCCCTCCACAGCGCGGGGAGGAAGAGCCACGGCAGGAGCGGCAGCAGGGCCCGCCCCATCCCGGGGCCGCGGAACTGGAAATTCTCTGCGGACCGACGGACAGATGGACGTCCAGAACCTGCAGCGTCGCCGGCCAAGCGCGCCCGCGAAGCAGCCCAGTCCCGGCGGCCCCGGGAGCCAGCGCCGAAGTGGCGGAGCCGAGCCGCTGCTGGTGGCGCCGAGGGCTGGAGGGGGCGGGACGCGGGCCGAGTCTGAGCGGACCGAGCCAGTCGGGGAGGGGAGGGGGCGGGAAGGAGGCCGGGAGAGGAGAGCCGCGGAGGGGGAGGAAGGGACGGGGCTGGACCGGAGGGGCGGGGAGAGGCGGGCCGAGGCGGGCCTCGGGTCGAGCCTGAGCAGACCGGGATGGGGGGGCGGGGGCTGAAGAGAGGGGAGGGAGGTGGGGACCATAAAGGGGAGGGGCGGCCGGAGGTGGGGAGGAGAAAGGGGCCCTGGCTCTGGGCTGTCTCGACGTCCAACACGTGCAGGTGGGAGGGACAGAGGGAGGAGATTGGGTTGGGCGGGGTGAGCGGCGGGCGCCCGAGGCGGCCACCAGACGTAAGACAAGGCGCCTGCAGCCTGGGGACTGCGGTGGTCCCGCAGTCTCGGCTCTGCGGACACAAAACCCAGGCCGCAACGCTCCCAGAGACCAAGGCCACCGTGGCGGCGCTCCCTGCTGAGCGCCGCACCCATCCGCTCCCGGCCGAGCGCCCCCTGGGTACCCGGCCAAAGGGGTGAGACCAGCCTCGGCGTCGAGGAGCTCACCGCCTCCTGGGGAAGAACTCTTCGCTGTGTCCCCGAGTCCAAGAGAGGTGATGCTCACGGAGGGAGACGAACGTCAATGAAAAAAGTGCAGAGCGTGAGTGGAAAGAGGCAGCCCCCAAACGACAAAGTGTGGAGGAGCCAGGAAGGCAGACGCAGAGAAAGTTAACCGTGAAAGCAATGTCAGCCACTTTTACTGATAATCGCAACAATAACTTACATGTATATGTATATATATATACTTTCTTTAAGGAAACATTTTTATAATTTATGTGTTTTAATGTGATCCTTTGACAACATGAGCCATTCCTCTGCTCAAAACCGGACAGTGGTTCCCGCTTTCTCTCTGCATAAGACCCACAGTCCTGCCTTGTGGCCTTCAAGGTCCTACACGACCTGGTCCCTTTTCTTCTCTGACCTCATCTCCTTACTCCACCTCCATTTATGCTGCTTTGTGGTCCAGCAGTCCCTGACCCCTAGGCTGGTCACTTGGGCTAGATTTGGCTGTAAGGAGGCAACCAGCCCACATGGATTTAAGTTAAGGTGTCACTTGCACTGACAGCAAAAGCAGTCAGCACGATGTCAGCTCCTGGCGTCCCTAGTCCCGTAGGATGACACCAAGCCCGAGGGGCCAGATGAACAGACATGAGGAGTGGGTGGCTTTGCTGCTGAGCAGCCGACTCTAAAGTACAGCTGAGCAGTTTCATGGACTTTCACAGGTGGCTGCTGCTGTGTCCTTGGGGGCAGGGAGAGGCATGGAGGGAAGGCGTGGAAACACCTTGCTCAACTGAAAGCCTGGAGAAGGAAGAGAAACAGGCACGCCTTGAGAGCGAGATATGAAACTGCCTGCAGCAGCTGCTCACCAAGCTCACCTCCCCCTGCGGCAGGAGGGATCACGGGACAGTCCCGCAAGACCTGGGTAAGACTGCAGTCAAGGCTCGCCTGCACGCCTATGTGGAGATGTGCAAGGTCGCCAGGCCATCTCAGCAGAGCCCTTGTTCTCCTGCGGTGTCCTTCCTGCTGCTCACATACACCAGGCTTTCTTCCACCGCGGGTTTTTTTTTTTTTTTTTAAATTTATTTATTATTTATGGCTGTGTTGGGTCTTCGTTTCTGCGCGAGGGCTTTCTCCAGTTGCGGCGAGCGGGGGCCACTCTTCATCGCGGTGCGCGGGCCTCTCACTACCGCGGCCTCTCTTGTTGCGGAGCACAGGCTCCAGACGCGCAGGCTCAGTAATTGTGGCTCACGGGCCTAGTTGCTCCGCGGCATGTGGGATCTTCCCAGACCAGGGCTCGAACCCGTGTCCCCTGCGTTGGCATGCAGATTCTCAACCACTGCGCCACCAGGGAAGCCCCCACTGCGGGGTTTTGCATCGACTATTCCGTCTGCCTGGAATGCTCTTCCCCCAGACTCACCCCCTCTTAGTTAATTCTCCTCCTTCAGGTCTTTGTTAAGTCTCACGTTCCTGATGAGGCCCACCTAGTATAAAACTGTCTAATTATTTATTCCTGTGTGATCTACAACCCCAAGCCCAGTGGGGGTAAACAGCAGCCACTGTATTAGATTCACAGATTCTGTGGGTCAGAGATTTAGATGGGGCACAAGGAAGATGGTTTGTCTTTCCTCTTCCATCTCTGCTGAGATGTTAGGCTCAATGACTGGGGCCTATCGTCTGTGTTTGCAAATAAGCATTATTGGAACACAGCCATTCACTGCGTGTTGTCTATGGCTGCTTCTGTGCTCTAATAGCAGAATTGAGTAGTTGTGACAGAGATCAGAGGGCCCGCGAAGCCACACGATCTGCCCCTTTGCAGAGGCTGGCCAACCCCTGATCTAAAGGCCTGTTTCCTCACATAGCTAGCACTTAACACTGGGGTGACTCAAAAGACCAGGGCTGCAGACCAGAGCACCTAAACAAGGCTTCTCCATGGTGGCCTTGGTGTAGTTGGAAGTCTTACATGGAGGCTCAGGAGGGCTCCAAGAGTGAACATTCATTCCAGTGAACAAGGTAGAAGCTGCATGGCCTTTCGTGACCTAGCCCAGAGGTCACCCCACTCCACTACACTGGACTCTCTTGGTGGACGCAGTCACAACCCCACTCTCATGGGGAAGAGCCGTACCTCCCACCTCCTGATGATGGAAGGGTCAAAGGATTTGCAGCATCATTTTAAAACTTTCACGAAGAACAAAGCTTAGCTAAAATGTGGGATATCAATTCTACTGTATTAATTTCATACTTGCCATGCATCTAAATGTTATTGCAAGTTAATGTCCTAATTATTCAAGTCATCAAAATATGTGACAGGAAATGTGAGTTTAAAAGAAAAATCAGACCCCATATTACACGACTATTTCCATCCTTATAGGATGTCTGCCCCGAAAGGCTACATTTGTGCAACTTTAGCAGGGCGGCACCAACCCAGAACCCATACTTCGGTGCCCACACTGTCTCCTATATCTGCTAAGACTCCACATGTTGCAAGGGGGAGCCCCTACTTCTATTACGTAAGAAAAAGAGGGAAAGTCAAGGGGCTATAGCAGTGTTCATCCAGGGGCTGGGAAAGTCGACCGCCACTGACTCAAGTGTAGAAGGGCCGTGTCCCAAATCAAGTGGTATTGTGGTAACAATCCATGCCTCAAGCATGTTCAACATATCAGTGACGGGATTTAAGACTAACAACGGAAGTCCCCGGAGGAGCATGCCAGACTACACATGAGAGATGTAAAGCGTTAGTTCTCAATGGCCCTATTCTATTTTTTTTTAATTTTATTAAAATATAGTTGATTTACAAGGTTGTGTTAATTTCTGCTGTACAGCAAAGTGACTCAGTTATACATATATATATATATATATATTCTTTTCCATTATGGTTTATCACAGGATACTGATATAGTTCCCTGTGCTATACAGTAGGACCTTGTTGTTTATCCATCCTATATATAATAGTTTGCATCTGTTAATCCCAGACTCCCAATCCTTCCCTCTCCCACCCCCCATCCCCCCTTGGCAACCACAAGTCTGTTCTCTATGTTTCATAGATATGTTCATTTGTGTCATATTTTAGATTTCACATATAAGTGATATCATATGGTATTTGTCCTTCTCTTTCTGACGTACTTCGCTTAGTATGATAATCTCTAGATTCCTCCTTGTTCCTGCAAATGGCATTATTTCATTCTTTTAAATGGCTGAGTAATATTCCATTGTATATATACCACGTCTTCTTTATCCATGCATCTGTCGATGGACATTTAGGTTGTTTCTGTGTCTTGGCTATTGTAAATAGTGTTGCTATGAACGTAGGGCTGCATGTATCATTATGAATTACAGTTTTGTCTGGATATATGCCCAGGAGTGGGATCGCTGGATCAATGACCCTATTCTAAACCCATATCCTCTCCCTTTGTTGTCCTACCCACCCACATACATATTCCCCTCGCCCCTTTCAGCCTTGTCTCCAGCGGGGGCCTGTACTTGACTTCCTCTCCTGCATCCAGTCCAGCACGTGGACCCCCAATTCAGAGCTGGCCTCCTCCCATCCATTTTAACATAGTGCAGACTGACTAAAATTTAGGGATCGGGCTTAGCCTCATGGTATTCTATGAATGACAGATTGCCAACAAACAATCTCATCCTGGTTTCAGTGCCAGAGAGCCATTCATTCATTTATGATTCCACAGAAATTGACAGCATGTGCTCAATTCCAGGTGTAAGACCAACCCCTGGAATGTGTCACTGAGCCAATGCACAGCACCTCCATCAGGGAGCTACTATCTCATGGGCCGAATGCCAGTCAAGGACCACTTTGGTTCTCACCCGCCCAGCAGCCATTCCATGGTCCTCCCACCGCGACACCCTGGTTTCCCTTTGCTGAACTATGCCTCCTGCACCCACATTCCCTCCTTCCCCTGCGCCCGGAGGTGGTGCTCTCCTTGCTGCCTGAAAGATCGTTCTCTGTCCCTCTCTCCAAAGTCTCCAACTTTGAATCTCATATCATCAGACCTGTTTGCTGCGGTCACTACAGACCCCTCGGTCTCTCCCTCTCATTCCTTGAAGATTTCAGTACTTGCATCACTGTCACTCGTTTCACAAAATCCCTGTCATAATTCTTGGTGGTTTCAGTCCTGTATAAATGACATGCCAACACCACAGAGTCCAAGTCCCTTGACCTCTTGTCACCCATGTTGTGTGCTGAGCAGCGTGTTGGAAATCCATGTAAGTACCAAGTTCTTGAAGTTTGCTGGGGAACTGGGATGGTGCCCTGTAGGAGAGTCAACTCAGAGCACCCCAAATCTTAAGGGAAGCACAAGCCTCTTGTAGTTTCTTGTAGGTGGTGCACAGAAGACTCTCCATTCAGTGTGCTGAACAAGATGCTCGGAGTACAGGTGTACAGCTCTTGGGGGACCATGCTGCAGGTAAGGTAATCCATTAGGAATATTGAATTGAATACAAGTGAACAGCTGTACTTGTATAACTAATGGGCAGTTAAACAGGAATCCACTGCTAATGAAGACTCAGGGGATCCAAATTCTACAGTTTGAAACAGGAACAGGATACAATATAGCAACAGCAGTAAAGTTAATAGGCATCACACTTAGTGGTTGTTTCATTGTAAGGGCTCCAGAGAGGCCAGGTACAGGCTCCTTTGTCCACCCTTCGGTAAGACATGTGGCTGGATGCACTTCCTATCTTGGATCAGGAATCACCTGGAATACCTCAGAACCAGGGAGCCCAAGATAGAGGCGTAGCTGGAGATTTTTATGTTTCATGGGTCCCCTAGGCATATTCCTGAGGCATAACCAGCTCCAATAGCAGAGCCCTCTAGGGGGTCTCACTGAGACCACATACAAATCCTCTGTCTCACTGGTTTATGTTTAGTTTGCTTTGTTTCGTTTTATTTTTTAAATTTATTTTTAATGAAGTATAATTTACAAATTATTAAATAATTTTAATAATTATTAAATAATTTTCAAGTATACAGCAAAGTGATTCAGTTATACATATATATGTGTGTGTATATATATATATATATATATATTTTTTTTTTT